>NW_023425357.1:13981421-14192984 GCF_014108415.1 Molossus molossus | reverse complement strand
TCAGAACGGAATAGACTTCCCCGAGGACCTGGAAGCGGCGGGTGGCATCCTCCTTGTCGTCCTCACCCACGCGGTCCGGGTGCACTTGCAGGGACACCTTGTGGTACCCGCGTCGCACCTCGCCACCCGAGGCCTTTCGCTGCACACCCAACACCCGGTCAATGTCAGGGGTCCCGAACACTTCCTCGCACTGCTCCAGCAGCCCCATGGCCAGCGAAAGTATGGAGTTGGCAGCAGCTTCCTCGAAAACAGCGAGACCGGCGGCACTTAAGTTCCGAACTGCTTCCATTTCCCGCACAAAACGCCCAGGGCGCCGGCATCACAAGAGGCGCCCAAAGGGGCGTGGCCACGACGCCGCACTTTACGGCTACTGCAGAGGAGCCTGGAAGGGCTAGCGTCCAACACCGCACTTTACGGCTGCTGCAGAGGAGCCTGGAAGGGCTAGCGTCCAAGAGCTTTGAAGCAGAGTCACTTTACGGCGGCTGCAAAGAGGAGCCTGGAAGGGCTAGCGTCGACGAGCTTGGAAGCGGAGCAGAGCGGAAGTCCTGATTTCTCCTACCACGGGAGCCACCTGACTCAGCGGAAGCAGAAGTAGCCTTATAGAAGCCACGCCCCTTCCCCCATGCGCTCCTCCCCTTACTCCAGAAATCTGGTGCCTATCTTCTCCCATTGCGGAATCTTCAATACGTGCAAGTCCATATTAGGTTGTTTGTTTCTTAGCAAAAAAAAACAAAAAAACAGCATGACATCAAATTTGGCAGTTCACAGGGTTCATATACATGTTGTTTTTTCCAAAGAATAAGAATTAAATAGATTTGTTCTTTTTCAAAGATGATCCTGACAAGACGATATGGAGCTCCATGGCCAGAATAATTTTGCAACCTGTAGGGTGGGGCTGCTGGGTGGGTACTTCCCTTGAGCTCTGGTTCATGCGACTGTGCTCACTGAAGTCAGCTTGCTTTTGTTTCTGCAGCCTTTGCATCTGTCTTCTGAGATGCGAAGAGGATTTCACGTGCCCGTTTCCGTCGCAGCCTCTCAGCATTTGTGATCAGCACGGAAGGCAGAGGGAAAAAGCCAGAAAGATCCAGAAGCTTTTCCACAAGTTTGGAGAGACGGACCCCACAGCCGATCCAGTGCCGGATCCGGTCCAAGTTGAGAGCAACGAGCTTCTCTCCATGACTGTTGAGCAGTGGATCATAGGAGCCTCGCTGCTCCACAGAACGGCCATCGCTGGGATACTTGTTGGGAGCCGCCACGATGTGGTAGAAAGGCCGGTTGGTGCAACTACCCAGGGAAAGAAGGATGGTTAAGCGGCCTCCACGGTAGGCCTTGTGGAGCAGAGCAGGGAGCTGGACCATGGTGCAGCCGGTGTGCGCCAGTGGCAGTCCCTCCCGGCGTCCCGCCACCCGCAAGGCCCAACTCTACCGCCTAAAGTGGCGGTGGAGGGTCGCGCAGGGTCAACGCTGTGAAACCGCGGGCATAACCGCGCCGAGCCCCCCACACCTATTTCAGAAAGACTGTACAGAGCCTTTCTCAGACGAGGAGCAGGTGAGGGTTCCTAAGTGGGTCTAGCAATCATCCCATGTTTTGTGGATTTTCAACAACACCTCTCATGTCTCACCTCACGTCTTAGGCAGGTGTGGAAATGAACAAGGACGGCTCCCTCCATGTCCCCGGGGGCAAGGACTCCAAAACCACTCTAAGGCCCTGGGTTACTGACAACCTGCTGCAGGTGGGGACACAGAGACTCAAGAAACTGCACGTTGCAAGGGGCAGTTCTCACCTGCAAGGGGCTTAAGGTCACACAAGAAATGGGCCACGGAGGAATCAATCAATAAGCATGTTTTATTCCCCAAATCAGAGCAATGACACACGTACTGTCCACTAAACCTGAAGACAAGGTCACAGGACAAGGAGGAGAGACCTTCCCAAGGGGCAAGGATGCTGAGGAGCAGGAATGACTCACAAGCTTCTTCCCACGTTGATGGGATGCAGGGGTGCCTGAAACACCAATCAGAAAGAATATATGTACCCCCATGTTTGTAGCAGCACTATTTACAATTGCTAAGATCTGGAAACAGCCCAAGTGTCCATCAGTAGACAAATGGATAAAAAAGCTGTGGTACATGTACACAATGGAGTACTATGCAGCTGTAAGAAAGAAAAATCTATTATCCTTTGAGATGATATGGAGGGACCTGGAAAGTATTCTCCTAAGCGAAACAAGCCAAACAGAGAAAGACAAGTATCACATGATCTCACTTATTTATGGAATATAATGAACATAACAGTCTGAGGAATTGGGTAGACCCAGAGACATGGAAGTAGGGTACAGACTGACAACCCTCAGAAGAAGGGGTGGTGGGGGGAGGGAAGAGATAAACCACAGAACTTATATGCATGTACGCAGAACCGATGGACACAGACAACAAAGCCGGGTATGGGGTGGGGGGGCTGGCGAGGAGGGTGTCAATGGGGAAAAAGGGAGAAACATTCGAAACAAACATAAATTAATAAAAAATAAAAACAAATAGTTTCTTTTAAATTTTCCAGCCTGCTTCGAACTGATTGAGATTTATTTGTTTAATATAATTTCATCAAACAATTTGGAGGTTATATATTCATTTCAAATTTGCATAGTACAGTAACAACATTGTTAGTATTGGTATTTATATTTAAAATTCTGAACCATTTTATATTATCTTTTTTAGGTAAGAAAAGGTCATTACACATTAGCTGAACTCCTTGGGCCTAATTTGAAAATCTCTGTGTTTATGGGACTCACACATACATACACTCGCACCAAATATTTTCTAACCTTCCTTGAATTTAAATGTATATGTGAATATATGCACAAATATACTTTTCCTAAGCTTATTTGTTTTGCCGTTACTTTTCTCACTTTTGCAACTCACTGTCTCTATTTTTGTCTATAATATTTTTGGGTTAATTACTATTTTCGTGAGCTTTTAGTGAGTGTGTAAACAATAAAATATTTGAGACCATGTATGTCTGCAAATGATTTATTTCCAATTAGATACTGGAAATTTTTCTTATATCTAATAGACGATATAATTCCAATACAAAGAAGTAGAAATTCTCTCAAGCTAAGGATCGACCACCAAAACCCTCCTCATTGTCCTGAAGATGGAACCTGGTGTGTGAATTTCACACATGAGACATGAGTTTCTGGATGTCAGATGGGCCCCCATCTTCTCATTCTAACAGACTTCTCCCCTCAGACTCTTTCACTATGGCCTTTTAATAAAAATGTGGATGAGTCTAGAATTCTTCATTTACAATTCCGTATTTGAATGGACTTCCCCCTTAACTTTTGACATTATATTTCTGCTTGAATGTGACTTCCCATCAATTTTCACCTCTTGTCATGAATATCAAGACACACATTTCATGTTTACATTCATGCACCCTGGCCCTGCATGTTCCCTACACTTCTCTGACCCTGCATGTTCCCTACACTTCTCTGTAAAATACCCAACCATTGGCCTCTAGGACTGTAGCAGACGTCATCCTCACTGCTTTCCTCCTGAATCTCACACTACCCTTTGGCCTCTCTCTCTCTATTCCCCTGGGTCTTAACTTTCTCATTCCAGTCTCTCTGTATTGCAGTCTACAAAATCTCCCCAATGTTGACTTCCAATTTCATAATTGTATCTTCATCTGTATCTGCTCCCTGATGGAAAGAATATTTTGAGTGTGCTAAATAAAATTATTTTCGTTTGGGGCATTTTTACCCCTAAGATATTTGCACAATTCATTACTAAAATGTCACGTTCTTTTTTCATATAACCCCGATTGTTGTTGTGCAAGAATTCAAATTTTCTTATGTTATCAGACATTTGAATGTTCTTCCATTAAAATGACTTCCACGTGTTTCTAGAGGTCTGTTTTCTTGGACATAATGACTCCCACTGTGACTCTGTGCACAGCCTTCCATAGCATCGTGTCTTCACTACAACTGCACATTTGCAGGAATCTCCAACCTTTTATGTTCCCATGCCCACAGGTAGTTCTGACACACACTGAAAATCTCCTTTGTGTTCAAGAAGTATATTATACAGTTGATCTAGGACAGGAGAACTCTTCATGCTTCTGAATCTCAGATTTTTAAGGTGCAATAGTCAGTTCTATAACTTCCTGCTCCTGATCCCCTCCCTGCCTGTGATGACATCAGGGTCCCTCTTCTGTCCCCACAGACAGAGAAAACTCCACACTGATGATCTTCGCTATGCCCAGGCACCAGTGGCCACTCAACTCTGACCTCCCCGTCTGTACATGTTCTCTCTCCATTCGGGGGAATTTCACTTCCTTGTTGTGCTTTGAGCATGAACGCATATTTCAGAAATACTGTACAGAGCCTTTCTCAGACGAGGAGCAGGTGAAGGTTCCTAAGTGGGTCTAGCATCGTCCATGTTGTGTGGATTTTCAAGAACACCTCTCATGCCTCACCTCACGTGCCTTAGGCAGGTGTGGAAATGAACAAGGACGGCTCCCTCCATGTCCCGGGGGCGAGGACTCCACAACCACTCTCAGGCCCTGGGTTCCTGACAACCTGCACGTTGATGCTTAAGGTCACCAGAAATGGGCCACGGAGGAACCATTCCATAAGCATGTTTTATTCCCCAAATCAGAGCAATGACACACGTACTGTCCACTAAACTTGAAGACAAGGTCACAGGATAAGGAGGAAGAGATCTTCCCAAGGGGCAAGGGTGCTGAGGGGCAGGAATGACTCACAGGCTTCTTCCCACGCTGATCAGATGGGTGCTGTGGTCAGAAGGGGAAGCTCACCAGGGGCTGAGAGAGAAAGAGGACCCACACTCTGGGGCCAGGAGAAGAACCCATTTTTCTTGTCTCCTTTCCCTGCATTTCTCCTCTGTGCTCATTGTCACAGTGATACTCACCCGAACGGCACAGTTGATGGTGAGCGTGTCTCTGTGGATCAGAGCTCTGCAGACCACAGGAACCCACGTCTTCCTGAAGCATCTCCAAGACCCGGTGACCACTGTCCATGGTGAGGGCCCCACAGGGAGATGCTGATGGATGACGTGAAGATAAAGGAGGACCCCACGTGGGAGGCTCTGATAGGGAAGGATGTGCCCTGGGTCCCCTCACCTGCAAGGGGCATCTCAGGAGGCTCCAATCTACTTCCTGATCCACCAGGAACAGGTGCTAGGCTTCTGGGGATGGAAGGTTCCCCTTCCCCAGGGGCTGGTGACATGATAACCCAGAGACAGCGAGGGCCAGCCCTTGAGTGACCACACCCTGGGGTCCATCTGTCCCTTCCTGCTAAAGCCATTACACACAGAATCTGTGTAATACGTACCCCCCAGAAGACTGAAACATATCGAAAAGTAAATAAATAATGGTGAATGTGTTCTCTTGTAAATAATAATAACAATAATAATAAAGACGAGGGGACATCCAATGGAGATATTACTGCTCAGTTCACACAGGCAGGAGGTGGTACACATATATTTAAATAAAGATGAATTTCCCTCGACAATCAAAGCTCCAGACCAAATCACTGAACCTTAATTTTTAGGAAAAAGCCATGAAACTGGGGACAGTTCTGCCTAAGGAGCAGGGGCACTGAGGAGGATCAGGACCCAGAGGCTGGTTCCCAGGGAGGAGGGGCTGGAGGCTGTCGCTAAGGAAAAGGAGAAGTTCATGAAAACATGAGATAGGAAGCCCAAACTCTGGGGCCACAGGGGGATGTGTTTCTTTCCCTCATTTCCCTGCATTTCTCCTCTTTGATCATTGTCACAGGGACACGCGCCTGCCCTGCTCAGTTACAGGGTGAACGTGTCTCTGCTGATCTAAGCCCCACGGGAACCCACGTCTTCCTGAAGCATCTCCAGGACCTGACAACGTCCAAGGTGAGGACCCCAGGGAGGTGCTGACAGATGGGCTGAGGATGATGGAGACCCCACGGGGAGGCTCTGACAGGGAAGGATGTGCCCTGGGTCACCTCACCTGTTACCTGCTTCGTGATGAAAGTGAGTCAGGCTGCTAGAAAGAGGCTCCCCTATAGGCTGCAGATGTGACATCCTGGTGACCAGCAGGCTCGGACTCCAAGGGACCACCGCCTGTTGTCTCTCTCTCCGTCCTGCATGTCTGTCTGTCCATCTTTCTGGCACCGTGGTCCCTTCCATCTGCTCAGCTGACCCCAGAGGGACAGGACGTCATGACCCCCACACTCACCGCCCTCCTCTGCCTGGGTGAGATGCGATGGGGGGGAGGGGAAGCCCTGCTCTGTCAGAAGTTCCTGAAACTCAGCAGGCTCACAGGAAGGAGGGTTCTTGTCAGGGGTCAGGGCGAACTTCTCACAGGGACTCTCTTCCAGGGCTGAGCGTGGGCCTGAAAACCAGAGTGCAGGCAGGTGAGTCTGTCCCCAGGTCTCCCAGGTCTCACTCCCTCTGGACACAAGGACACCCCCAGGGAGATGGGGAAGGAGGAGAGCAGACCTGTCTGACAGTCGAGGGACATCGGGGACGGGGAGCTGGGGACTGGGGTGGGAATGTCTTAGGACCCAGCCTCTGATTCCTTCCAGGGACCCTCCCCAAACCTACCCTGCAGGCTGAGCCAGGATCTCTGATCCCCCTGGGGAGCCCCGTGAACATCACATGTCAGGGGACTCTGGGGGATGAGCAGTACCGTCTGGATAAAGAGGGAAACACACCTCCATGGAAAACACAGAAGCCACCGAACCCCGGAGACAAGGCCACGTTCTCCATCACACGGACGACAGACCATGATGCAGGGAGATATCGCTGTTACTATCGCAGCCCCTCTGGCGAGTCAGAGCACAGTGACCCCCTGGAGCTGGTGGTGACAGGTGAGGGGACACTCAGGGTCCCAGCTTCAGGCTCTGCCCTCAGGAAGGGGCTGCTCTCAGGACCTCTGCCCTCTCACATCCCAGCCCACGAGGGAGGTGTGACCCCATTTAACATGCTGTCTCCTCCCCTCCTAGGATCCTACAGCAAACCCAGCCTCTCAGCCCTGCCCAGCCCTGTCGTGACCTCAGGAGGGAACGTGACCCTGCTGTGTCAGTCAAAGTACCCGACGAACACTTTTCTTCTGTCCAAGGAGGGGGCAGCCGATCCCCCCCGTGTCTTCCATCAGAGCACCAAGCTCAGCAGTACCAGGCAGAGTTCTCCATGAGTCCTGTGACCTCCACCCACGGGGGCACCTACAGGTGCTACAGCTCACTCAGCACTGCCCCCTACCTGCTGTCACCGCCCAGTGAGCCCTGGAGCTGCGGGTCTCAGGTGAGGGGCCCCTGGCCTGTCCTTCAGTGCTGTCTGCTCAGGGTCCTGTCCCCAGAAGAACGATGAGCTGAAAGAGAGGGAGGGAGGTCTGTAGGGATGGACACCCAGAAGACATCTGCCCCTCAGAGACCCTCCTACCCATGGGTACCCCTTCCGCTCACCTCGGTGGAGAAGATGCCACGTGGGCCATGGGAGGGGCTCTAGGGTGCTCCGGGCAGGTGGAGGAGGAGTCTGAGTGAGGTGCGGTCTCCAGGGTCAGCCCCAGACTCTCACCCTCTTCTATCCTCTTCCAGGACCCTCTGTTCCCCCAGCCCCCCACCCACAGGGCCCATCTCCACAGCTGGTGAGTCATGGAGCGTGTTTGCTCAGAGGGAGCACAGATCACCCCGGATGCTTCTGATTCCCTCAGAGGGTCTCATGCCCCAGACATTAAGGACAGACTGTGTCCCAGGGGCTGGGAGCAGGGGATACATTGTTGGTGAATCCAGGGGGTTCAGGGCTCTGAGGATTCACCCCACAATGGATAGGCCTGTAGAGGGTTAAGTGAAGCAAGTGACAGTTGGGGTGGTGATGGCCCAGGGAGATGTTGGGACCTGGGATGGGGGAGGAGGACCCGGGCTCAAGTGAGGACAAGACAGACCCCCCACCACCACCAATCCTGATCCCAGGAGAAGCTGAGGATGGGTCCCTTCCCCACACGGAGTCAGGCCTACAGCGGGGTAACTGACGGTCTCTCTGGGGAGGTGGTGGGGGTGTTCATGAAGGACAGGGGCTGAGTCATGAGGGGTTCAGGCCCCTCTGCAGACACTGACTTGGATGCTCCCTTCCCCTGCCTGGGCCACAGGGTCCCCAAGTGTAAAAGGACAGATTCATGGCCCAGAGCTTAGATTTCCGTTCAGTTCTGGCTCTGACCTCCTGGGGGAGGGGGCCTCACAGGAACACCCAGGACGTGGTGTGGGGACCGTCCCCTCTGTAGCAGTGATGGTGACATGCACAGGGAGGGGCAGGCAGGACAAGGGTCTGGGGCATCCAGGTCCTTTCACTCAGCCCAGGCTCAGCTCAGAGGAGAGAGGGCTGGAGTCAGACCTGGTTCAGTTCCCAGCTCTGCTGCTCCTGCTGTGGGGTCAGGTGGTCCCTTCTCTTCCCTGAGTGTTGGGTCATGTCTCTCCATCCCGGGTCCCCTCCTGCTCACAGGCTGCTGTCAGATAAGGTGACATAAGGGGCCCCACAGAGCTCAGGAAGGCAGAGGCACAGCCCACCCGACCTTCCTAGGGGGCCTCTGCAGGGTGGAGATGGATCCAGGGGAGACAAAGAGGCCACCCCACACCCCTGCTCTTCCCGTGTCTCTGCTGTGCTGAGAGTGGGGAATAAGGAAGGACCCTCAGCTCACATGAGACATGGACAGGCCCCTGCAGATGAGGAGCCCAGAGCACGAAGCTGAGGTCCCTCTGTGTGGGAGACCATTTGCATGGTATCCATCTTGTTAAAGTCTGCTCTGCTGTCTCCGGCCCCAGGGCCGTGCCTCTCCGCGGGCCGTGCCTCTCCGCGGGCCGGGCCTCTCCGCGTGCCGGGCCTCTCCGCGTGCAGTGCCTGCATTCCTCTAGATAATTGTTTGCTCCGTTCTTTGCTTATCATTTGTTCCACCTGGGGTGTTTGCTGGGGTTGGCTTCAGGTGGGATGCTCATTGGCTGTTTCACGTGTTTTCCCCCCTATATATTGCGTGAACTCCCCCTGAATAAACGAGACTTGATCAGAATCCTGTCTTGTCTCCATTTCTCGTGTCTCTTGTCCCACCTCATCCTCACTCCCCATCTAGAGTCCTCGTTGATCGACCTGCGGGCCGGGTCAAGTGGCGCCCAACGTGGGGCTCGAGCACGGGGGATCCAGTGAAGGACGCCGTTCGAGTGGCCGGCAGAAAGGAAAAGAAAAGAGGGAACGACGTGGGAACCTGCTGCGTCTGCACCCCTCGGGTAAGTGAACGGCGATTCTGGGTCAAGCACTGAGCCAAGATAAGACATTCGTTGAAGGACTAGGAAAGGCTATAAAGGCACGAGGAGTAAAGGTGAAAATCAAGCATTTATGTCAGTATTTTGATTATGTTAAGAAAGTTTGTCCTTGGTTTCCTACAGAGGGATCTATAGATCAAAAACAGTGGAAAATAGTTGGTGACGCTCTTAGAGATTATTATAAGACTTATGGACCCGAGAAGGTCCCGGTAACTGCTTTTTCTTATTGGTATTTAATAGATGAGGTTTTATCTCAGAGACATTCTGATCCTCTCGTTGCCAATGTAGTAGAAAATGGCGAGGGTATATTACAGAAAGAAAAAAAGGGGAATTAAAATGAAAGTAAAGAATGTGAGGACTTCATGTCATTCGATAGTGATAATGAGGAAGAAGAAACCGAGCCCACTTGGAATAAAATTATGCCTAAGGGCTCTCATATGGGGAGACAAGAAAAACTAACAGAAAGAGTGGGTGGAGAAATCAAAAGAACAAAAACTAGTGTTGCCCCAGAGGAAATAATCAAATCCAAGACAAAAATTTATCCCGAACTATCCGAATATTTGGAGACTGTTCCTGACAGAGGGGAGGTTAATTGGGATGAATTGGCGGATAAAGCGGCCAGATATCGTAACTCTGATTGTCCGCCTGTTTCTCAACGCCCTCCGCCTTATAATAATAATCCCAGTGCTCCCCCGCTGGCATGTCCAGTTCTTGACCCTAGAAAAGAACTTAGAGATAAATTTGAACACCTCAAAGAACAAATAAAACTGGAAAAAGAGCACCAAGATCTCATAGCCCAATTAGAAGGACTAAAAATAGGAAAATCTAAAAGGGAGAGTGAAGTAAAACCAGAAACCCTTGGGAATCAAAAACCACCCATGAGGGGAGCCGTCCCAAAGATCCCTCCCCACTTGCAACTTGCACAGGAGCTAGATGATACAGAGGCTTTTCCAGTAACAGAAACAGTGGACGCACAAGGACAGCCTTGGCGCCACCATAGCGGGTTTGATTTTAAATAAATAAAGGAGTTAAAGACCGCTGTAGCACAATACGGAGCCACAGCCCCGTATACTATGGCAATTTTAGAATCAGTAGCCGAGAATTGGCTTACGCCTGGGGATTGGCAGAAGTTAGCCCGAGCGACACTTGCTGGAGGAGACTATCTCCTATGGAAATCAGAATATGTAGAGAACTGTAGGGACATTGCTAAACGCAACGTACAGGTTGGTAATGGATGGAATTTGGATATGCTAATAGGAGAAGGAAATTATGCTAATAGTGATGCCCAAATGCAATATGATGCAGGTCTTTTTGCGCAAGTTCAGACAGCAGGCACTAGAGCATGGAGGAAGCTGCCCACCAAGGGCGACATGAGCTCCTCCCTTACTAACATTAAACAAGGACCTGATGAGCCTTTTGCAGATTTTGTTCACCGCTTAATTACTGCAGCAGGCAGAATTTTCGGTAATGCAGACGCCGGCACGGATTTTGTTAAACAATTGGCTTTTGAAAACGCTAATGCCGCCTGTCAAGCCGCTATTAGACCTTATAAGAAAAAGACTGATTTAACTGGCTATATTCGCCTATGCTCTGATATTGGGGCTGCCTATCAACAGGGCCTTGCCATGGCTGCCGCCTTGAAAGGGCATACAGTTAGACAATTCTTGGAAAGATCCGCTAACCAGCTCTTGGCATGGCCCAGACCCAGTCCTCATCTGGGGCCGAGGTTCTGTATGCATTTACTCTAAGAAAATGAAATCTGCCAGATGGCTACCAGAGCGTCTGGTTAAACAGATTGATCAAGTTAAAGGAATAGCAGATAACCATATAGATAACTCCAGGGACGAAAATTCGCCCTGAGAGGCTTTTCCTGTTTTTTTATTTCAGGAATGGACTGGAAGGCTGAAATCTTACTGCTAGGAAAACTACTGCATCTTTGCCCGCTTATGAAAAGAGGTTTTGGGCCTCCTCCAAACCCTGACGAGCTCCTGAGGGCCCTATTTGGCCCCCCATGCAACTGCCTTGCAGGAACGCTGCTGCTTAAAAGAACTTTTCGATAACCCCCTTTGGAGCGGGCTAAATGGGGTGCTGCCTTATCTTCTCCCTCTGTTGGGCCCCTTACTTGGCCTTTTACTGATTGTGTCACTAGGACCTTTCCTCTTCAATGAGGTGATGGCTTTCAAGCAGCAGATGGATGCCATTAAGATGCAATCTATACAGGTCCACTATCATAAACTTGAAATGGCCGACAGAGAAGCTCACTCTAGCTGTGAGTCAATAAGCTATGACTATGCCCGAGATGGCAAATAGTCTTAAAAACCTCGTCACCTTGGTGAGCTGGACTGGATAGCCAGAGACGGGCAACTGGAACTCACACGTGTCACCAACCACCACCTAAGACAGGAACAAGGCCTTATGCTGCCTTGCTATTCCAATGACGGGTTCGGACAGGTTGGAACCGTGTGCAAGATTCCTGACCTAAGACAGGCACAGTCCCCTCAAGGTATTATTTCGGCCTTAAAATTTAATAAAAAAGGGGGACCTGTGGGAGACCATTTGCATGGTATCCATCTTGTTAAAGTCTGCTCTGCTGTCTCCGGCCCCAGGGCGGGGCCTCTCCGCGTGCGGGGCCTCTCCGCGTGCGGGGCCTCTCCGCGTGCGGGGCCTCTCCGCGTGCGGGGCCTCTCCGCGTGCGGGGCCTCTCCGCGTGCGGGGCCTCTCCGCGTGCCGGGCCTCTCCGCGTGCCGGGCCTCTCCGCGTGCCGGGCCTCTCCGCGTGCAGTGCCTGCATTCCTCTAGATAATTGTTTGCTCTGTTCTTTGCTTATTTGTTCCACCTGGGGTGTTTGCTGGGGTTGGCTTCGGGTGGGATGCTCATTGGCTGTTTCACGTGTTTTCCCCCCTATATATTGCGTGAACTCCCCCTGAATAAACGAGACTTGATCAGAATCCTGTCTTGTCTCCATTTCTCGTGTCTCTTGTCCCACCTCATCCTCAATCCCCCTCTAGAGTCCTCGTTGATCGACCTGCGGGCCGGGTCACCTCTGGGGCAGCATGAGGAGAGCACAGGGCACCCACAGTCCCGGGTTCCAGTCCCCGCCCTGCACCGTCCAGGCTGGGTGACCTGGGGAAGGTGACTGACCCCTCTGAGCCCCTTGACCTGGGTGGTGGGGCACCGTCCCTGGTGCATGACTGTGTGAGGGGAGAGGGATGAATGACAGACCCCAGCAGGTGCCTCACATAGTGGGTGCTCATTAAATGACATCATAGGCTTATTCATGACATCATAAGGGAGAGAAGAGCTCCCCTGATATATTGGAACTGATTCCTTTCCAGAAGGTGTCCCCAAACCCTCCATCTGGGTGGATCCTGGCCCCTTGGTCACCACGGGGAGCCCTGTGACCATCTGGTGTCAAGCATCTCTGCAGGCTACTGCCTACGTTCTATATAAAGAGAGGGGCTCTGAGCCCTGGGATACGAAGACCCCACAGAACTTCAGCAACAAGACCGGTTTCCTCATTGAATCCTCCAGCTCACAGCATGCAGGGCCCTACGAGTGTGCGTATTACACCACTGAGCGCAAACTCTCAGAGCGGAGTGACCCCCTGCTCCTGGTGGTGACAGGTAAGCGGAACCCGGGTGCCCTCCCCACTGTGGCTTCCCTCACACTCAGGAAATAAAATGGGGGCTCATGGGGACCTCACCCCACAGTCCACACTGGGAACATGTGGGTGATGGTCCCTTTAACACAGATCCCCCTTCTCCCTCAGGAGTGGAGAGAGCACCCTCCCTCTCAGCCCAGCCAAGCCCTGTGGTGGCCTCAGGAGGGAGCGTGTCCCTCGTGTGTCGCTCACAGGACACATCGGGCACTTTCCATCTGCTGAAGGAGGGAGGAGCTGACCCGCCCCGACACATGGAACCGCAATCGAAGTCCAGTGCTGGGCGGACCTATGCCCGGGCCACCTTCCCTGTGGGCCCCGTGAACTCCTCCCACGGGGGGACCTACAGATGCTATGGTTCCCCCAGATCCTACCCCAATCTGTGGTCACACTCCAGTGACCCTCTGCGTCTCGAGGTCACAGGTGAGTGGAAACACTGTGCAAACCCATGTGTTTCCTGAACCCAAAATGACTGACCTAGGCTTGTTCCCAGTGGAGCCCTGGGGCCCGGGGGTCAGTGACACTGGCCTCTGGGGGACAGAACCTCAGGCGGGAGGTTAGGATGGGACAGGAGAGGACTCTTCCTGCAGCCCCAGTGGGCAATGGGGTGTGTGCCCCCTGATGCCACGTCCCCTTCTCCCAGGTGTGCACAGGGAGCCCTCCCTCTCGGCCCAGCCGGGCTCCCTGGTGCTGCCTGGAGACAGCCTGACCCTGCAGTGTGGCTCGGAGGCTGGCTTTGACAGATTCGCTCTGACCAAGGACCAGGGGCTCACACCCCCCAGCGCCTTGATGGGCAGCACAGCCCCGACTTCCTGCTGGGCCATGTGGACCACACCCACGGGGGCCGGTACAGATGCTACAGTGGACACAGCCTCTCCTATGCGTGGTCAGCACCCAGCGCCCCCCTGGACATCCTGGTCACAGGTGAGGAGCCCAGCCCTGGCGCTGTCCTGAGTGTCTGCTCAGGGAGCTGGGGACAGGGTCCCCTGGTGGTGCTGGGGGCAGGAGAGGGTCCTGGGCAGAGGCTGAGAAGGGGCAGAGGTGCAGAGGGAGGGAGTGACAAAGGCGGAGTGAGGGGCTCAGACATAGAGACACCTCCCCGGGGGCACTGAGAGGAGCTGAGAAGGATCACAGACAGCGTCCCTGGGGAAGGACATGGTCCCTCAGCTCAGGGTCAAGGGTATATGGGAGGGGGCAGCTCTCTACACATCACACCTTCCCTCCCCAGGAATGTACACGAAACCCTCCCTCTCCATCCTGCCGGGCCCCTCAGTGCCCTGGGGAGCGAACGTGACCCTGCAGTGTGGATCTGAGATCTGGTTTGACACTTTCCACCTGCACAGGGAGGGGTCTCTGGATCCCCCCCAGCACCTTCCTGTGCAGAAGACGACTGCACCCTCTCAGGCCAACTTCACCATCAGTCCTGTGACCTCAGCCCACAGGGGCACCTACAGGTGCTATGGTTCACACAGTGCCTCCCCCTACCTGCTGTCACACCCCAGCGACCCCCTGGAGCTCCTGGTCTCAGGTGAGGACCCCCAGCCCTGCCCCCTGTGTCCTCATGGTCAGTTCTGGACCCAGTTTCCAGGCCACCATGGGCTGGAAGAGCAGTGAGGGGGTCACAGGAGGGGCAGCCAGAGAGGACCTCACCTCCCAGAGGGATGGGAAAAGCCAGAGCAGCCCTGGCCAGTTTGGCTCAGCGGTTAGAGCGTCGGCCTGCGGTCCGGAGAGACCCGGGTTCGGTTCCCGCTAAGGGCACATACTTCGGTTGCAGTTTGTCCCCGGCCCTGGTTGGTCGTGCGGGTGGCAGCCACTCGATGTGTCCCTTCACGTCGATGTTTCTCTCTCTCTCTCCCTTCCTCTCTCTCCCTCCCGCTCTATCTGAACAAAAAAATGGAAAAAAAATATCCTCGGGTGAGGATAAAAAAAAAAAAAAAAGAAAGAAAAAGCCAGAGCAAGTCACACCCCTGCCTCATCGTCACCCACATCCCTGAGGCCCAGACATGTTCCCAGGGGCCAGAGGGAGGCTGGAGAGACTCAGACTGACCAAAAAGGGAAAAGGTCAGAGAAACCCATCCCGACCCCCTTCCGTCTCCAGTCCTGTGTCCACACCCTGAGAGACCAAGACAAGAGTGGGGACTAGCAGAGGCCTTGGGCCCCAGAGAGGACAAGACCCCCTGCTGGGGCATGGCTGGTCTCCCAGGGGTGGGGCCTGGCAGACATACTGGGGACCCACAGGGCTCCAGGACTCTGAGGCTGGCAGGTGACAGGTGGGGTGGCCATGCATTGCTCCCACCCTGGGGAGGATCCGCTGTGTGGAAAAGGGGAGAGGGAAGAGCCCCCACCAATCAGCTTCCATTTGATCCCAGGAAGCTCTGAAAAAGGGTGCCCCTGAGTGAGGCCCAGGGAGGGCTCCGTGAGTGTCTGTGGGGAGGGGGTGGGGGAGGAGCTCAGTTTGGTCTTGGCTCAGCCACTTCCTGGTAATGGCCTGAGGTCAGTTCCTTCTTCTCAGAGAACCCATGTCTCCAAAGATGCTTGGACACTGTGTGTATGCCTGTGTGTGCGTGTGTGTGCATGTGTGTGCATGAGTGTGTTGTGTGCGTGCAAACGTGTGTGCATGTCCGTCTGTGCTGGGGACACCGACGGTGTCTGAGCTCTCCTCCACAAGCCTTCAAGGAGCTGCAGTGAAGTCAGGAAAAGAAGCCACAGCCCCGGTTCAAATCCCAGCTCTGCCCCTTCCCCAGTGGGATCTCAGACAATCTGTTCCTCCCGAGTCCTAGGTTCATGGCTGTGGAGCAGGACTCCCGCCACCCCCCTCACAGTGCCCTCAACATGCAGCCTGACCCTGGTTACAGCTCAGGAAGGACACAGCCCTCCCCCTGCCCTTCCCAGACACACACTCCATGTGCACACAGGCCCCACTGCGGTGGGAGGGGTGTCAGTCTGCAGAGTGGGAGGTGGGTGTGGGCTGGACTGGAGAGGGGTGGCTCACCCAGCACCCACCTCTACCTGCTGTCACACCTCAGATTCCCCCGCAGCTCCTGGTCTAGGTGAGGGGACCCTGACCCTGACCTTTCTGTGCTCAGTCAGCTCAGAGCCCTGTCCGTAAGAAAGTCGGGGACACTAAGACATGAGTGTTGGAGGAGATTCCACAAAGTAGGATCCAGCCCCTGAGCGTGCAGAAAGGAACAGGGTCTCCCACTCCGGAACCCCCCTTTCTGAAGCTCAGCAGAGATAAAGGGTAGGGAGGGCGGGGTGAGGTGTGTGGAAATGAGCAGGAAGGTGATCAGACCGAGCAGAGAAGTCAGACCCCCACCGCTCACCTGCTCAGGTCTTCATCCCAGAATCGGATGTGTACACACCTGACACACATTACAGAGGCTTCCTGGTTTCACCCCTTTGGATATTAACCCAACTGAAGACCGCTTATCATCCATGTGTGAGCCAATATTTGGATATTTTGCTTGGATATTTGCAATTAGGATAGGTCAATACTTTTTTTTTTACATCTTGGTTTTTGTATCAAAGTGAGGTCACAGATAGACATAATTTCCTACTTTTGAGGCTCTTTAAATATTTTAATTGGGGAATTCACTCTGTTACTTAATGTTTGAACCAGAGCTGTGGACTTCCTTGGTTATGACCTTTGATAAACAGTACGTTGGGGTTGTCTTTTGCAATAAAAATTGCATAATTAGCCATCCATCCAAGGAATCTTACCAGACTTTCTAACGTTTGTCCAAACTAGAGAGAAGATGATGACACTTTCCCCAGCTGGGCGTCCTACTGAACTAACTCTACTAACCATGACCTCCGAGCTCCTCTTCCCCTCTGCCCCTTCCCTACACCCCACAGACAGGACCTTATTCCTTGTTCAAGACCAGCCTCGACCATCAGGGTCCTGCCTCCTTATCACCTGTTGATTTCAACTCTCAGCCTGTCTGTCTGTCTCTCTCTCTCTCTACACACACACACACACACACACACACTACATATTGGTAGAGTAAAAATATATATTGATATACATAATAACGTATAATTTACTATTTATGTAAGAGAAACAGACAAATATACTGTATATATTTTATACTATACTCTATAAAATGCATATATATTATATGAATTATGTGTGTGTGTGTATGGCTACGTTTAGTTACACATAGACAAGGTGTGGCAAAAGTAGGATTACAGTTTTTTTAGTAGAGACTAATACATTAATAAATGGAAATACAAGAATAAATTCTGTGTTTCATGGACTCACAACGGTAAACCTACTTTTACCCAACCCTGTATTGACTACTATAATAATACTACATTTATGTATCTACAAGAGTGTCAAGAAATATTCATCCAGATATCCATATTTTTCACCTGGTAAATACATCTAGCATTGTAAGTATTTGTTATTAGATTAAAAATCAATTAATAAATGAATAAATAGAGGAACAATTTCAATTGACGATTGAAATGCAGAACCCCAGAGAGGAGAGATCTGGGTGGGTGGGGTGGAGGACACCCTGAACCTGACTTTCACCCCTTTGTGCTACTGACTTTCAGGAGCCCCTGACAACAAACTCTACCGTGTGGACGTTGTGTCCAGGTTGTTGAAAACGTGGGATCTCCCAGATGGAGGGAAACAAGCTTATGGGGTCTTGACACTCAGACTGAACACAAAACACACAGCTCTTAATCATTTCTGGATTGACATCATTTTTACACTCTGTCTGAGCTTTTGGGCTCAGCTAACTCTTACCAAGGTGACTCAGATCAGGTTGTGAATTAAGACGTCACAGGGTCACAGGTATCAAGAGGCACTGGGAGCCCTGGGTTGACAACAGAATCCTGGAGATTTGGGTCTGCCCTGACCTCTATGACCTCTTTACCCACAATTCTTATCTTTCCACCCCCAAGATTACACAGTGGAGAATCTCATCCGGATGGGCGTGGCTGGATTGGTCCTGCTGGTCCTGGGGCTGCTGCTATTTCAGGCTCGGAACAGCCCGGGAAGGATCCACGATGCAGCCAGGACTTAAACACAAGAGAGAACAATGCACCGTTCAGAGTGGGGTGCCTTGGAGCACATCTGATGATCCCAGAACGTGGGAAATGAGCATCTGGACCCGAACTGGGAAACTCTCTGCTGGGAATGTCCAGGGGAGGAGAGGTGCAGATGAGGTTTGGGTGCAGGGGAGCACGTGCCCTGTTCCTGTGGAGGACGCCTCCCCCATCGGACTGTGGTGCTCCCCCTCCCTGTCATCCCTGACTCTCCTCCACTGCCCTCTGTTCTCCCCTGTGACGTGAGGGTCCGTACCACACAGCTGATTTGGATTCACATCTATGTACCCTTCATGCTGGATCACAGTCATACACACACAGTGTGGTGTCATCATAACACCAGGATTGTTTAAGAAACGTAAAGAACACACTCCTTAAACATAAATAAATAAAAGCCCTGATACCTGCTACCTGTGCTTGTGGGTTCAGCCTACTGCAGGTCCCCCTTCCTCTTACCTGTGTCATGTGGCTTCTTCCTTATATCCTTGGGACCTCCGTTCACCTAGATTTCAGGCAGTTCTGAATGAGGGTTGTCTTGTAGTTTAGCTGCAACTTTGCTGCGGGTGTGAGAGGATCCAAATGTTGCATCTATCTACTCTGCCACTTTGACCAGAAGTCTTTATGTTTGATAACAAACTATCTTGAATTTTTGACACCATTTTATTTAAGTAATGCATACATTTTATTTCTTTTTTTAAAATATTTTTCTGATCCTCACTCGAGAACATATTTTTATATTTTGTTCTGATAGAGTGGGAGGAAGAGAGAGAGAGAGAGGCGTGGACATGAAAGGGACACATCAAATGGCTGCCTCCCGCACGACCCATCCTGGGCCTGAGACAAATCGCAACTGAGGCATGTGCCCTTATCGAGAACTGAACAGGGTCTCTCTGGACCGCAGGCCGATGCTCTAACCGCTGAGCAAAACCAGCCAAAGATTTTTTTTTAATTTTCACTAATCCTCACCCGAGGACATTTCTCCATTTATCTTCAGATAGATTGGGAGGGAGAGAAAGGGAAAAAGAAAGATACATCGACATAGAGGGACATATCGACTGGTTGCTTACCGCATGACTCCGACCAGGGTCGGTGATGAACTGCAACTGAGGTATGTGTCCTTGACCAGAATTGAACTGCGACTCACTGGTCCGCAGGCTACCCCTCTTCCAATTAGTAAGACCAGCCAGAGCCATACATTTCTTTTTTTATTATTATTGCACATGGTCCTTTATTCTCTACAGCAAAAATGACTCCTTTCTACAGACCCAGAGCCTCGGTCTGTAGAGACCTATCTGTAGACATGAGCATGACAATAAATAGCAATCCTGGGACAATGGTTCTACACAGATCGTGCTGAGGTGCAGGGCTCCAGGTAGAAATGTAACATGGGCATTGAGTCACAGGCTGCACCCAAGTGAGTTCCAGATACTGCTGGGTTAGAAGAGATGAGGCTATTTAGAAGTCCCAAGATTCAAATATCCGGGTAGCAGATGGAGAGCTCCTGGTTGGACGGGTACATCAGGGTGTGGGGGAGACGCTTCCCAGTGGAGGCATCCCCTCCCCTCAACTCTTCACACCTCCCAGTGTAAGCTGGGCAAAGGAAGTGGCCAGCTGCAGCGCCTCCTGCAGGCAGCCCACATTCTTGCCTGTGGCCTGAGCGGACACATCTTTGCCACCACCTTTGCCATCCATCAGGCCTGACACCTGCTGCACCAACTCACTGGCTTTCAGGCCCCGGGCGGCTGCATTCTGGGGGACATGACACAAGCACGTGAGCTTGCCAGCCTCATGGTCCACTGTGAAGAGCAGGCCGAGGTCTGCGGGGAATGCGTCTTGAAGAGCTTCAAGTCCTCCCTCAGGGCCTCGGCTGACGTGCCGCTCTCCATCTCCAGATGATGAGGGGCGGGGTGGGCTTGCTGTCAATGAGTTGCTTTGTCTTCTCCAACACTCGCTTCTGGACATCAGCTTTGCTAGCCCGGTCTGGGTCATCGAAGATCTTCTTCAGAGATTTAAGATTCTCCCCGAATTCATCCCTCTGACCCTGGGGGACAACAGCAGTGGCCAGGGCCGCACTGAGGTCAGCGATCTGCCTCTGCGCGTCCTTGTTTGGCACAGTGTGGGCCTTCACTTTGCTCTCCATGACCGAGAGAGGTTTCTTCAAGCTCTCTGCTTTCCTGAGCGCCATCTGGGCTTCAGCACCTGTGACAGCCACAGTCCTCCGGACGCCCTTGGCAATAGGCCTGCGGGCTGTGTTTGATGAAGTCATACGTTTCATTTTAAATAGTTCCTTTTTCATTGAACTGCCATTTGATCCAGTGATCCCACTTCTAGGAATATACCCTAAGAAGCCTGAAACACCAATCAGAAAGAATATATGTACCCCCATGTTTGTAGCAGCACTATTTACAATTGCTAAGATCTGGAAACAGCCCAAATGTCCATCAGTAGACAAATGGATAAAAAAGCCGTGGTACATGTACACAATGGAGTACTATGCAGCTGTAAGAAAGAAAGATCTATTATCCTTTGAGATGATATGGAGGGACCTGGAAAGTATTCTCCTAAGCGAAACAAGCCAAACAGAGAAAGACAAGTATCACATGATCTCACTTATTTATGGAATATAATGAACATAACAGTCTGAGGAATTGGGTAGACCCAGAGACATGGAAGTAAGGTACAGACTGACAACGCTCAGAAGAAGGGGTGGTGGGGAGAGGGAAGAGATAAACCACAGAACTTATATGCATGTACGCCGAACCGATGGACACAGACAACAAAGCCGGGTATGGGGTGGGGGGGGCTGGCGAGGAGGGTGTCAATGGGGAAAAAAGGGAGAAACATTCGAAACAAACATAAATTAATAAAAATAAAAATAAAAACAAATAGTTCCTTTTAAATTTTCCAGCCTGCTTCGAACTGATTGAGATTTATTTGTTTAATATAATTTCATCAAACAATTTGGAGGTTATATATGCATTTCAAATTTGCCTAGTAACAACATTGTGAGTATTGGTATTTATATTTAAAATTCTGAGCCATTTTGTATTATCTTCCTTAGGTAAGAAAAGGTCATTACACATTAGCTGAACTCCTTGGGACTAATTTGAAAATCTCATGCACAAATATACTTTTCCTAAGTTTATTTGTTTTGCCGTTACTTTTCTCACTTATGCAACTCACCGTCTCTACTTTTTCTCTATAATATTGTTGGGTTAATTACTATTTTCGTGTGCTTTTAGTGAGTGTGTAAACAATAAAATATTTGAGACCATGTATGTCTGCAAATGATTTATTTCCAATAAGATACTGGAAATTTTTCTTATATCTAATAGACAATATAATTCCAATACAAAGAAGTAGAAATTCTCTGAAGCTAAGGATCGACCACCAAAACCCTCCTCATTCTCCTGAAGATGGAACCTGGTGTGTGAATTTCACACATGAGACATGAGTTTTTGGATGTCAGATGGGCCCCCATCTTCTCATTCTAACAGACTTCTCCCCTCAGACTCTTTCACTATAGCCTTTTAATAAAAATGTGGATGAGTCTAGAATTCTTCATTTACAATTCCGTATTTGAATGGACTTCCCCCTTAACTTTTGACATTATATTTCTGCTTGAATGTGACTTCCCATCAATTTTCACCTCTTGTCATGAATATCAAGACACACATTTCATGTATACATTCATGCACCCTGGCGCTGCATGTTCCCTACACTTCACTGTAAAATACCCAACCATAGACCTCTAGGACTGTAGCAGACGTCATCCTCACTGCTTTCCTCCTGAATCTCACACTACCCTTTGGCCTCTCTCTCTCTCGATTCCCCTGGGTCTTAATTTTCTCATTCCAGACTCTCTGTATTGCATTCTACAAAATTTCCCCAACGTTGTCTTCCAATTTCATAATTGTATCTTCATCTGTATCTGCTCCCTGATGGAAAGAATATTTTGTGTGTGCTAAATCAAATTTTTTTTGTTTGGGGCATTTTTACCCCTAAGATATTTGCACAATTCATTACTAAAATGTCACGTTCTTTTTTCATATAACCCCGATTGTTGTTGTGCAAGAATTCAAATTTTCTTATGTTATCAGACATTTGAATGTTCTTCAATTAAAATGACTTCCACGTGTTTCTAGAGGTCTGTTTTGTTGGACATAATGACTCCCACCGTGACTCTGTGCACAGCCTTCCATAGCATCGTGTCTTCACTACGACTGCACATTTGCAGGAATCTCCAACCTTTTATGTTCCCATGCCCACAGGTAGTTCTGACACACACTGAAAATCTCCTTTGTGTTCAAGAAGCATATTATACAGTTGATCTAGGACAGGAGAACTCTTCTTGCTTCTGAATCTCAGATTTTCAAGGTGCAATAGTCAGTTCTATAACTTCCTGCTCCTGATCCCCTCCCTGCCTGTGATGACATCAGGGTCCCTCTTCTGTCCCCACAGACAGAGAAAACTCCACACTGATGATCTTCGCTATGCCCAGGCACCAGTGGCCACTCAACTCTGACCTCCCCTGTCTGTACATGTTCTCTCTCCATTCGGGGGAATTTCACTTCCTTTTTGTGCATTGAGCATGGCCCCATATTTCAGAAATACTGTACAGAGCCTTTCTCAGATGAGGAGCAGGTGAAGGTTCCTAAGTGGGTCTAGCATCATCCATGTTTTATGAATTTTCAACAACACCTCTCATGCCTCACCTCACGTGCCTTAGGCAGGTGTGGAAATGAACAAGGAGGGCTCCCTCCATGTCCCGGGGGCGAGGACTCCACAACCACTCTAAGGCTCTGGGTTCCTGAAAACCTGCTGCAGGTGGGGACACGGAGACTCAGGAAACTGCACGTTGATGCTTAAGGTCACACCAGAAATGGGCCACGAAGGATTCATCCCATAAGCATGTTTTATTCCCCAAATCAGAGCAATGACACACGTACTGTCCACTAAAGCTGAAGACAAGGTCACAGGACAAGGAGGAGAGACCTTCCCAAGGGGCAAGGGTGCTGAGGGGCAGGAATGACTCACAGGTTTCTTCCCGCGCTGATGCGATGGGTGCTGTGGTCAGAAAGGGAAGCTCACCGGGGGCTGAGAGGGAACGAGGACCCACACTCTGGAGCCAGGAGAAGAACCCATTTCTCTTGCCTCATTTTCCTGCATTTGTCCTCTGTGCTCATTGTCACAGTGATACTCACCGGAACGGCATAGTTGATGGTGAACATGTCTCTGTGGATCTGAGCTCTGCAGACTACAGGAACCCACGTCTTCCTGAAGCATCCACAAGACCCGGTGACCACTGTCCATGGTGAGGCCCCCACAGGGAGATGCTGATGGACGACGTGAAGATAAAGGAGGACCCCACGTGGGAGGCTCTGATAGGGAAGGATGTGCCCTGGGTCCCCTCACCTGCAAGGGGCATCTCAGGAGGCTCCAATCTATTTCCTGATCAACCAGGAACAGGTGCTAGGCTTCTAGGGATGGAATGTTCCCCTTCCCCAGGGGTTGGTGACATGATAACCCAGGGACAGGGAGGGCCAGCCCTTGAGTGACCACACCCTGGGGTCCATCTGTCCCTTCCTGCTAAAGCCATTACACTCAGAATCTGTGTAATGCATACCCCTCAGAAGATTGAAACATATTGAAAAGTAAGTAAATAATGGTGAATGTGTTCTCTTGTAAATAATAATAATAATAATAAAGAGGAGGGGACATCCAATGGAGATATTACTGCTCATTTCACACAGGCAGGAGGTGGTACACATATATTTAAACAAAGGATCAGGTCCCAGAGGCTCGTGCCCAGGGGGGAGGGGCTGGAGGTTGTCGCTAAGGAAAAGGAGAAGTTCATGAAAACACATGAGATAGAAAGCCCAGCCCCTGGAGCCACAGAGGGATGTGTTTCCTTCCCTTATTTCCCTGCATTTCTCCTCTGTGCTCATTGCCACAGGGACACGCGCCTGCCCTGCTCAGTTACAGGGTGAACGTGTCTCTGCTGATCTGAGCCCCACAGGAACCCACGTCTTCCTGAAGCATCTCCAGGGCCTGACAACGTCCGAGGTGAGGACCCCAGGGAGGTGCTGAGGGATGGGCTGAGGATGATGGAGACCCCACGGGGGACGCTCTGACAGGGAAGGATGTACCCTGGGTCACCTCACCTGTTACCTGCTTCGTGATGAAAGTGAGTCAGGCTGCTAGAAAGAGGCTCCCCTATAGGCTGCAGATGTGACATGCTGGTGACCAGCAGGCTTGGTCTCCAAGGGACCACAACCTGTGCATCTGTCTCTCCGTCCTGCATATCTGTCTGTCCATCTTTCTGGCACCGTGGTCGCTTCCATCTGCTCAGCTGACCCCAGAGGGACAGGACGTCATGACCCCCACACTCACCGCCCTGCTCTACCTGGGTGAGATGTGACAGGGGGAGAGGAAGCCCTGCTCTGTCAGAAGTTCCTGAATCTCAGCAGGCTCACAGGAAGGAGGGTTCTTGTCAAGGGTCAGGGCGAACCACTCACAGGGACTCTCTTCCAGGGCTGAGCGTGGGTCTGAGGACCAGAGAGCAGGCAGGTGAGTCTGTCCCCAGGTCTCACTGCCTCTGGACACAGGGACACCCCCAGGGAGGTGGGGAAGGAGGAGAGCAGACCTGTCTGACAGACGAGGGACATCGGGGATGGGGAGCTGGGGACTGGGGTGGGAATGTCTTAGGACCCAGCCTCTGATTCCTTCCAGGGACCCTCCCCAAACCTACCCTCCAGGCTGAGCCAGGATCTCTGATCCCCTGGGGGAGCCCCGTGAACATCACATGTCAGGGGACTCTGGGGGCTGAGGAGTACCGTCTGGATAAAGAGGGAAACACACCACCATGGAAAACACAGAAGCCACCGAACCCCGGAGACAAGGCCACGTTCTCCATCACACGGATGACAGACCATGATGCAGGGAGATATCGCTGTTACTATCGCAGCCCCTCTGGCGAGTCAGAGCACAGTGACCCCCTGGAGCTGGTGGTGACAGGTGAGGGGACACTCAGGGGTCCCAGCCTCAGGCTCTGCCCTCAGGAAGGGGCTGCTCTCAGGGCCTCTGCCCTCTAACAGCCCAGCCCTGGGGGACACGAGGGAGGTGTGACCCCATTTAACATGCTGTCTCCTCCCCTCCTAGGATCGTACAGCAGACCCAGCCTCAGTCCTTCCCAGCCCTGTTGTGACCTCAGGAGGGAACGTGACCCTCCAGTGTGGCTCATGGCTGGGATTTGACAGGTTCATCCTGACTAAGGATGGAGAACACAGGCTCTGCTGGACCCTGGACTCACAACCACACACCACAGGGCAGTACCAGGCCCTGTTCCCTGTGGGGCCCGTGACCCCAGCCACAGGTGGACGTTCAGATGCTATGGCTGTTACAGGAACAGCCCCCAGCTGTGTTCACACCCCAGTGACCCCCTGGAGCTCCTGGTCCCAGGTGAGTCCCATTTTTATCACTTCCATGGATTGAGTTGCTGGACAGGTTGTTGGCATCTTTGCTGGGAGGGGAGCCCTCAGTGAGAGGTGGGGTCAGGGGAGCACAGGGGCCCCTGGGGCAGAGACACAGAGACAGTGAGACCCGGGCCAGGCCTGGAGAAGGGGTTATGGGATGAGCTGCCCCTATACTCACGTCTGGTCTCTCAGGTGTGTCTGGGACGCCCTCCCTCCTGGCCCAGCAGGACCCCATCGTGGCCTCTGGACAGAGCCTGACCCTCCAGTGTCGCTCTGATGTCGGCTATGACAGATTCGCTCTGTCCAAGGAGGAGGAGCTGGACCCCACACAGAGCCTTGTCCTGCAGCCCCAGGCTGGGCTCTCTCAGGCCAACTTCCCCCTGGACCCTGTGCGCAGCTCAGACGGGGGACGGTACAGATGCTACGGTGGACACAACCTCTCCTCCAAGTGGTCGGCTCCCAGTGACCCCCTGGACATCCTAGTGGCAGGTGAGGAGTCAGGGGTTCATTCAGGGACCAGACTGTGCACAGGCTGGGGGGTCGCAGGTGGTCATGGCCAGAATGAAAGTGCAGGGCCCAGGGAGGGAGAGTCAGAGAGACAGGGGTGTGAGGGGAGAGGGAAGACTCAGAGAGAATGGAGACAGAGAGAGGAGGGTCCTAGGGGAGAGGCCTGGGACTCTCAGGTCAGAGCAAGGTGGGCAGGCAGCCCCTCACCCACCCCCCTCTCTCTAGGATGGACAATTGACAGACCCTCCCTCTCGGTGCAGCCGGGCACCACGGTGACCTCAGGAGAAAACGTGACCCTGCTGTGTCAATCACAGTACCCAAAGGACACTTTCCTTCTGTCCAAGGAGGGGGCAGCCGATCCCCCTCTGCGTCTTCCATCAGAGCACCGAGCTCAGCAGTACCAGGCAGAGTTCTCCATGAGTCCTGTGACCTCCACCCACGGGGGCACCTACAGGTGCTACAGCTCACTCAGCGCCGCCCCCTACCTGCTGTCACAGCCCAGTGAGCCCCTGGAGCTGCGGGTCTCAGGTGAGGGGCCCCTGGCCCTGTCTTTCTGTGCTGTCGGCTCAGGGTCCTGTGCCCAGAAGAAAGATGAGCTGAAAGGGAGGGAGGGAGGCCTGTAGGGGTGGTCACCCAGAGGACATCTGCCCCTCAGAGACCCTCCTACCCATGTGTACCCCTTCCCCTCACCTCGGTGGAGAAGATGCCACGTGGGCCATGGGAGGGACTCTAGGGTGCTCTGAGCAGATGGAGGAGTCTGAGTGAGGTGGGGCACCAGGGTCAGCCCCAGACTCTCACCCTCTTCTGTCCTCCTTCTCAGGACCCTCTGTTCCCCCAGCCCCCCACCCACAGGGCCCATCTCCACAGCTGGTGAGTCATGGAGCATGTTTGCTCAGAGGGAGCACAGATCACCCCGGATGCTTCTGATTCCCTCATGCCCCCGACACTAAGGACAGGCTGTGTCCCAGGGTCTGGGAGCAGCGGATAGATTGTGGGTGAACCCAGGGACTTCAGAGCTCTGAGGATTCACCCCACAATGGAGTAGGCCTGCAGGGTTAAGTGAGGCAAGTGACAGTTGGAGGACCAATTGATCTACCACCTAGGTAGGACCAACTGGTCTACCACCTAGGTAGGACCAACTGGTCTACCACCTACGTAGGGCCAACTGGTCTACCACCTGGTCTACCACTACTCAGGCCAACTGGTCTACCAACTAGGTAGGGCCAACTGGTCTACCACTACGTAGGGCCAACTGGCTACCACCTACGTAGGACCAACTGTCTAACCACCTACTCAGGGGCCAACTGGTCTAGACCACCTAGGTAGGGCCAACTGGTCTACCACCTTAAAAACGGTAGGACACCTGGTCTACCAACTACGTAGGGCAACTGGGTCACCACCTATGTAGGGCCAACTGGGTCTACCACCTCTAGGCCACTGGTCTCCACTACTTATGGCCAACTGTCGCCACCTACGTATGGCCAACTGGTCTAACCAACTAGGTAGGGGCCACTGGTCTACCAACTACTCAGGGCCAATGGTATACCACTACGTGGGCCAAACTGGTCTACCACCTACTCAGGGCCAACTGGTCTACCACCTACGTAGGGCCAACTGGTCTACCACCTACGTAGGGCCAACTGGTCTACCACCTAGGTAGGGCCAACTGGTCTACCACCTACGTAGGGCCAACTGGTCTACCACCTACGTAGGGCCAACTGGTCTACCACCTAGGTAGGGCCAACTGGTCTACCACCTACGTAGGGCCAACTGGTCTACCACCTACGTAGGGCCAACTGGTCTACCAACTACTCAGGGCCAACTGGTCTACCACCTACGTAGGGCCAACTGGTCTACCACCTACGTAGGGCCAACTGGTCTACCACCTACGTAGGGCCAACTGGTCTACCAACTAGGTAGGGCCAACTGGTCTACCAACTACTCAGGGCCAACTGGTCTACCACCTACGTAGGGCCAACTGGTCTACCACCTACGTAGGGCCAACTGGTCTACCAACTAGGTAGGGCCAACTGGTCTACCAACTACGTAGGGCCAACTGGTCTACCAACTACTCAGGGCCAACTGGTCTACCACCTACGTAGGGCCAACTGGTCTACCACCTACGTAGGGCCAACTGGTCTACCACCTAGGTAGGGCCAACTGGTCTACCACCTACGTAGGACCAACTGGTCTACCACCTATGTTGGACCAACTGGTCTACCACCTACGTAGGACCAACTGGTCTACCAACTACTCAGGGCCAACTGGTCTACCACCTAGGTAGGGCCAACTGGTCTACCACCTACGTAGGGCCAACTGGTCTACCACCTACATAGGACATTTTTCCATTTTTTGTTCAGGTAGAGTGGGAGGGAGAGTGAGGAACCGAGAGAGAGAGAGAGAAACATCGATGTGAAAGGAACACATCGAGTGGCTGCCACCCGCACAACCTACCAGGGCCGGGGACAAACTGCAACCGAGGTACGCGCCCTTAGCGGGAACCGAACCCGGGTCTCTCAGGACCGCAGGTCGACGCTCTAACCGCCGAGCCAAGCCGGCCAGGGCCAGGTCATATCTTTAAATTGAATAAAAATGTATAAAACTCTAAAGAATAACAAAATTCATAAAAATATTGGCGAATAAACAAAAGAATTGATAATGGGACTAAATAAACCAAAAATAATTTATTATTTTTATGACTGAAATATTACCGATCTTTTTATTTTTGTTTTATTTTGTTTTTATCCTCACCGGAGGATATTTTTCCATTTTTTTTGTTCACATAGAGTGGGAGGGAGACCAAGGAAGAGAGAGAGAGGGAGAGAAACATTGATGTGAAAGGGACACATCGAATGGCTGCCACCCACACGACAAACCAGGGCTGGGGACAAACTGCAACCGAGGAATGCGCCCTTAACGGGAACCGAACCCGGGTCTCTCTGGACCGCCGGCTGACGCTCTAACTGCTGAGCCAAACTGGCCAAGGCTTACTGATCTTTTGAATCTTTCTGTTTTCTAAGGGGAGACATTCTACATTATTAGCAATGGCTCATTAATGAGGTTATAGAAACTAGTAAATTTTTTAAAAAACGTTTTTACTGATTTTTTTTTTTAAGAGAGAGAGTTAGGGAGAGATAGAAACATCAATGTGAAGGAGAAACATCGATTGGCTGCCTCCTGCAAACCCCTCACTGGGGATCAAGCCTGCAACTCATGTACAACCCTCAGCGGGAATCAAACCCAGACCTTTAGTCCATGGGATGGTGCTCAATCCAGTAAGCCACACCAGCCGGGCATATAGAAACTAGTAAATTAATAACACTCATTTAATAGTGTGCCCCCATAAGACACAGAGTTCAAAGATCGTAAATTACAACCTGGAGATTTTGGTCCACTGGGAAAGACATTTATTAAAGACTCTTTCCAACAATGTTTGAAGAGGCCTTACCTTATCAGATGCCTAATCAGGACTGGATATTTGCCCGTCTCTGACACTTGCCTCCATTTACAGTGGAGATCAAATACTTCTCAAGGATGAAAAGCCCAAACATCTGAAATAGCCATCCTGAGAGGCCAACAAAACCTATCTATTTATCTACAAATTAATATTACTACTTTATTAACTACTTTATTAGTTTGTTAGGCTTCCCTGAAACCCTTCATATGTAACTCAACTGTTAATAATCACTGAAGGTACACAAGAAAAGTTTTTGTATTATCAATAATACTTGTTTTATGGTTTCCTTTTTGAAATTTTGAAGAAAATTGCTATTTCAAAGAGTTAGTAAGAAGAAATATAAAGAAAGAAACTTTACATATAAACGCCAAAACCTAATTATGAAACATGTCTCACATTTGTGTAACTTCTATCCTGGGTGGGATCTCTGATGACCTTGAAGGCTCTTGAGTTCTGACTGAAGCTCTTACCACATGTCACATATATAGGATTTCTCTTCTGTGTGGATCCACTGATAAATATGAAGATATGAGCTCCACATCAAGCCTTTTCCACAGAGCATATTTGTAGGGTTTTTCTACACTGTGGATTTGCTAATGAACTTGAAGAAGTGATGTCTGACTAAAGCTCTTACTACATCCAGTAGGGTTTGTCTCCAGTGAGGACTCGTCAGTCAATGAGCTTGACGATGAGAACTATGACTGAAGTCTTTCCCACGCACAAACCATTTATAGAGTTTGTCTCCAGTGTAAACTCGTTGATGTGAACTGTTACTGAAGCCATTACCATGTGTATCGCATTTGTATGTCTTGCCACTTATATGAGATCTCTGATGGACCTGAAGGTGGAAAATCTGAATGAAGCCCTTACCACAAGTTTCATGTTTGTATGGCTTCTCACCTGTGTGGACTCACTGATGAACTTGAAGATGTGAGGAATGACTGAAGCTCTTACCACACATGCCACATTCATATGGTTTGTATCCTGTGTAGATTCTGATGAACATGAAGACTTGAGCACTACATGCAGCCTTTCCCATATACAGCACATTTGTAGGGTTTCTCTCCAGTGAAGACTCACTGATGTTCTTTTACACGTGAACTATGATCAAAACCCTTACACGTCTCACATATTTATGGCTTTGCTCCTGTGTGAACTTGCTGTTGAGCTTGAAGATGTGAGGTATGATTGAAGCTCTTTTCCCACTTGCCACATTTATAGGGTTTCTTATCTGTGTGGATCCTCTGATGAACATGAAGACATGAGCTCCACTTCAAGCCTTTCCCAAACTCTTCATATTTGAAGGGTTTCTAGGCACTGTGGACTTGCTGATGGTCTTGAAGACTTGAGATATGACTGAAGCTCTTATCACACACACTTCATTTGTAGTGTTTCTCTCCAGTGTGGACTCGCTGATGGGATTGAAGATATGAACTCCGACTGAAGGTTTTCCCACACACAGCACATTTGTAGGGTTTCTCTCCTGTGTGGACTCGCTGATGAGCTTGAAGACTTGCAGTCTGACTGAAGCTCTTACCACACAAGCCACATTTGTAGGGTTTCTCTCCGGTGTGGATCCTCTGATGAACGTGAAGACTTGAGCTCACCATGAAGCCTTTCCCACACTCTTCACATTTGTAGGGTCTCTCGCCAGTGTGGACTCGCTGATGGTACTGAAGACTTGAGGTCTGACTGAAGCTCTTACCACACACCGCACATCTGTAGGGTTTCTCTCCTGTGTGGAATCGCTGATGGGCTTGAAGATGTGAACTTCGACTGAAGCTTTTACCACACACAGCACATTTGTAGGGTTTCTCTCCAGTGTGGACTCGCTGGTGGGCTTGAAGATGTGAACTCTGACTGAAGCTCTTTCCACACACATCACATTTGTAGGGTTTCTCTTCTGTGTGGATCCTCTCATGAACAGGAAGATATGAGCTCCACACGAAGCCTTTCCCACACACAGCACATTTGTAGGGTTTCTCTTCAGTGTGGACTCGCTGATGAACCTGCAGATGTGATGTCTGACTAAAGCTCTTACCACACACAGCACATTTGTAAGGTTTCTCTCCAGTGTGGACTCGCTGATGAACCTGCAGATGTGATGTCTGACTAAAGCTCTTACCACACACAGCACATTTGTAGGGTTTCTCTCCAGTGTGGATTCGCTGATGCGCTTGAGGACTTGAAGTCTGACTGAAGCTCTTACCACAGACATCACATTTGTAGGGATTCTTTCCAGTGTGGACTTGTTGATGTTCTTGAAGGTGTGAACTGCAACTAAAGACTGTACCACATGTCTCACATTTGTATGTCTTCTCCACAGTGTGGACTCGCTGATGAGCTTGAAGCTGTGAACTCCGACTGAAGCTCTTCCCACACACAGCACAATTGTAGGGTTTCTCTCCAGTGTGGACTTGGTGATGAACTTGAAGATGTGAACTCCCACTAAAGTCTTTTCCAGACACAGCACACTTGTAGGGTTTTTCTCCTGTGTTGACTCTCTGATGAATTTGCAGATGTGAGCTTTGACTAAAGTCCTCACCACAATCATCATTTCTACTGCATTTCTCTTCTGTGGAAACACATTGATGAGTGCAAAGAACAGAGTTATAACTGATACCATCCCCACATGCACTACGCATATGGTGTTTTGCTCCTAGGTACAACAGCTGATGAAGTTCAAGACTGGGGCCAAGGCTGAAGCCTTTTTGATTCTCATCAGAAGTTTGCTCTCCTGAGTGGATTATACTACGCTGGAATAATTTCTTCATGAAGTCCTTTCCACAATTCTTGTGATTATAAGACTTCTCACCTTTATGTACTTTCTGATTATCTTCATGGTCATGAGAGGACCTTTGCATAATACAATGATCACACTTGCACAGTTTACATCTTCTGTCAATCTGCTCACACCCACTCTGATAATTCTGTGACTCTCTCAGATACATTTTCTTCCAGAATTCACAGGTGGTATTAATTGGAAATTCTTGATTTTTTATATTATTGGAACTTTGAAATTCCCTTTGAAGCTTTATTACATAGTTCTCATCTTCAGAAACCTGAGTAGATTCTCCTGCCCACAGATGACAGAAGGAATCACCTTGTTTTGGCAAATCAAACTTCTTGCCTAGAAGATATATTATCAAGTCTTGATTTCTGGTTAAGTTACTTAAAAGTAGTTCCCATATTTCCCAGCACATAAAGTCCTCATGAAAAATGTAACTTAATCCAACTTCTTGAAGAGTCTCTATCTCATTTTGATTCCAATGTCCTGAAAGGATAAAGAGAATTTAGAGATTAAAAATGAGGACAAATGAATGCCTGTTCAGAGATATAAACTATTTCACAGGTCAACTACACTGGGATACCATATTCAATCAGCTTGACCTTGTCATTGGCTTTTTCATATCTATGAAAACAAAGGGCTGATGAGTAGGACAGCACCTGGGCTGTGCCCTGGAAGGACTCAGAGCTGCCTGGTTCTCACCTGAACACCCACCTCCTTGGGTTTCTAACTTTATCATCTGAACCTACTCTTCCCTTCCCAAGTACTATCCAATTTGAAGGGTTGATGTACTGTGAAAAGTAAATGGTTTATATACAAGGGGGATACATTAAAGGCCAAAATCTTAATTCCAACAGTACAATCCTCATGCACTCTAAGTAGTAGTATTCCAAATTCTGAATGTTACCTGTATACAACAGGTGATCACATGACTATCTTTTGTGATTTACTCACAATTTTGGTTACACTGTATGCAGTTCCAAATAGGAGCTATGCTACTTTCATTCTATTTGGTTCATTACAATAAAGATGTAACTCAATAAAGATTTTATATCCCACCAAGATATCACAACTGCAATTTGCAAAGACTAGGAAAAGTATAGACAAGATACACCACAGGACTTAGGAAATTTAAATACAAATATGGAGATACATTTCAAGTCCAAGAATCTTAAACATTTGAAATAAAAATCCTCTTGGGACCTGACATTCAGTTACAGAAGGCACCTGTCCTCACCCAATGAGACCAGGTTCTGGAAGTTCTCCAGCATCACGTCTCGGTACAGCTTCTTCTGGGACAGGTCCAGCAGCCCCAGCTCCTCCTCGGTGAAGACCACAGCCACATCCTTGAATGTCACTGTCTCCTACAACATTAAACACAGGCAATCTCAATCCAATGACCAACGGCTATCGGGAGGGACTCAGCGCCGTGTAGGCAGAGAGGATGGGTGGGAAGTTGTTCTGGATTCGGAGGGCCTTGGGTCCACTTTATGGAGTTTCCTCTTTTTCTCAACTCAGCATGTTGATTTCATACATTAATTTTCCACACTCCCATCAACTGTGCAATTGGCCCCGATGGATATATCTCAGGTGGTTCAGCATCATTATCATGCACCAGAAACTCACAGGTTCAATTCACAGTCAGGGCAAAGGCTGAGGTTGCAAACTCGATCTCCAGTAGCGGGGGTGCAGACAGCAGCCCATTGATGTTTCTCTCTGTCTCCCTCTTCCTTCTTATCTATTTAAAATCAATAAAAACATACTTTTTTAAATGTGGAAGTAGCTCGGGAGCTGTGGCTCAGTGGTTGAGCATCTACCCATGTACCAGGAGGTCATTGATTCGATTCCCAGTCAGGGCACATACCCAGGTTGTGAGCAAAATCCCCAGTGGGGGCATGTAGGAGATGGCCAACTGATGTTCTCTCTCATCATTGTTTCTATCTTCCTCTCCCTTCCTCTCTCTAAAATCAATAATTTTTTTTAAAATGTGGGAGTAAAAAATAATCCCTGTACTTTTTTCTTAAATAATTTTTCTTTATTGAATTGAGAGAGAGAGAGACATCAATGAGAAAGAACATCAACCGTCCACCTCCCACATGCCACTGACTGGGGATTGGGCCCACAACCCAGGAATGTGCCCTGACCAGTAAACTCTTGGTGCATGGGTTGACACTCAACCACTAAGCCATAGCAGCAAGGCAGTCCCTGTAATATTCAATGGTGTAATTGTGAGTATTCCAATAATAAGCACCCTACAACTATAACTCTTGAATCATGGGGGATATACATTTTATAAATTGATTAATACTATCAAATTGTTTCAGAAAGTTTAGGCCAATTTACTTCCAACAGTGTCTAAGAGCTTTTTAAAAATATTTTTTCTTTATTGATTTTAGAGAAAGAGGAAGGGAGATGGAGAGATAGAAACATAGATGAGAACAAACATCGATTGGCCACATCCTGCACGCCCCCACTGAGGACTTGGCCCACAACCTGGGCATGTGCCCTGACCGGGAATTGAACTGGCAACCTCTTGATGTATGGGTCGACATTCAACCACTGAGCCATACCAGCTGGGAAGACCTGATAGCTTTCATCTTTCCTTTCTCACCCACACATTCACTAAGCCTGGGAACTGTCACTTTGCTACAAACTAACTGGTCACACTTCCCGAGGAGCTATAAAATTGGTGCTCTCAAGGTACGTGTCACATATCTATAATAATGTTTATGACTTGGCCTCTGTTAACACCTGGTAGGTGAGGAGTTTATTACTTTTGGGCCTAGCTGAGACTTCTGGCTCTTTAATAGACCTATGCAGCCGGGTCTTCACCATAGTCTGTTGCTGGGAGCTTTTTCCCCTTTGTGTACTGTGTCATCATCATGGTGGTGCAAATTACAACTAAAGATGGTAGCACATGGAACAAATATACATAACTTGTTTTTCATTGGCGTCTGCTTACAACTTCTCTGATAATTCTGTGTCTCATTCAGATATATTTCACTCCAAGAATTCTGAGCTCTCCCCATTGGAAATTCTTGATTTTCATTAATACTGGAATGATTCTGTATAAGATTCATGATACAGCCATCTTCCACATCAGCCGGAATGGATAGTCCTGTCCCCACCTTACTGGGGGAATTAAGTTGTTTGGGGAATCGGGAGCTCTTTTCTTGAATATGTAGAATGGAGACTTGACTTTTCATTAATTTACTCACAACATGTCTGCTGACTTGCCAGCATGAAAGTTCTCCCAATGAAAGGCATCTTACTCCTGCTTCATGAAGAGTCTCCATTTCATCTTCATTCCTGTCTCCTGAAAGAATTAAGGACAGAGAGTGACATCAGCAAGCAAGAAAGTGGGCCTGAAACCCCCAAGCCCATGTTCCCCCACTGAAATACTCAAAAGCAACAACCAAAAACTAGAGACTAACTAAAATAAGTGTGAGAGTTCTGAAAAACAGTCAAAGGTCTACAACAACCAAGAGAGCACCCTGTTGAGAAAAAGCCACATTAAAAGGTATGATATTTGGGACTATTGCAGATTGAAGGTATAAGGTGTTCTCAGGTCTTTCCTAAGCATATGTCTTGCCTGGGGCTGTGTGAGTGTGTTTTCTCATTCTACTCTGTACGTAACTACTTGTAAAGGTCTTATTTTACCTTGTGGTATGGTGTGGTCTAAAGGATGCAGCAATTCCCCCCTCAATTTCCTACCTCGAACTGGATGGAGCAGAATAGACTTTCTTGGCAATATTCTACTGTGTCTGGGGGATGCCTGAGGAACCAGTCCCAGTCTGACTCAGAGACGAGGAGGGAAAAAGCAATGGAAAGCAGCAGCAGATACTGTTCCTGGAGGCTACAGGGGGGCTATAGACATGCAGAGGCTCGCAAAGAGACTGTGTTAAGAAATGCTCTAGACTATCTAAGTGCAAGAGAAACTGGGGTGGCACTTTTGGAGAGATTAAGGGATTTAAAAGCACCTGTGTATGAGGGAATCGAAAAGGCATACACATAGACCCAGGAAAGTCATTAGTTTAGAAAAAGATGTGAGGAGACCTTAAGCCCTAACCCGAGGCAGATCTCAAGGCTCAGAACACACTTTGCCCATTAGGCTTCCCTGGAAAAGCGCCAGTCAGCAAAGACTGGTAGAGGGGGCTTTTTTTTTTTTTTCAGACAGTGTGGGAGGGAGAAAGAGAGAGAGAAACATTGACGTGAAAGGAACACATCGAGTGGCTGCCACCCACACGACCAACCAGAGCCGGGGACAAACTGCAACCGAGGTACGCACCCTTAGCGGGAACCGAACCTGGGTCTCTCTGGACCACAGGCTGACGTTCTAACTGCTGAACCATGCCCGTCAAGGCTAGAGGGAGCTTTTTTTCTTCAATGCTTGATTTTCAACAATAACAGCATAGAAGAAACAGGAATATATGGCCTATCCAAAGCAGAAAATAAAGTGGCTAAAACAATTATCCATAAAGAGACAGGTATCAGTATCAGACAAATACTTTAAAACACTAACCATGGTCTTATACCTGCTCAAAGGACCGAAGGAGAGAGATGTAAGCATGAAATCAGAGTAGGAGCTCCAGCCCTTGTTCCCACACAGAACACCAAATATACAAACAAATAGGAAAAAAATCACTTTGAACAACTTTAAACACCAGTTGAGAAACTGCCAACAACCAAGGGAACATCTAACCAAAAGAACCTGAACTCAAAAACCATCCAATGTCCTAGTTTCTCCATGTGCCTCACCCTTACCGGCACAGTGTGGGGGTTAAGACTGGGAGGAGGCCCTGGCCGGTTTGGCACAGCGGTTAGAGCGTCAGCCTGCGGTCCACAGAGACCCGGGTTCGGTTCCCGCTAAGGGCATATACCTTGGCTGCAGTTTGTCCCCGGCCCTGGTTGGGTTGTGTGGGTGGCGGCCACTCAATGTGTCCCTTTCACATCGATGTTTCTCTCTCTTTCTCTCTCTCCTTCCCGCTCTATCTGAGTAAAAAATGGAAAAATGTCCTCGGGTGAGGATAAAAAAAAAAAAAAAAGACTGGGAAGAGGCTGCCCCATTCCAGGTTCCCACCTCAGGGTGGAAAGTAAAGAACAGAACTTTCTTATGTGTTCTGGGGGGTTTGGAGAGTCCCATGGGACTGGTTTCTGTCTCGCTTGACTGAGCGCCAATGGGAATAGTGGTACAGTTTTCATATCGGGTTTGACATGAGAACTGCAGGGAGTTTGCAGACCTGTGGGCAAGAAAATACAGGCGTAGGACTAGGACAGAAATCTAAGGCCCCAAAGGAAAGCAGGAGTGAGACTCTCAGGGGGATTAACATATTCCAAAGTAGCCATATACATGGGGGAACTGGAATTCTGAACACACAGTCCTGGGAAGATGCACTCCAGAAATGCTTGAAGGACTTGTGGCTTCATGTCATGCTGATTAATGAAGGTTTTTCTCTACACAGAGCCAGTCCACAGAGACAGAGTGGTAAATGTGTTTTCAAATGCTTAATTTTCAACAATAACAATAGGCATAGAAAGACCAAGGAAACGTAACCCATTCAAAGGAAGAAAATAAATCTCTAAAAACCAATCTTAAAGAAATAATACTCTTAACTTGAAATAATTATTTTAAATATATTCAGTGAGCCTGGTCAGTTTGTACAGGGGTTAGAGCGTTGAACTGCACACCAAAGGGTCTTGGGTTCAATGTGTAGTCAAGGGCACGTACCTGGGTTACAGGTTCAATCCCCAGTTGGGGAGGCAACCAATTGATGTGTCTCTCTCAACATAGATGTTTCTCTCTTTTTCTCTCTCTCTCTTCTACTCTATCTAAAAATCAATGGATAAATACCTTTGGGTGAGGATAAAAATAAATAAATATGTTCAATGAGCTAAAGGAGAATACTGTGAGTCAACTAAATAAAATCGGGAAAACAACACAGGAACAAAATCAGATTATTAACAAAGAATAAAAAATTATTAGAAAAAGAATCAAATAGAAATTCTGAAGCTTAAAAATACAGTAACGTAACTGAAAACCTCACTACAACAGTTCAACAGCAGACTAGAACAGGCAGTAAGGTCCAAGGAATGAACTTGAAGCAATGTCATTTACGTTTTTGTTTTTTGTTTTGTTTTTTGTTTTTTAACAGATAGAGTGGGAGGGAGGGAGAGGGAGAGAGAGAGAGAGAGAGAGAGAGAGAGAGAGAAACATCGATGTGAAAGGGACACATCGAGTGGCTGCCACCCGCACGACCAAACAGGGCCGGGAACAAACTGCAACCGAAGCACGCGCCCTTAGCAGGAACCGAACCCGGGTCTCTCCGGACCGCAGGCCAATGCTCTAACCGCTGAGCCAAACTGGCCAGGGCGAAGCAATGTCATTTAAAGTGACCAATTCTGAGGAGAAAAACAAAGAAACCAAGAACAGGGCTTAAGGGGCTTATGGGACATAAAGTGGACCAAAAACTTGAACAGAATAAATCCCAAAGGACCCACATCAAAATACATTATTAACACAACAGTCCAAAATCAAATACAAAGACAGAATCTTGAAAACATCAAGAGAAAGTCAACCAGTCACATACAGGAATCCTCAATAAAATTACTACCAGTTTTCTCAACACAGACCTTGCAGCCAGAAGGCAGTGGGATGATATATGTAAATTACTGAAGGAGAAAATTAGTACAGCAAAATTGTCCTTCAAAAATGTGGGGAAGCCCTGGCTGGTTTGGCTCAGCGGTTAGAGCGTCGGCCTGCGGTCCGGAGAGACCCGGGTTCGGTTCCTGCTAAGGGCACGTACCTCGGTTGCAGTTTGTCCCTGGCCCTGGTTGGTTGTGCGGGTGGCAGCTACTCGATGTGTTCCTTTCACATCGATGTTTCTCTCTCTCTCTGTTCCTCTCTCTCCCTCCCACTCTACCTGAACAAAAAATGGAAAAATGTCCTCAGGTGAGGATAAAAAAAAAAAATGTGGGGAAAAAACGCCCTGGCCGGTTTGGCTCAGTGGTTAGTGTCGGCCTGCGGTTCAGAGAGACTGGGTTCGGTTCCGCTAAGGGCACGTACCTTGGTTGCAGTTTGTTCCCAACCCTGGTTGGGTTGTGCGGGTGGCAGCCACTCGATGTGTCCCTTTCACGTTGATGTCTCTCTCTCTCTCTCTCCCTCCCACTCTATCTGAACAAAATATGGAAAAATGTCCTCAGGTGAGGATAAAAAAAAAAAAAAGTGGGAAAAATACACACATTCCAAGATAAAACCTGAGAGAGTTCACTGCCACTAGACTTAGTCTAGAAGAAATGCTAAAGGGAATCCTTCAATTTGAAATGCAAGGACATTAGACGGTAACTGAAAAGCCTTCCGTCAGGGAAGTGAGTCACCACATTATAGACGAGGAAACAGAGTCCAAAGAGAGTCACTTCCTGAGCTGATTTGGGGACCAGTGCATGTTCTTACCATTCTGCCACACTTAATGTATACGGAGATCATATCTAAGTTCACCAAATAATTATAATTTAGTCTTTTCCTAGTTCAGGGTCATCATCAATCTAAAGCCTACTCATGCTGACAGACCTAGTGGTGAAGGCCATTGTTCCTTTGCTGAGCCCTTCCCCCATTGGGCAGTCAGACATGCGCCATATCTGGGACTCCAGCACCCTGGCTCACACTGTTTGCTTCATCCTGGTGATTCCCTGAGGCCTTGCCCCACCCCAACTTTCAGGCCCACACAAGCTGTGTGGCTTTATCATAGGAATGGCCTGTCTTGGCTCCTGTTTCAGATTTTCCTAAATTTTCTCAAAAAAGCAGCATCTGCCCTCAGCGAACACCATACCTCTCACTAAGTGGCCCCAGGCCCAGCATTAGAAGCAACCAGCCTTGGTTCATAGCTTGATTTTGCCTGGGTACCTCCAAGCCCAGCACAAGAAGCAGCCATCTGCAGACTGCTTTGTAGCTTATGCCGGGTGGCCCTGGGTAGAACACAAGCAGTGGCTGACCTTGCTCCAGAGCCAGCACACCCAATGGACAGCTTTAGAATATGGCAAAGCACCACCACCCAACCACCTACACAAGCAACATACTCAAGGAGTGGACTCAGTGGGTACCAGAGCCTTGCTGAAGTAAGTCTTGCTCTGTGTGCTGGGCCTCTACACCACTGATCCTCCAAGGGAGTCAGAGGTCAGTGGGCACAGCCAGTCCTTGCAGTTGATCAGCCAGAGTAAATCCCTCCCATTGATGTGGCAACGCTATCAAGACTCAATTATAACAGAAGGGTGTACAGTCCACACAAAGGGTGCACCTCGAGGGTCCAGCTGGAGTGATCAGGGAGGCTGTGCCACTGGACCTTAGAGGACACCTACTATAATAGGCCACCCTAGGAAGCCTAGGAGACATGGCAATTCTACTTAATACATAGAAACAAACACAGGGAGGCAGCCAAAACGAGGAGACAAAGAAACAAATAAAAGAACAGAACAAAACTTCAGGAAAAGAACTAAACAAAATGGAGATAAGCAATCTAAGAGATACAGAGTTCAAAACATTGCTTATAAGGATGCTCAATGAACTTAGTGAGGGCCTCAAAAGCATAAAAAAGAATGAGTTAGAAATGAAGGAAGGATGGACAGTCAGAAATGAAAAGATGCAGTCAGAAATGAAGGAAGCACTAACTGAAAGAATAATTTACAGAGAATCTCAGTAGAGTAAATAAAGCCAAGAAGCAAACCATCAATTTAGAATATAAGGAAGCAAAACACATCCAATCAGAACAGCGAAAAGAAAAAGAAATCCAAAAAAAATGAGGATAGTGTAAGGAGCCTCTGAGACAACTTAAAGTGTACCAACATTTGCATCATAGGGGTGCCAGAAGGAGGACAGAAAGAGCAAGAAATTGAAACCCTATTTGAAAAAATAATGACACAAAACTTCCCTAACTTGGTGAAGGAAACATACAAATCCAGGAAGCACAGAGAATCCCAAACAAGATGAACCAAAAGAGGCATGTGCCCTTACCAGTAATCAAACTGGCAACCTCTTGGTGCTTAGGTCAATGCTAAACCACTGAGCCACATGGGCGAGGCTCATGAGTAGAAATTTAAATAGAACTACAACTAATAAAGAGATCGAAGCAGTAATCAAAAACCTCCCAACAAAGAAAAGCCTAGGACCAGATGGCTTCATTAGAAAATTCTACCAAACATTTAAAGAATTATCACAGCCCTGGCTGGTTTTGCTCAGTGGTTAGAGCATTGGCCTGTAGTCCAGAGAGACCTGGGTTCAGTTCCCGCTAAGGGCACATACCTCGGTTGTAGTTTGTCCACAGCCCTGGTTGGGTCGTGCAGGTGGCAACCACTCGATGTGTTCTTTTCACATCAATGTTTCACTCTCTCTCTCCCTTCCTCTCTCTCCCTCCTGCTCCATCTGAACAAAAAATGGAAAAAAATGTCCTTGGGAGAGAAAAAGAACGTAAGCGGGAAAAAAATTAAAAAAAAAAAAAGAATCATCACATAAGAAACATTTCCAAACTAATTCTATGAGGCTAGCATTACCCTAATTCAAAAGCCACACAAAACCACTATAGGAAAAGAAAACTATAGACCAATATCCCTGATAAATACTGATGCAAGCATTCTTAACAAATTACTAGTAAGCAATTCAACAGCAAAATAAGAGGATTATATATGATGACCAGGTGGGATTATTCCTGCAATGAAAAGATGATTTATCATATGAAAATCAGGGAGGAGGGGGTTAACAGGGGGAAAAAGGAGGACATCTGTTATACATTCAACAATAAAGATAAGTTTTAAAACAGAAAAAAGAAACAATTCCAGTAAAATAAAGCATAGGGAATATAGTCAATAATATTGAAAAAACTATGTATGGTGCCAGTTGGATACCTGAACTATCAGGGGAAGACTTGTAAATCATATGACTGTCTAACCACTATGCTGTTAATCTGAAACTAAGACAAAATAATATTGAATGTCAACTGTAACTTAAAAATTAAAAAAGGCAACACATGATAAAAATGCAGCCCTGGCCGGTTTGGCTCAGCGGTTAGAGCGTCAGCCTGCGGTCCAGAGACGCGGGTTCGGTTTCCGCTAAGGGCATGTACCTTGGTTGGAGTTTGTCCCCAGTCCTGGTTGGGTCATGCGGGTGGCAGCCACTCGATGTGTCCCTTTCACGTCGATGTTTCTCTCTTTCTCCCTTCCGCTTTGTCTGAATAAAAAGTAGAAAAATATCCTCGAGTAAGGATAAAAAGAATAAATGTATTTAATGATCATTTCAAGAACACCCCCACCCACCCACCCACCCACACAAAAACCCAGGCCCTCACCAGGTCGCTCAGTTTGTTAAAGCGTCACCCTGATATGCCAAGGTTGCAGGTTCAATCTCCTGTCAGGTCACATAAAAGAATCAACGAATGAATGAATGAATAGATGAGTGGAGCGGCAGATCAATGTTTTGTTTTGTTTTTCCCCCCTCTCTCCCCTTTCCTCTCTCTCTCTAAAATCAATAATAAAAAACAAGTTCCATTTATCATAGCACCAAAAAGAATCAAATACTCAGGAATTAATCAAGGGGATGAAAAACTTATACACCAAAAACTACAAAACACTGATAAAAGAAATTAAGGAGATATTAAAAAATGGAATGACATCCCATGTTCTTGAACTGGAAGAGTTATTTATTTATTTTTTTTGGTATGTGCCCTTAGTGGTAACTGAACCCGGGACTCTCTGGTCCACAGGCCGATACTCCAACCGCTGAGCCAAACCGGCCAGGGCAATTTAATATTTTTAAGATGTCCATGCTAGCCCTGGCCGGTTTGGTTCAGAAGTTGGAGCGTCAGCCCTTGGACTAAAGAGTCATGGGTTTGATTCCAGTCAAGGGCATGTGCCTCATTTGCGATTTGGTCCCCAGCCCTGGTCCGGGTCATGCTGGAGGTAGGTAATTTATGTGTGTCTCTCTCACGTCAATGTCTGTCTGTCTGTCTCCCCCCACCCCACACTCTGTCTGAGGATAAATGAAAAAAGAGTATCTTTGGGTGAGGTTTTAACAATACAATAAAGATGTCCATGTTACCCAAAGAAATCTACAGATTCAATGCAATCCCTGTCAAAATCCCAACAGAAATACAAAAACCCATCATAAAATTCATATGAAACCTCATAGAAACCCCCCATTAGCCAAAACAACTTTGGAAAAGAAAAAAAAAGTTGAGGACTCACACCCTGATTTTAAAATGTACTATGAAGCTACAGTAATCAAGACAGTGTTGTACTAACATAAAGACAGACATATATACAGACCAAGGAAATAGACCAGAGAACTCTGAAATAAACTATTGCATATATGGTCAAATAATTTTTGACAAGGGTGTCAAGACCACTCAATGGGAAAGGACCATCTTTTAAAAAAAAATGGTTCCAGGAAAACTATCTACATGCAAAGGGATCAAGTTGGACACTTCCTTACACCACATACAAATGTCAACTCCAAATGCAGCAAAAGCCTAAACCTAAGAGCTAAAACTATAACCCTTTTAGAAGAAAACAGGGCAAAAGCCTCATAATATTGCATTTGGCAATGAATTCTTAGATATGACACCAAAGGCACAGGCAACAACAAAAAAATAAAGTCACTTTCATAAAAATAAAGAACTTTTGTGCACCAAAAAAAGTAAAAGGCCTATAAACAGAGTAAAAAAGCCACAGACAGAATTAAGAGAAAATACTTGCAAATCATGTATCTGATATGGGATATTCAGACCATACAGAGAACTCCTAAAATTCAACAACAAAAAAACACCCTAATTGTGATTCAAACATGAGCAAAAGATACCGGGGGAACTCTGTGAAATCCATGATTGTCTGACCACGATGCTGTACATCTGAAACTAACACAAAATACTGAATGTAAATTGTCATTAAAAAATAAAATGAGCATCAGACTTGAATAGACATTTCTCCAAAGATATACAAATGGTCAACAGGCACATGAAAAGATGCTCAACATCACTAATCATTAGAGAAATGCAACACAAAACACTGAGATACCACTTCACACCCATTAAGATGGCTATTATTTTTTTTTTAAAGGTGGGGGGACAAGTATTGGCAAGGATGGGGCAAACTGAAACCCCTGTGTATTGCTGGTGGGAATGTAAGTGATATACCTACTATGGAAAACAGTATGGGGGTTCCTGAAAAATTAAAAATAGAATTATCATTATGATCCAACAATACTACTCTGGATATATAAAAAGGAATGGAAAGCAGGGATTTGAGCAGATGTATGTACATCCTTATTCACAGCAGCATTATTCATAATAACTAGAAGGAAATTAAGAAAACAATTTCATTTACAATAGCATCAAAAAGAATAAAATACTTGGGAATTGAGTATTAGGCAAACAACCAGAATGTCCATCAATGATGAAAAGAAATGTGAAACATGCATACAATGCAACATTATTTAGCCTTAAAGAAGAAATTCTGACACATGCTATAATACAGATGAACCTTGAAGAAGTTATGCTAAATGAAACAAACCAGACACAAAAGTAGTACAAGTACTAGCCCTGGCCAGGTAGCTCAGTTGGTTAGAGCATCACCCGATATTCCAAGGTTGCGGGTTCAATCCCCGGGCAGGGCATCAAGAAGCAACTGACGAATGCATAAATAAATGGAACAACAAACTGATCTCTCTCTCTCTAAAAACACAAGAATAAAATAAAAAGTAAAAATACTATATGATTTCACTTATAATGAGGTACACGGAGTAATCAAATTCAGAGAGACAGAGACAGAAAGTAGACCAGTGGTTACTGGGACTAGGGAGAGGGAAGATGGGGAGTCACTGTTTAATGAGTACAGAGGTTCAGTTTGGGGAAAAGCTCTGGAGGTGAATAGCACTGATGGTTGCACAATATTAATGTACTTAATACCACTGACTGTACACTTAAGAAGGTTAGAATTTTATTTTATGTATATTTTACAATTAAAAAATACACAGAGAGACATACAAACTATTAAGTCTGTTGGTGTAGTGCTTAAACACAAATTAATGCAAGTTATCGATATAGAGAGTGAAGGAAAGACAGTATTTTTTTTCAATCCTCACCCGAGGACATTTTTCCATTTATCTTCAGATAGAGTGGGAGGGAGGCAGAGAAACATCAACGTGAGAGGGACACATCGACTGGTTGCCTCCCACACGACCCCAATCAGGCCCAGGGACAAAATGCAACCGAGATGCCTGCCCTTAATTGGAACTGAACCCACAACTCATTGGTCCGTGGGCTGACACACTAACCACTGAGAAAAACCGGCCAGGGCAATATTTTAAATGGAGCAGACACAGAAGGACTTGGATGAAATGACTTCTGAGCAGAGACTAGAGTGAATAAGAGTGGTTGGGGATTTGTGGGGAAGCAGCAATCCAACCAGAGAAAAGAAAGTAAAAGATCCTGATGCAGAAGCATAATCGCCAGATGTCAGGAACAGTTAACGCTGGCAGGGTCAAAGGGAGGAGAATGACAGGAGAAAAATGTAGAGTGGTACAGCCAGGTGAATGAGCAAACACGACAGGGCCTTCCAGGCCCCTTAAATACTTTGGGGTTTGTTTTGAGCAAAATGGAAAGCAAGCAGAGGGTGTGAAGCAGAGAGACATAACATGATTGATGTTCTTTTTTAATTCATTTATTGATTTGAGAGAGAGAAAGAGAGAGAGAGAATGTTGTTGTTCCACTCATTTATGCAGTCATTGGTTGATTTTTGTTTGGGACTTGATCAGGCATAGAACCCAGAAGTGTATCCAGAAGATGCTCTAACCAACTGAGCTACCCGACCAGGGCTTGTGACTGATGTTTTCAAAGGGTCTCTCGGGTCTCTGTGGAAAACTGATCACCCAGAAGAGAGACAGAGTAACGAGCTGTTACCTTCAAAGACTCCAGTTGCCCAGTTCCCTCCTGAATGCCCACGTCTTTGAGTTCGGATCTCCATAATCCAAAGATTTTCCTCTCTCTCCAATTGGGATATCACATCTGGTTTAGAGGACAGATGTCCTGTGAAAAGACAAGATTTAAGTAAAAAAATTAAAGGTAAAAGGTGCTGAAAAAAATTTCGGTTCCAATCCCATGATGTAAGGCTCTGCCTCTTCCCCAAAGCAGTGTTTATCAAACATTTTGATGCAACTTACTAATTTCATGACCCACAAGTTTAATAAAAAATATATGAGCCCTGGCCATTGTGGCTACATTGGTTGGAGTGTCGTCCTGTACACCGAAAGGTCATGGGTTCAATTCCCAATCAGGGCACATACTCAGGCTGAGCATATAGGAAACAAATGATCGATGTTTCTCTCCCTCTCCCTTCCTCTCTCTCTAAAATCAATTAAAAAAATACCCTTAGGTAAGGATTAAAAAAAGAAAAAAGATATGTGAAATAAGGAGATAGGTACAGCCAAGCTCAACTGTTCATTTACAATTAATTTACAAAAGACAAATTTATTTACCTTGAAATAAAGAGTAGAAATGTCTTGTCTCTATGTTCCAAAAACACTGGAAAACTCTGGTCTTTATGGGGTTCTGAAGTCTTGAAATAGTGGGCAGAGGCCAGGGATGCTACCAAACATCCTAAAATGCTCACAACATTTTATGTGAGGATAGTACTCACAACAATTATCTGGCCTGGTCAGTAACAGTGCCGATTGGGAAACCCTGATCAATGGATGAAGCCAGGTTACAGAAGGCGCCTGTACTCACCCAATGAGACCAGGTTCTGAAAGTTCTCTAGCATCACATCTCGGTACAGCTTCCTCTGGGACAGGTCCAGCAGCCCCAGCTCCTCCTCGGTGAAGACCACAGCCACGTCCTTCAATGTCACCCCCTCCTACAACACCAAACATAGGTAACCTCAATCTCAGAACTGGGAGGAGGGCAACACTGAGCAGGTGGAGGAGATATATAGGAAGTTGTTCCAGACTCTAAGGACCCGAACAACATTTTTAGTAGATTTTCTCCTCTTCCGCTTCCACAATCACACCATAAAGGGAGGGAGAGGAAGGTACCAAGAGAATCATAAAAAAATCTTGTGTACATTTAACATGGTACCCTTTATGTTGTGAAATAAAGCACCTAGAGCCCTGGCTAGATAGATTAGTTGGTTAGAGCGTCGTCCCAATAAATCAAGGCTGCAGGTTTGATCCCTGGTTAAGGCACACACAAGAATAAACCAATAAATGCATAAATAAGTGTAACAACAAATAGATGTTTCTCTCTCTCTCCCTCAAATCAATAAATAAAAACTTAAAAAAAAAATACATAAATAAAGCCAGCCTCTAGAAGAGTCTGTTAAATCACGGCATACAGCCTCGGCTGTTGGCTCAGCCGTTAGAGCGTCGGCCTGTGGTCCACAAAGGCCTGGGTTCGGTTCCTGCTAAGAGGACGTACCTCGGTTGCAGTTTGTCCCCAGTCATGGTTGGGCCGTGTGGGTGGCAGCCACTCAATGTGTTCCTTTCACGTCAATGTTTCTCTCTCTTTCTCTCTCTCTCTCCCACTCTGTCTGAACAAAAATGGAAAAGTGTCTTTCGGTGAGAATTAAAAAAAAAAAATCACGGCATCCAACCCAGCTGGAGTGGCTAAGTAGTTGAGCATCAACCCATGCACCGAGAGGTCACTGTGGTGTGGCCTTGGGCATCTCCCTCAAGTAGTCTCATTTCTTCTGGATCTCTCCATTTATCCTAATTGGATACCTGAAACACCTGGCTCAGCTAATTGCCCCATTAGTGTGTAAAAAATAATATAAACAGATCCAAAATGGAATTAGAGCTGTCATATTAGAGGAACTGCCTCGCAAGTTTTCCTTCTCAACCCTTTGGAATGTTAAAACTAAGCAAAATAACCTTTGGACTGTGCCTAAAGCAGCACTGTATCCCAAACAACTGTTTGCAAAGCTAACAGGAAAACAGACACTATGACTGAAAATTAGACATTCTTTTATTTTCATATTTGTTGTTCCACTTTTATGCATTCATCAGTTCCTCCTTGTATGTTCCCTGACCAGGGATGGAACCTGAAACTTTGGAGTATCAGGACTATGCTCTAATCAACTGAGCTATCCAGCCAGGGCCAAAGACATTCTTTAGAATTAGCATCCCTATGCTAACTTATCTGCACCCACAGAAATTCCACCCTTAGCTTACTAACACCCATAGAAATTCCTTCTATTCATGTAATTATTTCCCTTCCTTTCTCATAAATACTCCCTCCCTTTGTTTCCTAATGGGAACACTATTTGGGTTTCTCCCTGAATCTCTGTTTCCCCAATAGCTATTCCTATTGGATCTCAAATGAAAGCTTGTTGCCTCTAACTTTGGCCTTTTATTTTTAGGTTAGGAAGTGTCACCTGGGTAAAACAACAATGTGGTATCACCTCACACCTGTCAGAATGGCTGCCATCAACAAATCATCAAACAACAGGTGCTGGCAAGGGTGTGGAGGAAAAGGGACTCTAGTACACTGCCGGTGGGGATGCAGACTGGTGCAGCCACTATCGAAGACAATATGGTGTTGCCTCAAAAAGTTAAAAATTGAACTGCCATTTGAGCCAGTGATCCCACTTCTAGGAAATACCCTAAGAAGCCTGAAACATCAATCAGAAAGAATATATGTACCCCTATGTTCATAGCAGCTCTATTTACAATCATTAAGATCTGGAAACAGCCCAAGTGTCCATCAATAGATGAGTGGATAAAAAAGCTGTGGTACATATACACAATGAAATACTATGCAGCTGTAACAAAGAAAGATCTCTTATCGTTTGAGACGACATGGAGGGACCTGGAGAATATTATCCTAAGTGAAACAAGCCAATCAGAGAAAGCAAATATCACATGATCTCAGTTATTTGAGGAATATAATGAACAAAACAAGCTGATCAAGCTGATGAACAAAACAGACCCAGAGACATAAAGCAGGGTACAGACTGACAAACCGCAGAAGAGGGGGTCAGGAGGGAGGGAAGAGATGAACCACAGAACTTATATGCATGTATGCATAACCATGGATACAGACAACAATGCTGGGGACAGGGCGGGGCATCAAGAGATTGAGAGGAGGGTGTCAATGGGAGAAAATGGAGAAACATCTGTAACAAAAATAAATTAATAAAAAATTAAATTAAAAAAAAGAAGTGTCAGCTGGGGCTCATTGGACTTCAAGTAGAAATGTGGAAGTTCACAAATCGGTTTATGTTAAAATATGAACAAGCCCTGGTGGGGTAGATGAGTTGGTGAGAGTGCCATCCCAATAAGCCAAAGTTATGGGTTTGATCCCCAGTCAGGACACATATAAGAATCAACCAATGAACGCATAAATAAGTGGAACAACAAATCAATGTTTCTCTCTCTCTTCCCCCCTCTGTCTCTCTAAAATCAATAATAATAATAATCAAGCAAGATCATCTATATCTACACACAGCTGTTCCATGGAATAAAGGCCTGGCGAGTCCATGGTGCTACTAGACCAAGGATGTACTTCTTTAAAATTCACTAATATGTCAATGAATAAAACAGAAACTTAACTATGATACATACATGGTTCAACTCAGAATTAAAGAAAGAATCTAGCTCTTCTTGTTTGAAAACCACTAAAATTTTCCCTGAGTTCAGTATCAGCTGGACTCAGTTGCACCAAGGCATACTTTAGATGTTTTTTCCGCCCTGGCCGGTTTGGCTCAGCGGTTGGAGTGTCGGCCTGCGGTACAGAGAGACCCGGGTTCGGTTCCCACTAAGGGCACGTACCTCGGTTGCAGTTTGTCCCCGGCCCTGGTTGGTCGTGCGGGTGGCAGCCACTCGATGTGTCCCTTCACATCGATGTTTCTCTCTCTCTCTCTTCCTCTCTCTCCCTCCTGCTCTATCTGAACAAAAAAAAGTCCTCAGGTGAGGATTAAAAAAATAAATAAATAAAATGGATAATGCTGGTATCAAACTTCTGTGGTATTCAGACTCCATTGCATTCCTAGATGTTTTTTCCACAAAATGTATCAGAAAACTGAGGCCATACTACTCTAAGGAGAAAAGAAAAAACAAGGTAGAATTCTCAGAATTCCTGATTGGTAAGAAAGGTTTTATGGCACTGGCTGGTTTGGCTCAGAGTTAGAGCATCAGCCCGCCGACCAGAGAGTCCCAGGTTGGGTTCCCACTAAGGGCACATACCTTGGTTGCAGTTTGTCCAGGCCCCAGTTGGCGTCATGTGGGTGGCAGCCACTCGATGTGTCTCTCTCACATCGATATTTCTGTCTCTCTCTTCCTTCCTTTCTCCCTCCCATTCTATCTGAAGATAAATGCAAAAAAAAAAAGTCCTCGGGTGAGGATAAAAAATAAAGAAAGGTTTTATGTAGGAAAACTGTCACTGCAAATATCTTTAAAATTGTAAAATTCATAAACCACATAAATAAGGGGAAAATATTAGGTACCCTGTGGAAAATGATGTGGCTATTTAAGTGGTAGGAGATGTAAAATTAAACTTTAAAAATCCAAAATGATAAGCTGTGATTACAAACATATACTTGTAAATGCAAATAAAAAGGAATGTGGGAAAATAAACAGCAAATTTGTAAACATGTTTATAAAATGGGAGTCATTTTTTTTTTATTTTTAAAAAATACCTATTGCCCTGGCCAGTTTGGCTCCGCGGTTAGAGCATCAGCCCACAGACCAAAGGGTTGAGGGTTTGATTCCCAGTCAAGGAGGCATACCTGGGTTACAGGTTTGATCCCCGGCCCCAGTCAGAGTCGTGAGGGAGGCAGCAAATCAATGTGTCTCTTGCACATGGATCTCTCTCTCTCTTCCTCTCTCTCTCCCTCCCTTCCACTCTATGTAAAATTCAATGAAAAAATATTCTTGAGTGAGGATTTTTAAAAAAATAAATAAACCTGTTACTTTTCACACTACTGTTAGGAAATAAGCATAAAGCAAGAGGCTGGCATACAATAATTTGTCAAGTGCCTCTGGCCCCTTTTACCCTTTCCAAGCAGAAGAAATGTGTGTCCAACCTTTGTAAAATGAGATGTCATTTTAAGAAACAGAAAGGCAAACCCAACTTACCTGGAACTTGGTCATTTTTCTCCTCTTCCTTTTGGGGAAAGGCAGTTCTTGGAAGGCAAAACTGGGGAAGGGAAAGCCATCATGAGAGAGATGCTAGGGACGCTGCCAGTCCACATGGCACTTCATGGGAGCACAAAGCAGTCAGTGCCCCTTTCTCTAGGCGGAGGCAGTGGCAACAACGCTTAGTGAGAACAGGGGCTGGACTCCAGCTTCCCCTGGGCCCCCAGCCAGCTGCCACTGTTCATGAACATTCCTTAAAACAGCCCTAAGCCGAGTGTGTCTTGTAGCTTCCGGAGTATTCCTGAGCCTGGGTATTAGAGGAAATAAAAGGCAAGCAGGCAGGCAGTATGACTTAATGGTGCCAAAATGCCTGGGTTCAAATTCTGACATTTCTACTTATTACTTTCTACTTAGCAGCAGTGTAAAACTTCCGCAAGTCATTCATCTCTGTGCCTCACTCCAGTCACCTGTATGTGGGGATAATAATGCCGGCACTCCCTATCGCCTGCAGCTGAAGCCAAGCAGTAGTTTAGGTGTCATAAAACTGCCCTTGTAAATGTGATATTCCAGAAAATCACTCTTTCAAGAAACCCAGAATTCAGAGATGATTGTTCTGTCCCAAGAGTTAGCTTTACCCTTGGAAAAACATAATTCTGACTGATTGTCTCACAGAGCATTTCTCCTGTTAGTAATGATAGTTAAATTGCCCCGAATTTTCTTCTAACAGGTGTAATTTCTTGCAAATGTTATTAAGCTACAAGATCTCGTCAACGTTTCTTGTTCCATATGCAAGAAGGTAAATAACGACTAATAAAAACCTAAACCTAGCCCTGGCCGGTTTGGCTCAGTGATTAGAGCGTCAGCCTGTGGTCCGGAGAGACCCGGGTTTGGTTCCTGCTAAGGGCATGTACCTCGGTTGCAGTTTGTCCCTGGCCCAGGTTGGGTTGTGCGGGTGGCAACCACTCGATGTGTCCCTTTCACGTCGATGTTTCTCTCTCTCTCCCCCTCCCACTCTATCTGAACAAAATATGGAAAAATATCCTCGGGCGAGGATGAAAAATAAAATAATAATAAAACCTAAACCAAATAAATCTTGTTGCATTTACATCAACAACACGGGTTTATCACACAATATTGCACACTTATTAAGGCCTCACTATACGTGTAGTCAGGCACTCTGCAAAGCCCATATCACGATTCTTTCTGGGTCCGGAAAAATCCACACAGGACTTTCTCCAGGATCCGGCTGAAGTTCACTCTCCTTACTAAACCAGAGGCTAAAAAGAGTCCACGTGCAGAAACAAGTGCCCACACCCCATCCCAGGCTCACAGGAGCTTCCAAATAACAGGGCGCCTTTCTGAGTTTGCAACATAACTAATGGTTAACGGCCAACATTTAATATGCACTGGCACTATTTTTAAGCTTCTTCTGGACCACCTCACTTAATTCTCACAAGAACACCTTTGGGAAGAAGTAACCTTTTTGCCATGAGGAAACTGAGGCAGGGAGAAATCAAGGAACTCGCCCAGTATTTTACCGAGAGAAAGAGGCAGAGCTGGCTGCCGGGTCCTACGGGGAGGACCTGGGGGAGCGGAGATAGCGGGAGACCCTAAACTCCAAGTACCACGCAAGCCGGCCCCGACTCGGAGGCTCAGCCAGGCGGATGCTCACCGCCGCCGCCTCCACGTCCGCGCTCTGCCGCTGGCCGCGGCTTCCCTCACACTGGAGGGAGGACCAAGTCACTGCTCACCCCAGGCCGAGGCAAAGAAGGTTCAAAGGGATCGCTAGGACACGGGGTTAACTCACCAAACTGCGAGGAATCTCAAACCCAACCTCGCCTTCCGAGAGCGGAAGTGCCTCAGCTTAGACACTGTTCCTGAACTACACTTCCCAGAACGCCCAACAGGAAGCGCCTAGTTTTCTCGCGCACCTGTACTACATGTCCCAGAATGCAGTTCGAAGGACCGAGCTTCCCACCAGTTGCTGCGCGTTTTGACTGTAGAGATTCGAATTGAGGCCCATCTCTGGCGCATAACTGTCAGATTTCCTTTTGCTTTATTCATTTCTTAAATCTTATGAAAAAATAATTGCGAGTTTTTGAAACTGCGGCCGCATAGGAGAGAAAAGCCAAGGCTGTACTTTGAAACTAATTTTAAAACCACATGTCTTAGGGAAGCAAAGAGTAAAATGGGAAACTTAAGTAACCTTGTCTGCATTGCCTAAATAGAATTTAAGGAACACGATCTCAAACTTGTTTGAAATGCCGGCTCCCCAAACATCACCAATACACCTGTTGATAAGATAGAAACGGAGTTTATTGCTCATCGTGGTGAGAGAGAACACCACTTCAACAGAAATTTGACATCTTGACAGCAAAGTGTCAGGGCCAGGAAAGCAGAGTGGCAATTGACTGAGAATTGTAAATTTGGTTTAGGGGAGGTCTTTCAGTGCAAGGGACTTGGTAAAGGCCACGGTGCTGCAAGTCCAGGATTAGTGGGAACAATAAGGATGTTTGTAGGCAAGGAATCTTCAGGGGCAAACTTGATACTTTCTTTGGAAGAGATTGAAGAGTTGATGGGTGTTTGTGTAAGTTCTTGAAATAAACAATCTAGTTATTTGCTTGGGGAGGAATGGCCTGGAATAGTAAAGATATGGTAATGACAACTGAATACTTATGTTAATGCAGACAGTAAATTGTGGGAGGGTAGGTAAGTGTATATAGGAAGTCTCATTTTTCAATGCTCAAGCTGTGCAAGCCCTTGACTAGAATCTACCCATGACTCATTGGTCCGCAGGTCGAGCTCTAACGGCTAAGCCAAACCGGCCAGGGCTCAGGTTGTCTACTTTTTGTATTTGCTTTATTAGTGTGTTTTTCAAGTAATCTGTACATTTTGTTTAAATTATCAAATTTATCAGCATACTGGTGTTCCTACTCTTCCAATAAAGATTTATGGGGCCCTCAGAAACTAAAAACAAAGCAGTGAGGTGACATTCTAAGACTGTTGCTCCTCGTGGTAGACAACATGTACCACTTGCTCAATACAGTTTAACTCCATTTGAATCAGAGAATATACTCTGCATGACTTCTTTTAAACTTGGTATGATTTGTTGTGTGGTCCAAAACATGAGTTATCTTGGTGAATGTTTCTAATGCAGTTGAAAGGAATGTGATTCAACCACTGTTCGATGAAGTATTCTCTAAAAGTCAGGTTGAGTGGCTGTGTTGTTCAAGTCTTCTATAAACTTACTAATTTTCTGTCATCTTGATCTATCAATTACTAAGAGAACTACTGAGTTATCCGACTGTAATTGTGGTTTTCTATAAGATTTCACTTAATGAATCTTGAACTCTGTTAAGTGCATACATTTAGGATTATGTTCTCCTAGCATATCCCTGGTTATATCTTTGCATGAATTTTGTTGATAGCTAATCCAACTTTCTTTCGACTAGTTTTATCATGGCATACCTTTTACCATCTTTAATTTTTTAACCTACTATCTCTTTATATTTAAAATGGATGTCTTGCCCTGGCTGATTTGGCTCAGCAGTTGGAGCATCAGCCTGTGGACCAGAGAGTCCCAGGTTCGGTTCCTGCAAGGGGCACGTACCAATAAATAAGTAAATAAATAAAAAGGCTATTAATCTTCATTAAAAAAATAAATAAATAAAATGGATGTCTTATGGAACACATAGCATATAGTAGGGGCTTCTTATCCAATATGACAATTGTTTCAAGTAGTGTATACAGTATAGAGCATTTACATTTAATGTGATTATTGATATCACTAGATTTGAAGCTATCATCATGCTGATTGCTTCCCATTTGTACCATGTGTTATTTGTTCAGTTTTCTTGTCTGCCTTTGGATTGAGTATTTTTTTAAGATTTCATTTTATCTTGACTAAAGGATTACAATCTATATACCACTTAAAAAATTTTAATGGTTGCTCTAGGGCTTGTAATAATCATTTATAATTTTTCAGTCTAGCTCCTAAAAATATTATGCCATTTTGTATAGTTTACAACAGCATACTCCTGATTTCTCTCTGCTGTTTTGTGGTAGTGTTATTACATTTTACTAATATTTCTTGTACTGCAGATATGCTGGTAGTAAATTCTCTTTGTTTTTGTCTGAAAATGTTTTTACATTCCTTTTAAAAACACATTTTTTGCCCTGGCTGGTTTGGCTCAGCGGTTGGAGCATTGGCCTGTGGTCCAGAGAGACCCGGGTTTGGTTCCCACTAAGGGCACGTACCTCGGTTGCAGTTTGTACCCAGCCCTGGTTGGGTTGTGTGGGTGGCAACCACTCGATGTGTCACTTTCACGTCTATGTTTCTCTCTCTCCTTCCCACTCTATCTGAACAAAATATATCAAAAAATGTCCTCGAGTGAGGACAAAAAAAAAATACTTTTTTCCACTGGGCTTGGAATTTTTCATTAGCAGTATTTTGTTTCAGGATGTTAAAGATATAATTCCATTGTCTTCTGGCTTGCATAGTTTTGCGTAAGAAATCTGCTCTCTTTCTCATCTGTTTTCCATGTATGCAATGTGTCCTTTTTCTGCCTGCCTTCAGTATTTCCTCCGATTGTTCATTTTCAACAGTTTGCCAATAATGTGTCATTTTTTGTTGATTTGTTTTTCCTTTCATTTTTAAAACCTGCTTGGGTACTCTGAGTTTCCTGATTTGGGTCAGGTCTTCTATTATTTTTGGAAAATTCTCAGCCATTATCTCTTCAATTATTTTTCTTCCCATTCTCTCTCCCCTTCCCTGTGTATTTCTAATTATACATATATCAGACCATAAAGTTTTCCCATTCCCTGGCTGGTTGTCTCAGAAGTTAGAACATTGGCCTGGGGACCAGAGCCATGGGTTCCGTTCTGGCCAAGGGCATGTACCTTGGTTACAGTTCATCCTTGGCCCTGGTCAGGGTCATGCGGTAGGCAACCAAGTGATGTGTCTCTCTCAAATCACTGTTTCTCTCTCCTCCCACCCTCCACCTCTACCTAAAGATAAGTGAAAAAATATCCTCGGGTGAACATTAAAAAAAAAAAAAAGTTTGCCACAGTTCTTGGATACTCTGTTTTCTTCACATATTTTGTGTTTTAATTTGGATGATTCCCACTTACTTACATTCAAATTCTCTGACACTTTTCTCAGTTGTGTTGAACCTTCACAAGTCCTTCAAAAGCATTCTTTGTGATAAATTTTCTTTTCTAGCATTTCCCATTTGATTAATTTCCACTGACATTTCCCCATATTTTACAGAACAACATTCAAGACATCAACCAGTTACATAAAATTCTGACCTTTCAAAAGTATAATAATCTCTAAAGTGTGGTTTTATTGATTAGTCTGATGTCTTGTTTGTTCTTTACTTTGTAATTTTATATTGAGTGCGAAATAACATGTATCAAAGAGCAGAGACTGAAGTAAATAGTATTTTTTTTGCCTGGAACTGGACATGTCTGTTGTGCTAGGATGTTAGGAAGAGGTACTGAACCAATCTGGTCAGGAATAAGTTTGAAATTGGATTCTGTTGTTGCAATAGTTACTTTCAGTTTTTTCTAATTTTACTTTGTGCATAGAGGCTGGAGTACTAGAAATGTTTTCTCAAGTTTCTGCTCCACTCTCAGCTTTCTGCAGTCCTGTGCACCTGTGCCACAGAATTCTCTGTTCATACCAAAGAACAGAGGTAAGAAAAGTAATATAAAGCCCTGTTGACTAACCCAGAACCAAGTCTTAAACTACCTGTATCTTTTCATTTATATGAACTGAGAACAATTTTTATTTTAAGCAACTCAGAGTTATGTTTTCTGTTACTTATAACTAAAAGCGCACTAACTGATAAAAACATGAGCTCTCATGATCTTTCCTTGGAAATGATGATAGTAAAGAAATGCATTAGAAGCCATTGGTTTTTGTTTTGTTTTGTTTTGTTTTATCCTCACCCGAGGACATTTTTTCATTTTTTATTCAGATAGAGTGGGAGGGAGAGAGAAGAAGAGAGAGAGAAACATCAACGTGAAAGGGACACATCGAGTGGCTGCCACTTGCACAACCAGCCAGGGACAGGGACAAACTGCAACTGAGGTACGTGCCCTTCGCGGGAACCAAACCTGGGTCTCTCTGGACTGCAGGCTGACACTAACTGCTGAGCCAAAACAGCCAGGGCACCCAGGATTTCTAATACTGTAAGACTTGAACTAGCACCTTGGAAGCTAGGTTAAGCCAGGGCTTTGGTCACCACATTCATCTAATGGGGGTTAATCTGACACATAAACTATGATGCACCAATTTATAATACTAGTGAATTGCACCAGGACTATCTAGGCTGCATGGGCTTTCAGACCTAAAACATTTTCACAGAAAGATAAAGTTGCTGACACCTAATTAAATTGTCAAAAATCTAGAAAATTTAGAAAATTACCTTTAAAGGTTTTCTTCTTTAATTTTGGCCATAGTACTATCGAATGAAACAGAGAAGTCACAGTATGAGTTCAAATTTTTTTTTTTATCCTTACCCGAGGACATTTTACCATTTTTGTTCAGATAGAGTGGGAGGGAACAGAGGAAGAGAGAGAGAGAGGGAAACATCAACATGAAATGGACACATCAAGTGGACACATCATGGACACCCGCACGACCCATCCAGGGCTGGGAACAAACTGCAACCGATATATGTACCCTTAGTGGGAACTGAACCTGGGTCACTCCGGACCGCAGGCCAACGCTCTAACCGCTGAGCCAAAAAGTCCAGGGACGAGTTCATAATTTTTAGATGAAATAAAGACACAGCAAAATAGACTAAGCCAAACTTTTGCTTGCCAGAGAAAACCACTGCATACATGTGAGTAATCTTTCATACGTTATCTATTTAGCATGTATCTGAATATATATGTATAAAGACTTAAATTAAATGGATATTATGAAGGTTCAATCTACATTTTCACTAAACAATATGCATGATCCCTTCCTGTTATTTTAGATCTTTTCGATACTTTCTGGAGCTCCATATTATAGGAACATTGAAAAATGTATCCAAACTTCTATGTATTTTTACTTTTATTTAAATTTTTGTTTGTTTGTTTTACTGATTTTTTTTAGAGAGAGAGGAAGAGAGGAGAGAGAGATAGAAACATCAATGAGAAAGAACATCGATTGTCTGCCCACTGGGCATCAGGCCCACAACATGGTAATGTGCCCTAACCGGGAATCAAACCAGTGACCTTTTGGTGCGTGGGTCAACGCTCAACCACTTAGCTACACCGGCCAGGTGTATTTCCACTTTTAAAAAATTACCTTCACACCCTGGCTGGTTTGGCTCAGCAGTTAGAACATCAGCCTGCAGACCAGAGTCCTGGGTTTGGTGCCTGCTAAGGGCACCTATCTCTGTTGCAGTTTGGCTCTATCTGAAGAGAAATGCAAAAATGTCCTCGGGTGAGAATAAAAAAAAATTACCCTCACTGTTAACGTCTTTTCTATATCAGCAGAAATTTTATGATTTCCAAATGGGTATGCATATTTGACATTTTTTAAAGTTTTTTAATTAATTTTTCATTAACTGATTTTAGAGAGAGATGAAGGGAGAAAACAGTATCAATTTGTTGTTCCACTTATTTATGCATTCATTGGTTGCTGCTTTTTTTTTTTTTTTAAATCCTCACCATAGGATATTTTTTCCATTGATTTTTAGAGAGTGTGGAAGGGAAGGAGGGAGGAAGGGAGGTAGAGAGAAACATTGATGTGAGAGACAAAACACTGTTTGGTTGCCTTCTGCATGCACCAGATGGGGACAGGGATTGGACCTGCAACTGAGGTACATGCCCTTACCAGGAATCTAACCAGTGACCTTCTGGTGCATGGAATGATGCTTTAACCCACTGGGCCACATGGATGGGCCATTAGTTGCTTCTTGTATGTGCCCTGACCAGGGTTTGAATCCACAATCTTGGTTGATAGGGATGTTACTCTGACCAACTGAGCTACTCAGCCAGGTTACACAATTGACATTTTAACATATATTGTATGAAAAAGCTTATACTCTTCATTCCCACCAACAAAATACATTGTTCTTGAAGAGAAAGACCACAAAGTAAAAGGCTATCAGATCCTCGTAATCAGTAAGATTGATAAAATGTTTTTAAAATGTCAATATTTTCCTTTTTTGTGTGTGAGTGGGAGAAGTATGGGGATGGGAAACTTGATAAAGTTAAAGTCCTCCAAACACATCATAGATCCTGCCTAAGGAGGTTGAATCGAATAAAGGCTATAACTTTTTTTTTTTTTTAATTTTTTATTAATATATTTTTGTTACAGATGTTTCTCCTTTTTTTCCCCATTGACACCCTCCTCTCCATGCCCTAAAGGCTCTAACTCTTTTTTTTTTTTTATCCTCACCCGAGGACATTTTTTGCATTTATCTTCAGGCAGAGCAGGAGGGGGGGGGGGGAGAGAGAGAGAGAAACATTTATGTGAGAGAGACACATCAACTGATTGCCACCCACACAACCCCAACGGGGTCGGGGACAAACTGCAACCAAGGCACATACTCTCAACAGGAACCAAACCTGGGACTCTCTGGTCTGCAGTCCGACCCTCCAACCACCGAGCCAAAACAGCCAGGGCAAGGCTATAACTCTTAAAAATCAGTCAGACCAAAGACCTTTGATGGAAAGATAGAGACTGAAAACAAGAATTGTAATTTATTAAGAAAGTATTTTTCATTAGTAACCATTTCTGACACTTGCCAAATATTACAGTAAAATTCTGCCTTAACCCACAGGCAAGACCAAAAATTCAATGATGTAAAATGCAGTGTTCCATTTTTGAAAAGTTACCCAGAAACATTATCAGTTTGCATTGTCATTTAAAGTGCATGTACATACACAGTGATGCAGATACAAACACATACTGAGCTAAATTTAAACTGGTAGTATACAGAAAGAGATCAAATGATAAGAAATTCATCTCATCCCTGCTTAAGATGGCATACAGGACAGACATCAATCCTAACAGGGTTACAACCAAAATCATGTAATTTCAGATTGCAATACTGCTTGATGTTCCATGTTCCCAATAATAGTTATCTACTAGAAGTGAACATATTAAGGTTACTTGCAGTCTTCCAAATACATGGGATTGGGGTGGGGTGGGAGTGTTAAGCTTAATAAAAATTTCAATATACACTTTGTCCTTTAGCAAAAAGGACCGAGCACGTACATTTCGTTAGGCAATGTCATGGCTTTATAGACTTAGCAATGAATGAAGCTCCTCCCCTTAAACTTACATTCTAGTGGATATTGATTTATGTATGCTCATCATTGTACTTTTATTAAACTGCTGATCATACTCTTATCTTTTATAAGCCCTATGAAACTAGCTAAAGTCATGTGCAGCGACTGATGCCACATTTCTGACAGTCTCCTATGAAAATCTCATTAGATGTCTGCTGTGTGGTCTACTACTGTGAATGTTGAGATTGGGTTGAAACATCACATTTTCATTAAAGAAAGTCTTTTTCTGCTTTTAGAAACGAGTAAATGGAAAAATTTTCCTCCCGTTTAAGGACTTCAAAACAAAAAAAAATACCATTTTACAGGATTTCATTTTGGTATGGATTCTCTGATGAAGGATAATCCTTACCTTACTTCTCACTTTTATAAAATGTATCGCTATGGACTATTTGATAAATTAGAAGACCTGAGCTCCAACGGAAACCCTTACCACATGCATCACACTTGTATGGTTTCTCTCCTGTGTGGACTCTCTGACGGAAACCCTTACCACATGCATCACACTTGTATGGTTTCTCTCCTGTGTGGACTCTCTGGTGAGCCTGAAGATTTGATCTCTTCGCACACACCTCATTTATATGGTTTTCCCCCACTGTGGACTCCGTGTCAAGTGTATATTGGCATAGCCATTCTGGAAGACTCTTCAACATTTAAAATGTGAAGCCCATCTGGTGTGCCTCAGTGGCTGAGCATCAACCCAAGCACCAAGAGGTCGCCATCTGGATTCCTGGTCAGGACACAATCCTGGGCCAGATCCCTAGTGGGGAGCATGCAGGAGGTGGCCAACTGATGTTCTCTCTCATCGATGTTTCTATCTCTCTCTCCCTCTCCCTTTCTCTCTATCTAAAATCAAAGAAGACAAAAAAATATTTTTAAAATCATTGGAAAAATATTCTCAGGTGAGAATTAAAAAACAATTCCACGTTTGGTAATTACCATATCTGGATCACCTGTGGTAAGTTTCATTATCTTTATCATCTGGGTCATGCAATCTTACTTTTTACTGGAAACAAATAAATTTTGGTTCGAAAGTTGGACATTGCATATGAAAATATTTGGAGGAGCTGTATGGTATCTTTTATCCAGACAGAAATTCATCTGATGACCAAGAAAAGCACCCGGAGGCCCTTTTTAGTAAGTCAAATTGTATACCCACAACTTTGGAGGGTTGATGAAATGAGCAGTTTCATGTACTTTTGGAAGATACCAGCACAGCATACACCACATCTCAAATTATTATTCTTTGATACACCAACTCTAGAAATTTCTTCCAAGAAATTCAGCATGAAGATGGATAATATTGTTCTAAAATTTTCATTGAAGTGCTGTTTATAAAACAGAAACAGGGTATTCATCAGCTAAAAACTTGCTAACATGTAATGGAATACTGCACAATTAAGTTATGATAGAGGAAGTCCAGCTTGTGTAGCTCAGTTGTTGAACTTCGACCCATGCACCAAGGGGTCGCTGGTTTGAAACCCAGTCGGGGCACATGCCCAGGTTGTGATCCTAACCCCCAGTGGGGGGCATGCAGAAGGCAGTCAATGGATGTTCTCTCTTATCAATGTTTCTGTCTCTCTCCCACTCCATTCCTAAGAAAACACCAATAAAGAAAAATTATTTGCCCTGGCCGGTAAGTCACCCTGGTAAGAGCATCACTCATGGACCAGAGTCCTGGGATCAATTCCAGCCAAGGGCACGTACCTCAGTTGCAGTTAATTCCCAGCACCAGTTGGGGTTGTGTGGATGGCAACCAATTAATGTGTCTCTTCCACATTGATGTTTCTCTGTCTCTTTCTCTCTTCGTCCCTCTCTCCCTCCAGTTCTATCTGAAGATTAATGTAAAAATGTCCTCAAGTGAGGATTTAAAAAAATAGAGAAAAAATTATTTAAGATCAATATCGATAGAAAATAATTCCAAGATATGAATGAGCAAAAAAATCAATAAACTGACAACACAGTATGCAGAGTATCCTAGTTTTCCAAGATTTAGTACAACAGTACCCAGTATCTATTTGATGATACCAAAAAAATAAAAAAAGTCCAATGAAGTATTATTACCCTGGCCTGGTAGTTCAGTTGGTTGGAGTATCATCCCAATACTCCATTATGGGTTCAATCCCCAGTAATGGGACATACAAGAATCAACCAATGAGCCCAGCCAGTGTGACTCAGCAGTTGAGCATGAACTCATGCACCAAGAGCTCGCCGGTTCGATTCCCGGTTAGGGCACATGTCCAGGTTGTGGGCCCAATCCCCAGTGGGTGGCATGCAGAAGGCAGCCAATCGATATTCTCTCTCATTGATGTTTCTCTCTCTCCCTCTCCGTTACTCTCTTTAAAATCAATAAAGGAAAAAAAAAAAAAAAAGAATAAACCAATGAGCCTGGCCAGTGTGGCTCAGTGGTTGAGCATCGACCCATGTACCAAGAGGTCGCCAGTTCGATTCCTGGTCAGGGCACATGCCCAGGTTGTGGGCCCGATCCTCAATGGGGGAAATGCAGGAGGCGGACAATCAATTTTCTCTCTTATTGATGTTTCTAGCTCTCTCTCCCTCTCCCTTCCTCTCTCTCTAAAATCAATAAAGAAAAAAAAATAGAATCAACCAATGAATGTATAAAGGGGTGGAACTAATCAATCTCTTTCTATGTCTCTCAATATAAAGTTCAGTAAAATGAAAAAAACTTAATACATTCAGCTCTCATTTATCAGTTCCAGACTCTACAGCAAAAATTTGAATTTCTGAAAAGTAGGATTCTTTATTTATAAATCAAATATTTTCGCAGTTAGAACATAGGAAATCTGTTTACAACCTTCTAAATACGATTTTTAACATTAGAGCCCTCTAGACGTGAAATAACACCCTTTAGTCACCATTACACTCATATTACCCAATATATTAAAAATAAGAAAAAATAAGACATATATTATATGTTGCAAACATTATTATTGTATGTTTAATTACACAAACACACAGTTCTTACACACAACCAGCAACCTATGAATATAGTACAACTTGTTCGATAATGAAGCAATGAAGATGTATTGCACAGCAAGGAAGAGCAAGGTTACTGCTCCTCTGAAGGCACATTATTGCCCATATGCAAGGAGTCGAGTGATTGCACCTGGTGTTGAAGGATTTGCGGGGGTGCCCAAATACATAGGCCTACAGCCCATATGTACAGCAATATTAATTTTAAGACAGGGGTGTATAATTGACTCAGACAACCGAGCACACGCTGTATAATTTTCACTGTCTCGATCAACTTTATAATGAATATGTTTGAAAAAACCACGATAGAGTGAAGCCACGAAAGTTGAAGTGTGAAGTGGCAAGGAACGACTATAAAATATTGTTTATGTGTCAGTGGTATTACTTGTATTAGTGCTTTAAATTATTTCACTTTTTAAAAAATCCCAGACATTTTATATATTTTAAAACAACTTTTCTTTATTGATTTTAGAGAGGAAGGGAGAGGGAGAAAGAGAAACATTGATGAGAGAGAACATTGACTGGCCACCTCATACATGCCCCCCACTGGGGATTGGCCCACAACCTGGGCATGTGCCCTGACTGGGAATCGAACTGGTGACCTCCTGGTGCATGCGTCAATGCTGAACCACTGAATCACACAAGCCAGGCTCAGACACTATATTTTTAAAAACTAATTTTATTTTGAAAAACAGTTTTTTTATAAGAACCTCCAAAATGCTGATACATGATTAAACTAACAAATCATAACTCACAGTAACTCTATGAAAATTTGTGTTTGGATACAGTATACTTGAAAATGCCAAGTCTGCAAATGACTGAGATTGACAAAGGAAAGTCAGTAAAAACTGCTTGAGAAGTATTTAGATAAAGCTATGCTCTAGGTTAACAGAACACTAATTCCTTAAGCAAATATCCTATTAGTGGGTGGGAACCAACTCAACCAGAGGGCAGAGGTGAGAGAATCACAAAAGAAGTAATACAGAATCATTTTTAACCAGGTGGACATCCTGACCCACTTTTATTCATTTCAATTAGGCACACTGAGAAATCTTTTTTGTCTCTGCTGACTTGACTTGGTTTCTTATTTCTTATAATGGAGGTATGGCTGAAGCGCTTACTAAACATACCACATTTATAGGGTTTGTCTCCTGTATGGATCTTCTTATGAACATGAAGACACAAGATCCTCATGAAGACTTTCCCACACTCTTCACATTTGTAGGGTTACTTGCGAGTGTGAACTTGCTGATGAGCACGAAGGCCTTTAGTTTGAATGAACCTCTTACCACAGAAACCACATTCATAGGGCTTCTCTCCTGTGTGAATTTTCCGATGTACCCTAAGGGAAGAATTACATGAGAAGCATTTCCCACACTGTTCACATTTGTAGGGTTTCTCTCCAGTGTGGATTCGATGATGGTTGTGAAGAGTCGAGGAAGAAATGAAGCTCTTACCACACACAGCACATTTGTGGGGTTTCTCTCCTGTGTGCACACGCCAATGGGCTCCAAAGTTTGAACTCCGACTGAAGCTCTTATCACACACAGTACATTTGTAGGGTTTCTCTCCAGTGTGTATTCGCTCATGGTTTTGAAGAGAAGAACACTGCCTGAAGCTCTTTCCACATACATCACATTTATATGGTTTTTCTCCTGTGTGGACACGCTGATGAGCTTGAAGTTTTGAACTTCCACTGAAGTTCTTACCACACACAGCACAATTGTAGAGTATCTCACGTGGGTGGATTCGGCGATGAACTTTAAGCTGTGAGTTATGTTTAAAGCTCTTACCACACACACCACATTTATATGGATTCTCTCCTGTATGGATCCTCTGATGAACATGAAGACATGAGCTCCACCTGAAGCATTTCCCACACTCTTCACATTTGTAGGGTTTCTCTCCTGTGTTGACTCTCTGATGAATTTGGAGAGGTGAGATTTGACTAAATTCCTCCCCAAACTCACTACACACATGGGCTTTTGCTCCTAGGTGCAACTGCTGATGATGTTCAACATTACGGCCAACGCTGAAGCCTTTCCCATTCTCATCAGAGGTTTGCTCTCCTGAGTGGATTACACTATGCTGCAATGATTTCTTCATGAAGTCATTTCCACAATTCTTGTGACTATAAGACTTCTCACCTTTGGGTACTTCCAGATCAACATCATGGTCATGAGAGCTCCTTCTCAGTTCATATCTTTTGTCAATCTGCTGATACCTACTTTGATAATTCTGTGACTCTCCTGGATACATTTTCTTCCAGAAATCAACAGTGGTCTTTATAGGAAATTCTTGATTTTTTATACTATTGAAACTCTGAACTTCCCCTTGAAGCTTTATTACATGGTTCTCATCTTCAGAAACCTGAGTAGATTCTCCTGCCCACAACTGACAGGAGGAATCAACTTGTTTTGGCAAATCAGACTTCTTGCCTTGCAGATTTATTATCAATTCTTGATTTCTGATTAACTTACTTGTGAGTTGTCCCCATATTTGCCAACACACGAGGTCTTCATGAAAAAGGGAACTTAATCCTACTATTTGAAGAGTCTCTATCTCATTTTGATTCCAATGTCCTGGAATGATAAGGAGAATTCAGAGATGAAGGTGAGTACAAATGAATGTCTGTTCAGAGATAAAAATATATCACAGATCAACCATATAGGGAGATCATATTTAATCAGCTTGACTTTCTCTTTGTCTTTTTTCAGCCTACGGAAATAAAGTGTTCATGATTAGGCTCCTATTTACTAAATGTTAAAGAGACTCTTATCGGTATAACAAAACTTACCTAATAAGGTCAAAATGAGAGTTACATGGCTAGAGAAGAAGACATTCCCAGCAAAAGTGAAAAGAATTATATAATATTCAATAGGTGAACATTATAACTGAAAAAAAAAATAGAAAACTCATTCCCATAACTGATACAACTTATGGGAGTAAAAATCCGATAATTGTTGCCACATAATTGGGCTGAATTTTCTGATGAATGTGAGTGGTTAGTGTTAGTGTCCCAGTTTTGTATATATGTATTTATAAAAACAGGATGGACCCCAATGATCATGCCTCCTACTGCCCATATCCTATCAAATCCCTTCTCACAACATGTCAGATTTGGTCTATGAAGCCAACAGAATATAGCAGAAGTGAAACTACATCACTTCTATGGTTAGGTCACACAAGAAATTATAGTTTCTGCCTTCCACTCTCTTGGGTATAACCAGCAAAGGAGAACTAGTTGCCAGGTTTGGAGGACACTGAGGCAATCTAAGGAACACAATCACAGGCAAGGAATCGAGGTCTTCAGACAAAGACCATGTCAATGAGTCCATCCTGGAAGCCAATCATTCAGTCCCATTAGCCTTCAAAGGCCTGAAGCTCTGCTAGACTCCTTGACATCACTCAGCTAAGCTGCCTTCAGATTCGTGACTCACAAAAATATAAATAAATGCTGTTTTTGTAAGCACCTAACTTTAAGAATAGTATGCTATAAAGATATAAACAGCTAATACAAGTACCATAAATATTATAATTAGGTTAGATATTCATCAGAAGAGTAACTATGTTCTGACATAATTGTTTAGTCACACTGATTTTTCCTCCACTTGTGAGCTGTCTCCAGGAGTGAAGACAGTGAGATCCACCTAGCACCATTCTCTGTGAACATTTGTTTATAAGAATTCTCAAGGGAGAAGAAACTCTTTAGTTTGTGCATCTTCTCAGTGAAAATGAGCCTCAAGAATATTCTTTTTTTTATCCTCACAGGAGGACATTTTTGCATTTATCTAAAATGGAGCAGGAGGACGAGAGAGAAACATCAATGTGAGAGAGACACATTGACTGGCTGCTACCCACATGACCCCAACGGGGCCGGGGACAAACTGCAACCAAGGTGCGTGCCCCTAGCGGGAACCGAACCTGGAACTCTCTGGTCCACAAGCCGACGCTCTAACCACTGAGCCAAACTGGCCAGGGCAAAAATAGTCCTCATAGATGCAACAGGGCAACTAAATGGACACATTCAATGCAAAATCAAGGGATATACAAATGCTGCCAAAAACGACTTTTTATAAGGTAGAGGTGGATAGAATATACTGTAAGATTTGTTTTGCGCTCTGAAGGGCACAAATTACAGAGATGCATCCATTTGTCAAAACTACTCAAATTGCATGCTTAAAATGTATGTATGTAAATGTGACCACAATAAAAAGAACCTAAACAAATATGGAGTAATGTCACTTCCTGAAAATTCATGGAGTTGTTCATTTATAATCTATGCATTTTTTTTTAGCCTCACCCGAGGACATTTTTCCATTTATTGTTCAGATAGAGTGGGAAGGAGAGAGAGAGAAAAATCGACATGAAAGGGACACATCAAGTGGCTGCCACCCGCACGACCCAACCAGGGCCAGGGACAAACTACAACCGAGGTATGTGCCCTTTGCGGAAACCGAACCTGGGTCTCTAAGGACCGCGGGCCGACGCTCTAACCAATGAGCAAAACCGGCCAGGGCCTATGCATTTTTACGTACATATTTTAATAAAATGTTGGCCCAGAATTGAAAAATAAAAGTAAAGATTTTTTTCAAGTAGGCAAAGCATCCTTGGCTGGGGAGCTCAGTTGGTTAGAGTATTGTGCAATACGCAACAGTTGTGGGTTTGAATTCTGGTCAGGGCACATAGAATCAACCATTAAATACTGAAATAAAACAACAAATTCGTGTTTCTCTCTCTTTCACCCTCCCCCACACTTCCTCTCTTTCAATCAATAAATGAATTAAAAAAGGAATTTCCTGTGTTTAACAAAATTAAAGCAATTTTTTAAAAAAAGGCAAAGCAGCCCTGGCCGGTGTGGCTCAGCTGTTAGAGCGTCGGCCCGTGGTCCAGAGAGACCCATGTTCGGTTCCCGCTAAGGGCACGTACCTTGTTTGTAGTTTGTCCCTGGCCTTGGTTGTGTTGTGCGGGAGACAGTCACTCGGTGTGTCCCTTCCACGTCGATGTTTCCTTCCCCTCTATCTGAACAAAAAATGGAAAAATGTCCTCGGGTGAGGCTAAAAAAAAAAAGGCAAAGCAGCCGAGCTGTTGTTGCTCACTGGTTGAGCCTTGACCCATACACCAAGATGTCACCAGTTCAATTCCCAGTCAGGGCAAATGACCAGGTTTTAGGCCAGATCCCTATTAGGGGGCATGCAAGGGGCGGCCAGGCGACATTCTCTCTCATCGATAAAAAAAAAAAAAAAAAAATCAATAAGGAAAAAATATTAAATCAATGAATAAATGAATAAAAATTAAAAAGGCAAAGTATTTTTAAAGCTACCTGGTAACAAAAACAAAAACAGTGTAATTGAGATGGTAATTTTCAAGTCAGGTACATACAGAAAAATAAGGAACTGAGTCAAATGGAGCCAGCATCCCACCTTCCTGATTGTACAAAAAATTCACACATCATAAAGACAGAAAAAGAAAGGATAAAAAGCCATAGAAAAATTTCTTCCACTATGCACAACAGGCAGGATCTCATCTGCCAGAATAGCAGGTAGATTTTCTTATTCTTAGTTTTTATGTTTGTCTGATTTAATTTTTTTATTTTCTATAATATATACAGAATATAATAGGGGTGACCGTAGTTACTGTATTTTAGGCTGGATTGATCTGAGCAATATACATAGTAAAGGTAAATGAAAGAAAAAGGGAGTGAAGAAAAGGGAGAAATGAAGGAATGGAAGGGAGGAGAAACAAAGGTAGGCAGGAAGGATGTCACTAGGTAAACGGATGGGGCAGTTCCCATAATGGCAATGCAGAAAGAACAGTTCATGAGAAGCTGTGAGGGAGCCATTTTACTACCATTCAAATGGGACCACCTACCCAATCATCCTTTAGTCTATTCTTTCATCCACTTACTCCTTCATCAAAGAAATATTTAATGAACATATCCTGTGTTACATCTGTTAGAAGCACCTGGTACACAGCAACAAAGAAAACAGATACAACCCAGCAGATGTGGCTGAGTGTCAACCCATGCACCGAGAGGTCACCGGTTCAATTCCTGGTCAGGGCACATGCCCAGGTTGTGGGCCTGATCCCCAGTGGAGGCATGCAGGAGGAGGCCAATCGATGTTCTCTCTCATCGATGTTTCTATCTCTCCCTCTTTCTTCCTCTCTCACTAAAAATCAATAAAGAAAAAAAAAACTAAAACAGATACAATCCCTGCTATCTTGACATTACAGTCTGAAGAGCAGGGGAAAGCTGTATACAAGTACAGTCGTCCCTCGCTACTTCGCGCTTGGACTTTCACAGCTTCACGCTGTCATGGTTTTTCTTTTTTTTTATCCTCACCTGAGGACATTTTTGCATTAGAGCATGAGGGAAAAAGAGAGAGTAACATCAATGTGAGAGAAACGCATCAAGTGGTCACCACCCACACGACCCCAAGGGGCCGGGACAAATTGCAACCGAGGTACATGCCCTTAGTGGGAACCAAACCTGGGACTCTCCGGTCCGCGGGCCGATGCTCTAACCGCTAAGCCAAACTGGCCAGGGCTCTATGGTAATTTTTTAAATACTTTATTACTATATTTGAAAAACTGCGATAGAGTGAAGCCATGAGAGTCGAACCGCAAAGTGGCGAGGGATGACTGTGTATAAGTAAAGAATCCTACTCCGCAGAAATTCATTTATCACGGTAGAGTCTGGAACTGATTAACCGCGATAAATGAGGGCCGACCTAAACAAAATATATTCTGTTAATATATCAGTTAATATATCTGTTAAAATATATTCTGTAAATAATGATCAGTCACAAAGTAAGGCAGGGTAGGGGGCTAAAGATTTTAAGCAGAGTGGTCAGAGCTGGCTTCTGGGATGATATTAAGAAGGCAAGGCTAATAAAAACCATTCCTTTATCTCACTGTGTAAAGACTCCTCCCTCCCCTCTCCTGTCCCAGTCCCTGGGGGACACAGATGATCCCCTTATCTCTCAGTGCAAAGACCCCACCCCACCCATGCCCCTGGCTTTTGTGAGAAGGCAAGCCAGGTGCAGCCCCTTTGGCAATGTAGTGACCCCGCCCTTGGCTTTTGTAATTCCCAGTACATCCTCCAACTGCCTAAACTACAGTGGAACTAGGAGGCCCCCAAATGCCTCAAAGGCTTATCATGTATAAAAGGCAGCAGGAACCTGGGTGCGGGGCTCAGCCTTTGCAGGTGACTCCCCTGAGACAGCACCTGTGCTCATTAAACAGTCCTTTTCTAATCCTCTGAGTGCACTGCAGTCTGTCTCTTCTGCTGAACAAATTTCTGCCATAACAAGATAACATCTGAGCAGACACAATGAGTAAGGACCAAGAGAATGTAATGGGGAGAATGTCCCAGCCAGAATATAGAGGAGCAAGAGAAAGACCACGAGGTAGAGGTACAGTCCACAAGTTTGAAACCCAGAAAGTAGCCTTGTATGGCTAGAAGGCTATGAAAAGGAAATCACACCAGGCTGGACTCTAAGGACACAGGGAGGATTTTGGATTGTATGAGTGAGATGGGAAGTCAGGGAAGGGTAAACGAGAAGTGACCTGATCTGACTGAGATGATCTGGCTGCTGTTGGAGAACAGACTATAAGAAGCCAACGCAGAAGCAGGGAGACAGTGAGAGACCTGTAAGTAAGCTGAGTAATGAATGACAGAGGCTTGGGCCAGGGAGGCCCCCCTTGGGTAGTGAGAAGGTCAGCACCTGGCTTGTGCCCCGGAAGGACTCAGAGCTGCCTGGTTCTCACGTGAACACCCACCTCCTTAAGTTTCTGTCTTTACCATCTGAACTTACTCTTCCCTCCCCAAGTGTAATCCAATCCAATTTGAAGGGTTAACACATTGTGAAAAAGAAATGGCTTATGTACAAGGTAGATAAGTTAAAGACCAAAATTTTTATTCCAATACTACAATCCTCATGCACTCATGCATATATTTCTCCAAATTCTGAATTGGACCAGTTGTAATAAATAAACAGGTAATAAAATGATCACCCTTTCCTGATTTACTCCCAATTTTGGTTACACTGTATGCGGTTCCAACAATGAGTTATGCTATCTTTATTGTTTCCTTCAATACAATAAAGATGTAACTCACCAACTGATTTAAAACCCCACCAAGATGTCCCAACTGCAATTTGCAAAAAGTAGGAAAGGTACAGAAAAGCTATCCCACAGAACATAGGAAATTCAGATCCCCAGCTTCAAGTACACATAAGAGTCCAAAAGTCTTAAACATGTGAAGTCAAAATACTCCCAGGAGCTGACATTCAGTTACAGAGGGCCCCTGTCCTCACCCACTGAGACCAGGTTGTGCAAGTTCTCCAGCATCACGTCTCGGTACAGCTTCCTCTGGGACAGGTCCAGCAGCCCCAGCTCCTCCTCGGTGAAGACCACAGCCACATCCTTGAAGGTCACCATCTCCTACAACACCAAACACATGCAACCTCAATCTTATGACCAATGGCCACTGGGAGACGGGCAGCACTGAGTGGCAGAGAGGATGGGTGGGAAGTTCCGGATTCTGAGGGCCTTGAGACCCCTTTATGTAGTTTCCTCCCCTTCTCAATTCAGCATGTCAATTTCACACCCTAATTTTCCACATTCCCATCAAAAGTATGTGCAATTAAATAATAATCCCTGCTTATTTCACTTGGTGTCCTTTTTTAGTATTCCTACAGTAAGCGCCCTGGAATTGTAACTCTTGAATGGCGGCAGATATACATTACATAAGTTGACTAATACCACCAAATTGTTCCAAGAAGGTTAGGTCAATTTACTTCCAACAGGGTCTGATAGCTTTTATTTTTGTTTTCTCACTCACACATTCACTAAACCTGGGTACTTTCACTTTGTTACAATTTGACACACCAACTGGTCACACATCTGAGGAGCTATAAAATTGGTCCTCGGGTGAGGATAAAAAAGAAACTAAATAAAGTAAAATTGGTCCTCTGTGCTCTCGTGCTATCTGTGACACTGTTTATGACAGCATTCAATGTGTCTGACCGTATTCATGCCTCAGTTTAAATCCCAAAGCTATGCCCCTCCCAAGTTTCATGATTTTAGACCAACAGATCCCTTAATCTATTTCCTCATCTGTGTAATGATGCCCACATCAGAATATTCTTATATGTACAAATGAATGAAGATATATGTGCTACTATAAGTATACTAAAGTTCACATGTGGCTATACAAATTTAAATTTAAAGTGATAATTATCTAAAATTAAAATTTCTCAAACAGACTCATAGATACAGAGAACTTTTTGTTGGTTGCCAGATGAGAGAAGGTTGGGAGGAAGGGTGAAAATGATGAAAGGATTAAGAAGTACAAATTGGTTGTTAGAATGAGGAACCTCAAAGGGAAGGGGGAAGGTGGGGCAGAAAAAGAACAACCAAAGAACTTATATGCATATGTGCATAACCAATATACACAGACAATACTGTGAGAAGGCAGGTGGAGGGTGGGATTGGGGAAGAGGGGGTTAAGGGGGGAAAAAAAGAGGGACATCTGTAATACATTCAACAATAAAGATAAGTTTAAAAAGAAAAAATAAATAAATTAAAAAAAAAATCTCTCCCACAGTTGCACTAACACATTTCTTTCTTTCATTTTTTAATCCTCACCCGAGAACATTTTTCCATTTTTTTGTTCAGATAGAATGGGAGGGAGAGAGAGGAAGAGAGAGAGAGAGAGAGAGAAACGTCGATGTGAAAGGGACACATTGAGTGGCTGCCACCCGCACGACCAACCACGGCCGGGGACAAATTGCAACCGAGGCATGTGCTCTTAGTGGGAACCGAACCCGGGTCTCTCTGGACTGCAGGCTGACGCTTCAACTGCTGAGCGAAACTGGCCAGGGCGCACTAACACATTTCAAATGCTCAAGAGACACGTCGCCTGTGGCTACCCTGTCAGACAGCACAACATGGAACATTTCCATCGTTGAAGTTCTACTGGGCAGTGCTTTCTTAGACACTATATACCTAGCACATAGTAGGTCCTCAATGAATGTTAGCTTTTATTACTATACTTATCATTGGTATGGTAAGGGGATGATTACATTTTCATTTATTCAACTCCGCTGTCTTTTTTAAAAAATCCTCACCCGAGGACATTTTTCCATTTTTTGTTCAGATATAGCAGGAGGGAGGGAGGGAGGAAGGAAGGGAGGGAGGAACATCTATGTGAAAGACACATCGACTGGTTGCCTCCTGCATGACCCTGACCAGGGGCAGGATGAACCACAGCCGAGTTACATGCCCTTGACCAGAATGAACCCGTGATTCATTGGTCTGTAGGCCAACGCTCTAACCACTGAGCCAGGGCCCACTGCAGTCTTTTAATGTTTGCATGGTACAGCTATTTCCATTCTTTTAGTTTCACCTGCCTGGGTTATTTTATTTGAAGTGAGTTTTTCATAGCATATTTCTTTTAAATGTTTTGTTTTCATTGACTTTTGATAGAGTGGAAGGGAGAGTGAGAGAGATAGAAATATTGAGAGAGAAACACCGATTGGTTGCCTCCTGCATGACACCTACTGGGGATCCCACAACACAGGCAGGGGCCTGAACCGGAATCCAGCTGGTGACCTCTTGGTGCATAGGACAGTGTTCAATCCACTGAGCCACAGTAGCCGGGCATCCACAATACCAATCTATATATATATAGATAGATATATATATATATATATATTTTTTTTCCCTTTATTGACTTGAGAGGAAGCGAGAGGGAGAGAGATAGAAACACTGATGAAAGAACATCGACTGGCTGCCTCCAGCATGCCTCACACTGGGGATTGGGTCCACAACCTGGGCATGTGTCCTGACCGAGAATTGAACAGGAGACTTCTTGGTGCATGGGTCGACGCTCAACCACTGAGCCACACTGGCCAGACACCAATTCCTATATTTTAATTAGTAATTTAGACCATTTGCATCAGTGGGGGGCATGCAGAAGGCGACCAATCGATGTTTTCTCTTATCGGAGTTTCTCTCTGTCTCTCTCCCTCTCCCTTCCTCTCTCTCTCAAACCAATAAAGGAAAAAAAATTGTCTTGAATATTCCCTTTATCCCCAAAAACTATTCTTACTGGACAAAAAATTCTGAGTTAAAAGTTATTTCTTTCAGCATTTACAGAAGGCAACTAATCGATGTGTCTCTATCACATGGATGTTTCTTTCCCTCTCTCTCTTTCTCGTTCCCTCTCTCCCTCCCACTCTATCTGAAAATCAATTGGAAATTATCCTTGGGTGAGGATTTAAAAGAAATACAAATAAAACCAATATAAAAACTAGTAACTGGCACATAACAAATACTTGTCCTTCTCCTTTTCAAAGAAGAAAAAAATTATGTGTATAATCTGAGATAGATTATGAGATAAAAATCAAAACTCAACTCACCTGGCACTTGGTCATTTTCTCCTGGTCCTTCTGGGGAAGCGCAGAGTCCTGGGAAGGCAGATGTGGCAGAGGAGAGAGAAGCCATAAGACACAGGCCCTGAAACATACGGCTACTCTGTGTGAATTTTGAAAACTGAGCCCTCCCTTTGACCCATATCACTAACCTCTCAGCCAGGGAGGGGCCCTTGGGCAGTCAACAACCCCCCAACTCTAAGCAGTAAGGCCAACACAGAGTCCCTTGAAGGTCCCAGAGTTAACATTCTCAGCCTTGTGGAAAATGAAAGGCAGTGGAATGTACTGGCCATGACCATGAGAGTAAACTCTGAGGCCAAAGGTCTGGGTGGGGCATAACATCAGGTCTCCACTATTTTTTTTTTTTGAGTTTTTATAGATTATTTTATTTTGCAACAAACCTTTGAGATAGGTGCTATAATTTCATGCCTATCACACAAACAAGAAAACTGAACCGTGGTAAATGACTAATAGATACCGAAATAGAATACAGTTTTCAAAATGAAATTGTGTGGCCCTGGCTGATTTGGCTCAGGCCCGCTTTGGCCCGCGGACCAGAGAATCCTCGGTTCAATTCCCACTAAGGGCACGTACCTCGGTTGCAGTTTGTTCCCAGGCCAGGCTGGGGTTGTGTGGGTGGCAAGCAATCGATATGTCTTTCTCACATCGATGTTTCTCTCTCTCTCTTACCCCCTCTCTCCCTCCCACTCTATCTGAAGATAAATGCAAAAATATCCTTGGGTGAGGATTAAAAATAAATAAATAAAATGAAATTGTGTGTATACAGTTGAATTCATAAAAATAAATACACTAATCAAAAGCTACATTAACAGCAAATCCAAATGCGAAGATATTTTTCTGAATTCTATGTTTTATCGAGTGTCAAAAACCACCAATCTTTTAGTCCTTTTCTTGCACGTTATTCTGTGTCCACGTACTCTGCATCTGATTGGATCCCTGGATTTTATTTCACTTTCTGTGTGATGTTCTCCACAGATCTATATCATTGGCTGCTGCTCTGGGGACTGGACATTCTCCTGGGTGTCTATTGTTAGACCTGAGCACCAACAAACTCCTCGCTCTGCCCAGGTTTCCACTATTGATTCTTCTAACCCACTATCTCTTTGTGCCTATTTCCATATCTATAAAAATAGGGATAATACCATTAACTAGCTCACGGCATTGTCAGGAGGTTTGAACAAATATATTAAAATAAGCATGCAGTATCTGAGAGCTACTTATGTTCCCATGTAATCCTACTCCAGGCAGAAGTACTCTAGTAGGAATGAGAGTAATGCATCCACTTCTCAAAACCCGGAAGAAATGCCCGTTCATAATGTCCAATTCCCTCACTCTGGCCGATTATTTGCTGCACTCGCCTGCTCTACCCAGTAATGGAGTTTTGCAAGATCTGGCATTTCACAGTATTTAGTAAGAGAAAGCAAGTGGGGCCTGCACTGCCTGTCTATTGTCTTTTGCATGTAAGATAACTTAACTTTGGAGTACCAGGGTAACTTTCCTTTTTCTGGACCCCTCAGGGAACAACCAATGACCAGAGCAGAGACTATAAATCCTCAATGTTATTTTTATAGTCTTAATTGTTGACTATTAACTCTCTAGTACCCACCCACCTAAGTAGATGATCTATATCTATCATTTTGCTTTTCATCCAATCCCAGAGGTTTACCTGCTGTGCTTTCTCTCACCTCCCTAATCTATCATCAATGGATTTCATGTAAAGAATTTATAGCTCCTCTGCCCTGGCCAGTGTGGCTCAGCGGTTGGAGATCAGCCTGCGGACCAGAGAGTCCCAGGTTCGGTTCCCGCTAAGGGCACGTACCAAAAATTAAAAAAAAAAAAAAAAGAATTTATAGCTCCCCTTCATTGTAATGTAAAAAATAAGGTAGAACACTGCCATTCTCTGGAGCATTATCTCAATCCATTGAGATTTTGCTTCTGGGCAATTGTCAACAGCTGTTCAAATAAACTAACAAAGATTCTCTATATATTTGAAGTTTTCTTTCATTTTGCAAAAATGGTGGTGCAATTTATGCCAGATACAGAAAGTCACCCAGGCAGGAAGCCTTGGAAAACTCATGTGGGAAGGGCCCCCACGGCAAACGTTCAACCTTTCATATCGCTGATCACAAGTGTACACACACTCCCATCTTTCCTCCCTAGAGATAATATTTAGGCCTCAGTGATATTTCAGCTCCATGCCCAGAAAAGCTGCAAAACCAGGCCAAGCAGGCCAGCCAGCTGCAAGGACTAAGAACCCGCGCCCTGGCACTGACCAGACAGTGGAGACCAAGAGACTCTGGAAGGGCATATCTGGAAGAGCTGATGAATATTCTATTGAGATCTTCCCCTAAAAATAGCGCCTTTGGAAAGCAGATAAAAACCCGCAAAGTAAGCCATCTGAGGCTCTTACCTCAGGCCTGAACTTTTTGTTTCCTTTCTCCTATACGTTTACAGTTCCCAGCACACATAAGTACACTCTTAAAATCATCTGCACTCTGCTGTGAAACCTTACCTGCACCAAGCCAAGAACCCGCACACAACTGGCTGGCTGAAGGGTGAATGGGCCCTCTGGTGACACTACTGTTAACTCGGTCCCCGTCCGGTGACACTAATTATTAACCCCACTCTGGACAGGAAAAATAGAGAAATAACTCTCCAAAGATCTTATCACTACAAGGCGGCAAGCTAGCGGAAGTAGGGAAGGCGAGGGAACCCGGCCCAGAGACCCGCAAACCTAAAATCGCCACCCCGGATCGCTCCCTTTTCCACGCGGGAACCAGGCACAAACCTGCCCTCCGCGCTTCTATTCCCCGAGCGAGGATGGCACCTGCGGGTCCGACACCAGGCAAAGCAGGAACAGACAAAGATTTCTGCGCAGTCACTCACTCACCTCCTGCCAGGTATGGATGATTCCCGTGCGTGGCTCTCCAGAGTCCGCTAGGGAAACAAGGGCTGGAGCTCCTCCCTCCCAGAGCGGAAGTGGCTCTGACCACATGGCGTCTCTGGACTACATTTCCCAGAATCCTCCACAAGGTTATGCTAAGGTAGGTTGCCAGGTTAAATTAAAAAAATAAAGTGGTTCGGTTCGTTCAGTTCCCTTTTGGCCATTGACCTCTTTGTATTCTGTTTATCTTCCTTTCCTTATTTTTTTAAATTTTATAAATCAGAGTACTAATAAGTTTGACCGAGAATAAATGTAGCTGTATAGGGCAGAAAGACCAAAAAATGATCTCAGTCTTTTTGATGTGGCTTTCTTTAGTTTACCTGCGGCTGGATTCATCTAAATCTCTGACAGTTTATTTTGCGTGAGCTGTTCATTCTGAAATGCTGAAAACACACACACCCACACACACACGTAACTTCTCATCAACCCACAAAAGAAATACCAAAAGTTTTGCATTTTTGGTGAGTTGTAAGTGCTCATTTTGATATTAATTTTCTGGCAAGTGAAAAAAGATGAAATGTCAAACAAGTAAAGGCATGTATGTTGAATATATATATATATATATATATATTTACCTTGGATGGTTTGGCTGAGCGGTTAGAGTGTGGGCCCACAGACCTAAGAGCCAAGGGTTTGATTTCCAACCAAGGGTTCTTACCTTGGTTCCAGGTTCCATCCCTGGCCCTGGATAAATATTGGAGCCAACCAATTTATATATCTCTCTGACATTGATGTTTCTGCCTCTTTCTCTCTCTCCCTTTCTTCTTCCCCACGACTCTATCTATAAATCAATGGAAAAATATCCTTGAGTGAGGATTACAAACAAAAAAAATTTTTTTAAACTCACCTTCAAATATCTCAAAGAATGTTTTATTTTTCTACAAGGTGGTTGAAATGAACCATGATTATTCAAAAACTATGTGTGGAAATAGCGATCCTGCTCAAATAACTGTAAAAAATTCAACTTTTTTTTTCAGCTCTATTGAGGTATGATTGTCAAATAAAATTATAATATATTTAAAGTATATGTGATGAATTGAAATGTGTATAGTGAGTATATTGTGGAAGGATTGTCACAATATAATTAATTAACATATCCATCTCCTCATGTTGCTAAATTTTTTTATGGTGAGAACCTTTAAGATCTGCTCTCTTCCCCTGGCCAGTTTGGCTCAGCGGTTAGAGCATTGGCCTGCAGTCCAGAGAGACCCGGGTTCAGTTCCCGCTAAGGGCACGTACCTCAGTTGCAGTTTGTCCCCGGGCCTGGTTGGGTCGTGAGGGCGGCAACCACTGGATGTGTCTCTTTCACATCCATGTTTCTCTCTCTCTCTCTCCCTCCCACTCCCTCCCACTTTTTAATCCAGTGAGGATTAAAAAAAGATCTACTCTCTTGCCCTGGCAGGTTTGGCTTAATGGTTAGAGCGTCAGCCCACGAACCAGAGAGACCCAGGTTTGGTTCCCGCTAAGGGCACCTACCTACCTCGGTTGCAGTTTGTCCCTGCCGTGGTTGGGATTGTGTGGGTGGAGACCAGTCAATGTATCTCTCTCACATTGATGTTTCTCTCTCTCTCCCTTCCTCTCTCCCTCTCGTTCTATCTGAAGATAAATGCAAGAATGTCTTTGGATGAGAATTAAAAAAAAAAAAGACTGTACTCTCTCAACAAATTTCAATTATAGTCACCATACTATATATTAAATCTTCAGACTTTAATCATCTTATAATTTAAGGTTTGTATCCTTAACCAACCTCTCATTTCCTACCACCCAGCCCCCAAGCAACCACCACCATTCTATTCTGTTTCCATGAGTTTGACTTTTATTATTTCACTTAGAGTCCACATGTAGTTCTACCATGCAGAATTTGTCTTCCTCTGTTGGGATTATTATACTTAACATAATGCCCTCCAGTTTCATTCATGTTGTTGCAAATATTTCTTCATATTTTCTGTAAACCAAATGTTTGGATTACAGGTGCAGTTTATTCATTTTACTTTAGAAATAATATTTTATGGGTGGTTCTGTTTACATCTCCTGGAAGCTGCCAAGGTATCCTAAAAGAGAACAAGATGAGAAGTCGTTCTCCATCGAATATCAAGACTCATTGCGAAGCTATGGTAACTAAGGCAGTGTGGAATTGATAAAAGTGTTGAAAAATAGACCAAAGGGAATTAAGAGCCAAATTAGACCTCTAACAGTATATAGATTACTGATGTTCTTTAAACATAATACTACCAACTAGTCGGGAATGAGGAAAAATTTCGGTAACTGGTATACAAACAACTAGATATTCATATAGAGAATAATTTAATTCTGCCAGAGGCCATTTATACCTTGAAGATTCCATAAGTTGATTTTAATTCTGCTACCCACCAACAAATTAATTTCAAAAAAAGAGAAGGGGAAGGAAGGAGGGAGGATAGAAGGAGCAGCAGAGAGAGAGAATGTGAGAGATAGAGAGAGATCACTCAGAGTAAATTATCAGTTCAGAAGTTTCAAGGAAAAGAAGTCGTGATAGTGGAGGTGGGTTTTCCTGGACTTCTATGCTTATGCTATTATAACCACATTGCAATTAGATCTGGATCAACGAGGGAAACTGGGCTCCAGCTGAAGCAGGAGATGAAGTGAAGCAGAGCCAGTCCCAGGACAGCCAGGACCAAGAAGTGGTGGCTGTCTGAGGTTGAAGGAGGAGAAGCAGCCAGAGGAGCCATGGCAACAACTGCCCCACCTCCCAGGCTGAGTAAATTTTAGGAAAGAAGGATGGATCAACCATCTTTTATGGGAAGAAATATAGCCCTGAGAGCTTTCCCTTTCTGCTGTGGACCTGTGTTTCCATCTCAGAGTCTTTTATAATATCCTTGTGATTTTTTTTTCTTGTCCCATTGGCTTTTAAGGGTTTTAAGTCCACATATTTATGAATGTTTCCATTTTCCATATTTTATTATTTATTAAAGTCCTCACCCAATGATATTTATTTATATTTTTTATTGATTTGACCAAGAGCGAAAAGAGAGAGAGAGAGAGAGAGAACATTGATGTGAGAGAAATATCAATGTGCAGAGAAACATCTATTTGTTGCCTCCCACACACGCCTCCACTAGGGATTGAAACCACTACCTAGGTATGTGCCCTAACCAGGAATGGAACCCACAAACTTTTGTTGTATGGTATGACACACCAACCATCTGAGCCACCCAGCAAGGACACTGATTGGTTCTTCTTTGTCCTGATCAGGCATCGAAACCACAATTTTGGCATATCAGGACATACTGTAACCAACTGAGCTACCTGACCAGGGCCCAGAGTCTGTTTTTTGTTTTTGTTTTTTATCCTCACCCGAGGATATTTTTCCATTTTTTGTACAGATAGAGTGGGAGGGAGAGAGAGGAAGGGAGAGAGAGAGAGAAACATCGACGTGAAGGGACACATCGAGTGGCTGCCACCCGCACGACCAACCAGGGCTGGGGACAAACTGCAACCGAAGTACGTGCCCTTAGCGGGAACCGAACCCGGGTCTCTCCAGACCACAGGCCGACACCCAGAGTCTGTTTTTAATTTTTTGGTTAATCCTCACCTGAAGATGTTTTCCATTGTTTTTTTAGAGCATGTGGAAGGGAAGGGGGGGCGGGGAGAAACATCAGTGTGAGAGAGACACATGGATTGGTTGTCTCTAGCAGGACCCTGACTGGGAGTGGGGATCAAACCTGCAAATCAGGTATGTGCCCTTGACTGGAAAACCAACAACCCTTTGGTTCAAGGGCTGATGCTCCAACTGCTGAGCCAAACTGGCCAGGGCCAGAGTACACTTTTTATTTGTTTATTTTATTTTTTTATCCTCATCGAGGACATTTTTACATTTTTGTTCAGATAGAGTGGGAGGAAGAGAGAGGAAGAGAGAGAGAGAGAGAGAGAAACATTGACATGAAAGGGACACATCGAGTGGCTGTCTCCAACACAACCCCCACCGGGGTCGGGGAAGGGAAGGGGGGGGGGACATCAGTGTGAGAGAGACACATGGATTGGTTGTCTCTAGCAGGACCCTGACTGGGAGTGGGGATCAAACCTGCAAATCAGGTATGTGCCCTTGACTGGAAAACCAGAGAGACCCACCGGGGTCGGGGACAAACTGCAACTGAGGTACGTGCCCTAGTGAGAACTGAACCCGGGTCTCTCTGAACTGTGGGCTGACGCTGTAACTGTTGAGCCAAACTCGCCAGGGCAAGAGTATGCTTTTAAATCAGGACACTGCAATGCTTTGTAACCAATCTTCTAGTTTCGTGTCTTTAAGTTTCTTTTAAAATTCTTTAGGACCCTCAAAAAAAGCAATGAAGGGATGTAGTTGATGGTCTGAGAGCTTTATTCAACTTCCTCTAGAAGTATAAAGAGAGAATGATGGGTTAATAGTTAATGATGTAATGCAGAGCTGATTAATGGCATTAGCTGTACCCAAAGACCAGGACTTCTCCCCCAGCTACACTTAACAAGGAACCATTTCTTCACATTAGCTGTGCCAGTGTCTTCAAGGACTTATTAACTATAAGGTCCTTACCTGGATATGCCATCTTTGGGTTTTTCTATCAGATACTGTAAGAACGAGGTGGTGCTGAGTAAGCAGAAGAGTGCAGAAGACCTGCTGGGCTGCCTCTAAGGAGAAAATAGCAACCGGCTTGTACAGACTAAGGATTTTTAAATTTAATCGTTAGCTGAGGAGACGTGGTCATATTTGATTGGTCAGGGCTGGGGTCTCCCGAGTTCTTGATTGGTCGGGGTCTGGGGTCTCCTGAAACTTGTTTTTCTTGTCGAGTGACCGTTTGCAGTTTAAGGTGGGTTAGGGTGGTTCGTCATTTCCTTCCCACTGACTGGAATGATGGGTTTTGGTTTTCTGGAATGAGAGGCTTAGGGCAAGGTTAAACGATAAGAGTGATGGGCTTTGGTTTCTTGGAATGAGAGGCTTAGGGCAGTAATATGAAAGTTAAGAGCTAACAGATACTTTTCTTCTTGGTCTGACTAGAATATTTTATTTGGCTTAAAGGGTCAATGCCCTGAGAGTGGGAAAAGTTATGTTGGGGAGACTATGTCATTCAAAAATCATTGAGTCCCACCAGCTCTTTGATATGTATTGGGTGAGCTTGGGTGAGTTCCCTTGAAATTCTGGACCCTTCTGTTGTTAGAAGATAAGCTGAATTTCTTTGATCTGTCTTTTTCAAAGTCCTTGAGGTAGAGCTAAAGGTTAAGGTTGTGAAAAATCCAGGCTAGCCATGGCCGTTTGACTCAGCAGTTAGAATGTCCGCCTGTGGTCCAGAGAGACCCAGGTTTGGTTCCTGCTAAGGGCACGTGCCTCGGTTGCAGTTGTCCCCGGCCCTTGTTGGGTCATGCTGGTGGCAACCACTCGATGTGTCCATTTCACGTCGATGTTTCTCTCTCTCTCTCCCTCCCACTTTTTCTAAACAAAAAATGGAAAAATATCCTCAAGTGAGGATAAAAAACAAACAAACAAACAGGCTAAAGCAGGAGAGGAGGAAAAAAACGGATGGCTGATTTTCAACTTTGGCTTTATAATTGAAGTTGCTTTCTAGGGGTCTAAACAAAATCTTTTACTACATGAATGTGAGCCCAAGCTCATTTGGCTCTGAGGATAAGGGAGGGCTTACTCCCTCCACCTCCAATCTCAGGCATTTGTACGTACTGAGAATCTTTTTTTTGTGTGTGTGTGTGTGTTTGTGGTATGTGCCCCTAGCGGGAACCGAACCCAGGACTCTCTGGTCCGCAGGCTGACGCTCAACCGCTGAGCCAAACTGGCCAGGGCGGTACTGAGAATCTTTTGGGGGGCAAATGGAGGCCAAAAAATGTGGGAGCCTTTGAGATGACTTGGAACTCAGCACACAGGCAGCGAGCTTCAACCAATTAATTACACAGTGTAGCTGGAGGTTTGTTCTGACTCTGCAAATCTCAAAATAAAACTAAAATCAACATGTGAAATTGTGCCTCCAAGGCCAGAAACTCCCAACCCCTGTTAGCATTCCTGACTTATAGAAATGGGAAGATTTAACTAGAAGTGATATCAATTTAAGGAAAAACATAGCTCTTGTGATGCCTAAATTAATTTTTGTATGCAAAATTTTAAAAAGCCAGCTTTAGAATTAAAATTGAATGAATGAGAAGCTTATCTGGTCTGCAAATTGGAAGCTCCTAGAAGAAGCACCAGTCAATTCCATAAAAAAAAAAGCAAGGCTGGTCCCAGGCAGAGGGGAACAAGCAACACACACACACACACACACACACACACACACACACCTTGGATTAGAACAGAGTTAAGGAATCTACCTAACGATTTCCCCACCTTTCTCTGGGACCCTTATAGGTTTGCGTAGTAATCTGATTTACTGTTAAAGAATATAGTGCTGGCTATTCTCACCTATTGCAATTAATATACCCACTGGTTTCTGGGATTAAGATAACAGAGTTCCGGACTACATCAAACTCAAAAGCTTCTGCACAGCGAAAGATACAATCATCAAAATGGAAAGGCTACCCACTGTATGGGAGAGCATAACTGCCAATGATATATCAGATAAGGGGTTAATTTCCAATACATATAGAGTGCTCATACAACTCCACAAAAGGAAGACAAAGAACCCAATTAAAAAATGGGCAGAGGAACTAAATAGACACCTCTCCAAACAGGACATACAAATGGCTAAGAGACATATGAAGAAATGTTCATCATCACTAATCATCAGAGAGATGCAAATCAAAACAACAATGAGGTATCACCTCACACCTGTCAGAATGGCCGCCATCAACAAATCATCAAACAACAAGTGTTGGCGAGGGTGTGGAGAAAAGGGGACTCTAGTACACTGTTGGTGGGAATGCAGACTGGTGCAGCCACTATGGAAAACAATATGGTGTCACCTCAAAAAATTAAAAATTGATCTCCCATTTGACCCAGTGATCCCACTTCTAGGAATATACCCTACGAAGCATAAAACACCAATCAGAAAGAATATATGTACCCCCATCTTTGTAGCAGCACTATTTACAATCGCTAAGATCTGGAAACAGCCCAAGTGCCCATCAGTAGACGAATGGATTAAAAAGCTGTGGTACATGTACACAATGGAGTACTACGCAGCGGTAAGAAAGAAAGATCTCTTATCCTTTGAAACTACATGGAGGGACCTGGAAAGTATCATCCTAAGTGAAACAAGCCAAACAGAGAAAGACAAATTTCATATGATCTCACTGATTTCTGGAATATAATGAACATAACAGTTTGAGGACAATCCCCTAAGGAGTGGGGAGCTGAGAGAGGGATGAACAACAGAATTTATATGCATGTAGGCATGAACAGTGGACATGGACAACAATCGGGGGAAGGGGCAGGGAGGGAAGGGGGAGGGGGGAATCAGTGGGGGAAAAAAGGAGAATCATTTGTAACAAAAATTAATCAATAAAAAAAAAAAAAAGATAACAGAGTTCCGAAATGAGGTCTTTTGGGTAACTGTAGAGAAATCTGTTTCTATTGTAGAAAGCCAGGTTTCCTTATAAGAGATTATAGAAGACCAAAATGGTACTTAGAAAGAGAAAAGAAAGCAGAAGCAAGCATTAGGCTGCTCCAAAGGAATTTCCTCTTCACACTGAGAGTTTGGGAGAAGCTGAAATTATCATAAAACAGGAAGCCACTAAGGTCCTTGTAGATACTGGAGCTACTTTATCCATACTTAACCACACCCAACTAATTGCCTTCTCCTTCAGAGTAAAGCTTCTGTACAAATGACAGAGATATCTAATCAATGTCTGTTTTTAAATCTTTTTTAAATTTAATTTATTTTATTTTTTATCCTCACCCAAGGACATTTTTGCATTTATCTTCAGATAGAGCAGGAAGGAGAGAGAGGGAAAGAGAGAGAGAGAGAAACATCATTGTGAGACACATCGAATGGTTGCCATCCACACAACCCCAACTGGGGCTGGGGACAAACTGCCTCAGAGGTATATGCCCTTAGGGGGAACCAAACCTGAGACTCTCTGGTTCATGGACCAATGCCCTAACCGCTGAGCAAAACCATCCAGGGCTGTTTTTTAATCTAAACCAGTTCCCTTCCAACTAGGGAATGTTATGGCACAATACATATATATCTTTGCTGATCAAATCTGTCCAATTAACCTGGTAGGGTGAGATTTTCTCAAAATCAGTGATGTCCACATATGCTTTTCCCAGAAAAGTAATATGTATTTAGAACTAAATAAACCAGATACTGAACAAAAAGGGAAAATACAGATTTTAAAGAAACCTCCACAGAAGGAAATTAGTGTTGAGGCTGACTATGTGCTAACCATCTTTTCTTTAACTTCCATGAGGGCGTCAGGGATGGCTTAACAGGATACCTACCATACACAGAATGGCCCAAAAGAGCCCAGAGAGGAAGAGATGCCTCTAACTCTTGAGTTGCTACATATCTGTCTCTCATAAATGGAAAATCAGTCCACAATGCATTTGGGGCACATGTTAGCCTACTGGGAGAAATTTCACCCTGAGTCCCTCAAGAAAAAGGCTAATCTTTTTTTTTGTAACACAGCCTGGCCCCAATATAAAGTGAGCAATATAGGGGGTTGTGCCATCTCTCGGCCTGCAGGAATCAGTGCAATGCAATGAAACTACAAGCACAGGCTGCTTGGAGTGAGGGGGAGCTTTGCAAGAAAGCAAATGCTCTAGATCTTTGGACACAGTCCTATTTATTTGCAGATTGGTGCCCCCAGGTTACAAGTAGATTTATGTAAATTATTTCCTTGAGAACAGCAACTCCCAGGTTCGGTTCCCACTAAGGGCACATACAATAAATCAATCAATCAATCAATCGATCAGAATTAGCCCTGGCTGGTTTGGTTCAGTAGTTAGAGCGTTGGTCTGTGGTCTGGAGAGACCCGGGTTCAGTTCCCACTAAGGGCACATACCTCGGTTGCAGTTTGTCCCCGGCCCTGGTTGGGTCGTGCAGGTGGCAACCACTCGATGTGTCCTGTTCACAGCGATGTTTCTCTCTCTCTCTCTCTCCCTCCCACTCTATCTTAACAAAATATCAAAGAAAAAAAAATGTCCTTGTGTGAGGATAAAAAAAACCAAATTGAATAGAATTAAAGCATAGTGATTAATCACAAAAAAAAAATGTAATTATATATTGTGAAATATTTATTTCTAATTACAAATAAATGAAATTTTGCCTTGAAGCATGGTGTAGCATGGGTAACAGTCTTAATATAACAACAGTAAACTACATTTCTACATTTTGCAACACTATGCATAAAAAGCCAGCATCAGTGTGAAGGTTGAGATTGCTTCTTTCTCACCAGATCAGAAATTCTTGGGGCAGTTTTTGCAAAAGCACAACAAAGATCATCTTCCACAACACGTCTACTTCTGTATTTACACTTGATAACCAACAAGCTGGAAAACCCTGTTTCACAAAGATACGTTGTTGAAAATGGAAGAAGAAGGTGCAATACAGTCTCAGACAGAACAGGATGACTGCAAACATTTACTTGATCCAGAATTTTGTAACTGACATTGTAGAGAAATCAGTTCTTGCTGAATCACTGTTAATAAGTTCAATGAACTCCTTTCGTGCTGTCTCAGGAACATCTTCAACTTTGACTATGAATGGGCTTCTGGCAGGTGCAAATGGGGTGTCGGGTAGGTTGGGAAAGTACAATAAAATTTCATCTGCAAGCATGTGCAAGTGTTCTTTCACAGAATTTATCATCATAATCATTTTTCTGGTTCAATGTTATGTTCCTCAAAGAAAGCAGATAAGGTAGGCAGCATGTAAATTTTATTTTCATCCAATTTTTTTTTTTTTCCCAAAGCTGAAGTTTCATTTGAAATGATCGGATTTTTTTCAGACAAATCAAGGCATGTTGCATTTGGTCCTTGCAGTGATAAATTTAATTAATTCAAGATGGCAAAGATGTCAACCAAGTAAGATATTTTCCGCAGTTCACTTTTATTGCTGAAAAGTGCTTCAAACTGCGGTCTTGCTTTCTGATTAAAAAATGTTTTGAGTTCATCACGAAGCTCAAAAACACATTTTAAAACTTTTCCTGTTGACAACCATCTCACTTCAGTGTGAAATAGCAGAGCATTGTTCAGTGAATCCAATTCGTTGCACAGTTGCGAAAACAGTAGACTGTTTAAAGTGCTCGCCTTTACAAAATAGACAGAACTTATGTACCAAATATTGAAACCCAGATCGACATCCTAGCATAGCTGGAGCACCATCTGTGCAAATACCACAAACCTTTCCCCAAGATACTCTTTAGGAAATAAATCAACTGTGTCAAATATATCACGTGCAGTAGTTGTCGTTTCAAGAGGTTTGCAAAAAAAGAAACTCATCTTTAAAGTCGCCATCATTAATATACCTCACATAAACCAGTAACTGTGAACAGTTTACAACGTATGTAGATTCATCAAACTGGATGCTAAATATTAGAAGTGGAGCAGATTTAATTTCTGGATTACCTGATCAAGAATATCAGCAGGCATGTCATCTATTCTTCTGTGGACAGTGTCATCAGATAAGAAAATTGCACTCAATTTTGTAACAAATTTGTCTCCAATCATAACTTGAACAATGACTTTGGCCGCTAGCAACAGTAAATCCTCAGCAATGGTGGAAGGTTTCATAGCTCTGGCAATTCTGAGTGCCACCAAATATGAAGCTTCAATGGCTGCTATGTTTTGTTTGTGGTACTTTCACCACTGTCAAGTCTGGCTTTCTTGAGTCCATCAGCTTTGCTTCTAAAATAGTTGGTATCCTTGCCAGCAAAGCTCGGATCCCTGCTATCAAAATGGCATTTAGTTTGTTTGGCTTCATAGATTCAGCTGATAGAACTTCACAACAAATAACACATTGTGGATTCTCAATCCCTCCTGTAATTATTAAGGTAAAACCATACTGTAAAACACTCTCCCGCCCTGGCCAGTTTGGCTCAGCGGTTGGAGCGTTGGCCTGTGGTACAGAGAGACCCTGGTTCGGTTCCCGCTAAGGGCATGTACCTCGGTTGCAGTTTGTCCCCAGCCCTGGTTGGTCGTGCGGGTGGCAGCCACTCGATGTGTCCCTTCACGTCGATGTTTCCCCTCTCTCTCTTCCTCTCTCTCCCTCCCACTCTGTCTGTACAAAAAATGGAAAAATGTCCTCGGATGAGGATTAAAAAAAAAAAAACAAACAACTCTCCCTATATTTCCTTTTCTTAATGTTCTTTCCTACATAATCCATTGTCATGGCATGGTTTGTTAATGAAAATAATATATAACAATAGCTTTAATAATATGAAAGATGATGCATGGCATAGTTTAGTCAATACAGTTTAGCAAAATTTCCTAGGATTTACCATTCTCTCTTTTTTTTTTTATCCTTACCCAAGGACATTTTTCCTTTTTTTTTTGTTCAGATAGAGTGGGAGGGAGAGAGAGAAACATCAACGTGAAAGGGACGCATCGAGTGGCTGCCACCGGCACAACCAAGCAGGGCCAGGGACAAACTGCAACCAAGGTACGTGCCCTTAGTGGGAACCGGACCTGGGTCTTTCTGGACCGCAGGCCGAAGCTCTAACCGCTGAACCAAACCAGCCAGGGCTGTTTTGTTTTTTTTTACATACCTGTTACTATCACAAGTGGGCAGTATTCACATCAACCACAGCTGAATATAAAAAGACCGATCAGGCACTGGCCAGTTTGGCTCAGCGGTTAGAGCGTTGGCCTGTGGTCCGGAGAGACCGGGTTCGGTTCCCGCTAAGGGCACGTACTTCGGTTGCAGTTTGTCCCCGGCCCTGGTTGGTCGTGCGGGTGGCAGCCACTCGATGTGTCCCTTCACGTCGATGTTTCTCTCTCTCTCTCTCCCTTCCTCTCTCTCCCTCCCACTCTATCTGTACAAAAAATGGAAAAAAAAATATCCTCGGGCGAGGATAAAAAAAAAAAAAAAAAAAGACCGATCAGCATCCAGATTAAGTTCCCATGGTAGATATATATATTATTTTTGCAGTTGATGATTTTACATTTACCCAGTAATTATAATTCATGAAGTGTCATTTTACCTCCAATACTGCTGCTTTAAACCCAGTAGCTGCTTTTAACAGAGTAGCTGCTTTCTGCACAGTAGTTGCTCTCTACACGTGTGACTGGTCTGCATAAGTCCATTATTGCATCAACCCTGTCACATACACCTGTATTTGTAGGGGGGGGGGTGATGTGAAGGGGTAGGCGAGATGATGTCATCACGCCAGGTACTCATATGTGGGCATATCTATATGTGGTCATATCTGCATGTGGGCAGACCCATCTGGAGACGGACAAAAAAGCGGTGTCTCGGTTCCTAAACCTTTGGAAATATGTGTTTTCCAATTGTCTTTGGGGACCCATGTAAAAGGGTTGTTGGACCCCCAAAGGGGTCGTGACCCACAGGTGGAGCACCACTAATCTAAGGAATGCTGGTTTTTCACTTTTTTGGTTATCACTGGAAACTGAGGCTTCTAAGAGTTAAATGTTCAAATTAAGTTGGAAATAAACTATGGTTTTGATAGTAGATGGCATAGGGTATAGAGACACATTTTGGCAGGATAAGAATTAAAATTGATTGATTCTAATTATTTCTGAATGGGTAAAATGGTTTATGCAAATTGTAGAAAGGTTTGAAGGTTGTGAAGGTTGTAAAAGTTTATGAAAGTTTTAAGTGTGTGAAGAAAAACTCGATTCCAGTCCTTCACCTAATTTCTCTCTGCTGATATTTTTTTATGACTCTGGCATTTTGGGGTTTTCACTCTCTCTTCTTATCTTCAGTGTGCAGGAAACCTATCAGCTGAGAAGTAAATCCTTTGTCAAAATATATCTCCTCAATGCTGAGATGGAAGTTAATCCTGCCCTCTGGACACAGAGCCACCTGCCCACATGACTGTCCCAGGTGATACCTGGGTGACAGGTTCTGGTGGATCAGGACCTGATCACCCCTGATATCCAAGGGACCCTTCTCTCCTGCTTGTTTGACAGGCATGGAGTTGAGTCCCCTGTCTGAGCAGGGTAAAACCATTCCCCGGGCATCTAGGTGATGTCCTGGTTTTTGGTAAATTCACTCTCAGAACATGGGGTAAACATGTCCACCAATCAAACTGTCTTTGTCTCTCTCTCAAACAGGCTTTCTGATTAAATCCCATCTGGCTTAAATCCATCCCCAGGGGCATGTAGCCAACATCCTGGTCATTGGTAAAGCCACCCTCAAGGCATGGGGTAAACATAACCACAAACACATTTTCTCCTATTTCTCTGCTGGAGTTGAGCCTGTCTGAGGAGGGAAAATCCATCCACAAACTACTCCCATTTGAAACATTTATTGCATCAGTTTTGACAACCCTGTTCTTGTCATGTCACGTGTTATGACACTGGGCTTTCTGACTTTTCAGTGAGCCAAAGCAGCCCCACCCAGGGTCACTTCTTTCCTGTAACATTTCTAAGAGCCGTGGCCAGTTTGGCTCAGCTGTTGAAGCGTCAGCCTGTGGACCAGAGAGTCCCGGGTTTAGTTCCTGCTAGGGGCACATACCAAAAAACAAACAAACATTTCTAAGAGAGCCCAAGGAGCTCTGCCTAGGCTTTCTCCTGTTGCTTAACTCCTTCCACTGGAGCCAAAACTGTCATTTCCACCACTCATTCACAGCCTTTGACACTTCCACTGAAAGTCTTGACAGGTCTTCCTGCTTGGTCTTTAGGAACTTCCCTCCCCTTTACAGCGTTTTTGTTGTTGTTAATCCTCATGCGAGGATATTTTTCCATCAATTTTTAGACAGAGCAGGAGGAAGGGAGGAAGAGTAAGAGTGAAAAACATTGACATGAGAGAAATACATTGATTGGTTGCCTCCCACACAACTGACTGGGGCTGGGGATTGAACCTGCGACCCAGGTACATGCCCTTGACCAGGAATCGAATCCAAGACCCTTTAGTCTGCAGGCCAATGCTCTAACTGCTGAGCCAAGCTGCCCAGGGCTTTCCCAATCTTCTTAAAAGTCATCAACAGAAAAAGAGAAAAATCTTGCATATTCTCTACAAAAACTGGTAATTCAGATTATGTATATGGTCTGTATGTGATAAATGTGTCTGTGTATTACATATGGTGTGCTTTCTGCCTCCAGATGGCATTACGAGTGAGATATTTTATTGGAGTAATGAGATTAAATATTTATAGGTTAAGCAGGATCCTGTGGTCTGGATAAAATATTTGACATTAACACTGGTTTTAGTTTGATGTTTTTTAGAGTTGTTGCTATAAAATGTTTGTTTTATCAAGATTTACAATGAGTTTATGATATGATCTTTTGATTAAGTATATGTAACATCCTTCCCAAAGTTTAAATTTTAAAAGACTTTTTAAACCAAAAAATGACACTGGGTTATTCCAGTGGGCCCTGGAATACCTCAAGGATTTATTCTCTCTCCCCAGTTTTTTTGAATTAATGAGGCCTATTTAATACTCTTGAAATTACATGGGAAGCTTTGCCAAATAAAGTAGTAATAACTGATCTATTTGTACACATATATTTTTATTAAAACAAATGTTCTAGAAATTTCAGTCTGCTCAAGGAAGAAACTTGAAGATTCAAAGCCACATTCAAACAAGGAGCTCTCAGGGTAGTAGGTGTTCTGTCAGTGACATGGGGCAAGCCAAGAGTGATGATGGTTCCCTCTGGGAGGCATCCAGCAGTGGTACTCCAAGTGTTTGTGATCTACACATTGGAACATATATGAAGTTTCCAGTGCTCAATGCTCACTTCTAATGAGCCACATATATCTTGCATATTGCCCAGCTGATTGAGTGTCAACCCATGCACCAGGAGGTCACTGGTTCAATTCCTGGTCAGGGCACATGCCCAGGTTGTGGGCTTGATCCCCAGTGAAGGACATGCAGGAGGCGGCCAATGTTCCCTTTCATCGATGTTTCGCTCTCTCTCTCTCTCTCCCCTTTACTAATACCAATAAAGAAAAAGTATTTTTAAAAAAAGTCTTGCATACTATTTGTTCTGTTTATATTAAAATTGGGTATTGAATCTAAAAAGGGGATTATTTAGCAGATAAATGCAGCTAGACCTGTTTTTAACATTCTTAAGGAAATTACATAGTTTCCATACATCCAAGCCTTTCTGGCTCTCAGAGGTGACCCACTGTCTATAAACTAGAAATGTATACCCAAATAGGAAGAAAAATAATTTTTTTTTTATCCTCACCTGAGGACTTTTTGTTGTTGTTGTTCAGATAGAGTGGGAGGGAGAGAGAGAGAAAGAAACATGGAAGTGAAAGGAACACATCGAGAGGTTGCCACCCGCACGACCCAACCAGGGCCATGGAAAAACCGCAACTGAGGTACGTGCCCTTAGCGGGAACTGAACCCAGATCTCTCCAGACTGCAGGCCGACACTCCAACCACTGAGCCAAACTGGCCAGGGTGGAGGAAGAAGAAGAAGAAGAAAAAAAAGGGTAAATAGATTTGTCAGTCTGTCATCAACATTTGGGTGGCAAACCAACTGTTGAGGTAAAAACCAAAACAAAACTTAATTATATCTGAATAAATAAATTTAACTTATTTCAGCTATTGCTTTCTGAATTAGTAAATTTGATAGAAGTTATTTAATATCTAGACATTCTGAAATAACATGAAATACTAAAACATTAATTGCTAAAAAAAAAAAAATGTTAGGTTCACCTGCTTTTACCTTTTATTGCAGAGGGGATATGGAATAAATTTGGAGCTCTTAATAAATGTCTACTGCTTTGCTAAACATGTGTTTCTTGAAAATGTGTATGCCAATAGAGAAACCTATGTACTATAGGTTATAATATGTTCATATAAGTCTATCTTGGGAATATTGGTTGATTACTTTTTTGGTTATCGTTAGAAATTGAAGTTTCTAAAAGTTAATAAAATTTTTAAAATTATATGATTTTGGTAATAAAAGGCCTGACTGGGAATTGAACTGGTGACCTCCTGGTGCATGGGTCAATGCTCAACTACTGAGCCCCACCAACCAGGCATAAGAGACTTTTTAAAAATCTTCACCCGAGGACATTTTTGCATTTATCTTCAGATAGAGTGGAATGGAGAGAGGGATGGAGAGAGAGAAACATCAATGTGAGAGAGAGATATCGACTGGTTGCCACCCACACAACCCCAACTGGGGCCAGGGACAAACTGCAACCAAGGTACATGCCCTGAACGGGACCGAACCCGGGTCTCTCTGGTCCACTGGCTGATGCTCTAACCGCTAAGCCAAACCAGCCAGGGCCGGCTTAAGAAACATTTTAACTGAAAGATGACTTTGGGTTACTCCAATGGGTCCTGGAATACCTCTGTGTATTCTCATTTAGAAAAAGTTTTTAACCCTGGCCAGTTTGGCACAGTGGTTTGAGCTTCGGTCTGCAGACCAAAGGGTTGCGGGTTCAATACCTAGTCAAAGTCAGTCATGTGAGAAGCAACCAACTAATGTGTCTCTCTCACATCAATGTTTCTTTCCCTCTCTCTCTCCCTCCCTTCCTCCCGCTCATTCGCTCTATCTACAACTGAATGAAAAAGTATCGTTGAGTGAGGATTAAAAAAAAAAAAGATTTTAAAATAATAACATGCTTGAAATTACATGGGGAACTTTGCCAAGTCCAAATAATAATAATAACTGTCCTATTTATATACATTTAAAAAATATATCCATTTCAAAAGATTTCAGCTTGCCCTAGGGAAAAACCTGCAAAAATTTAAAGTCAAGTTCAAACAGGGAGCTCCCAGGGATAGCAGGTACCCTGTCAGTGACAAGGAGCAAACCAAGAGTAATGGTTCCTTATGGGGGCATCTGACAGTGGTACTTCGGATATTTGTGGTCAACACATTGGGAGTTTATAAATTATTTCCAATGCTCAATACACACTTCCAATAAGCCACGTGCACCTTATTTACAAAAAGATTGTTGTCTTGGAATATTATATCTTACCAAAAAAACCCAACAAACCCACAATTTTTTTTTTAATTAATTGCATTATAATAAAATCTATAACCATGCCACTTTAAGTTCTGTTATGTATAAACAGTCATTATTTCACTCTAATACATTTACAAGTATACTGTATTTTTAGAAAAACCATATAAGAGACTTTGACTTCCTCTAAATTACAGGTTTCTAAACAGGTCATATCTTCAAATTGAATAAAAATGTATAAAACTGTAAAGAATAACTAAATTCATAAAAATACTGGAGAATAAACAAAAAAATAATAATGGGGCTAAATAAAGTGAAAATAATTATTACTCATGACTGTTTGAAATATTACTGATCTTTAAATCTTTGTTTTCTAAAGGGAGATGGTTTATTATCAGTGGCTCATTAATGAGGTTATAGAAACTAGTAAATTCTTTAAAAAATGTTTTTATTTATTTAAGAGAGGAAGGGAGAGATAAACACATTGATTGGCTGCCTCCTGCAAGCCCCCCACTGGGGATCAAGCCAGCAACTCAGGCACATGGCCTCAGGAGGAATCAAACCCAGACCTTTCAGTCCATGGGATGGTGCTAAATCCACTAAGCCATACCAGCCGGGCATATGGAAACTAATAAATTAATAACACTCATTTAACAGTGTGCCCCAGAAGATACAGAGTTCAAAGACCGTAACTTACAACCTGGAGATTTTTGTCCACTGGGAAAGACGTTAATTAAAGACGCTCTCAAACAGTGTTGGAAGAGGCCTTACCCTATCAGATGCCTAATCAGGAATGGGTATTTGCCCATCTCTGACACTTGTCTCCATTTACAGTGGAGATCAAAGACTTCTCAAGGATGAAAAGCCCAAACATCAGAAATAGTCAGCCATCCTGAGACACCAACAAGGCCTATCTATATACCTACAAATTAATATTACTACTGGTATTAATAATTTTTATACAGTGATACCCTCGGTTCTCGAACGCCTCGGTTTTCGACCAAATCGGTATTCGACCAGGAGATTCGAGAAACTTTTGTCTCGGAATCTGAACAAATATTTGGAACTCAAACTTCCGAGATGAGCCGAGTTGAACCGAATGGCGTTCATTCGGCCCAGCGCGCCTTGCTGGCGCCATCAGTGTGAGTGCAGAGAGAGAGTCACGCTTTGTGGAGAGAGTCACGCTTTGTGGAGTCACGCTTTACACTGAATTTAACCCTTAGACATACTGTACACTTTTATTTCTTGTTGAGACTTATGTTTTTCTACATATTATATACAAATTAGGCCAGCAAATAGGCATTTTCTGGGGCTTGGAACGAATTAATCCAGTTTCCATTATTTCCTATTGGGTTTCATTGCTTCGGTTCTCGAACAATTTGGTTCTCGACCGTCCTCCTGGAACGAATTATGTTCGAGAACCGAGGTATCACTGTATTTGTTAGGCTTTCCTGAAACCCTTCATATGTAACTCAACTGTGAATAATTACTGAAGGTATACAAGAAAACTTTTTGTATTATCAATCCTCTTTTTATGGTTTCTCTTGAAATTTAGAAGAAAATTGCTATTTCAAAAAGTTAGTAAAAAGAAATATAAAGAAACTTTACATATAAATGCCAAAACCTAATTATGAAACATGTCTCACATCTGTGTAACTTCTATCCTGGGTGAACTCTCTGATGACCCTGAAGGCTCTTGAGTTCTGACTGAAGCTCTTACCACATGTCACATTTATAGGGTTTCTCTTCTGTGTGGATCCACTGATAAACATAAAGATGAGCTGCACATGAAACCTTTCCACAGAGCATATTTGTAGTGTTTTTCTCCACTGTGGACTTGTTGATGAACTTGAAGAAGTGATGTCTGACTGAAGCTCTTACTACATACAGCACATCGGTAGGGTCTGTCTCCAGTGTGGACTTGCCAATGAGTTTGAAGATGAGAACTACGACTGAAGTCCTTCCCAAGCACAGCACATTTGTAGAGTTTCTCTCCAGTGTAAACTCGTTGATGTGAACTATTACTGAAGCCATTACCATGTGTATCACATTTGTGTCTTGCCACTTATATGAGATCTCTGATGGACCTGAAGGTGGAAAATCTGAACGAAGCCCTTACCACAAGTTTCATGTTTGTATGGCTTCTCACCTGTGTGGACTCACTGATGAACCTAAAGATGTGAGGAATGACTGAAGCTCTTACCACACATGCCACATTCATATGGTTTCTCTCCTGTGTGGATTCTGATGAACATGAACACTTGAGAACCACATGCAGCCTTTCGCACACTGAGCACTTTTGTAGGGTTTGTCTCTAGTGTAGACTCGCTGATGAACCTGCAGATGTGATGCCCAGCTAAAGCTCTTACCACACACAGCACTTATGTAGAGTTTCTCTCCAGTGAAGACTCACTGATGTTCTTTTACACATGAACTATGACCAAAACCCTTACACATGTCTCACATATTTATGGCTTTGCTCCTGTGCAGACTTGCTGATAAGCTTGAACCCATGAGGTATGACTGAAGCTCTTTCCCCACTTGCCACATTTATGGGGTTTCTTTTCTATTTTTCTTTATTGATTTTAGAAAGGAAGGGAGGAGATAGAAACATAGATGAGAGAGAACATAAATTGACTGCCTCCTACATGCCCCCTACTAGGGATTGGGTCCACAACCCAGGCATGTGCCCTGACTGGCAAAAGAACTGGCAACCGCTTGGTGCATGGATTGATGTTTAACCACTGAGCAACACTAGCCGGGCTATAGGGTTTATCTGTGTGGATCCTCTGATGAACATGAAGACATGAGCTCCACTTCAAGCCTTCCCAAACTCTTCATATTTGAAGGGTTTTTAGACACTGTGAACCTGCTGATGGTCTTGAAGACTTGAGATATGACTGAAGCTCTTATCACACACACTACATTTGTGGTGTTTTTCTCCAGTGTGGACTCGTTGATGGGATTGAAGATATGAACTCCGACTGAAGGTTTTCCCACACACAGCACATTTGTAGGGTTTCTCTCCTGTGTGGACTCGCTGATGAGCTTGAAGACTTGCAGTCTGACTGAAGCTCTTACCACACAAGCCACATTTGTAGGGTCTCTCTCCTGTGTGGATCCTCTGATGAACGTGAAGACTTGAGCTCACCATGAAGCCTTTCCCACACTCTTCACATTTGTAGGGTCTCTCGCCAGTGTGGACTCGCTGATGGTACTGAAGATTTGAGGGCTGACTGAAGCTCTTACCACACACAGCACATCTGTAGGGTTTCTCTCCTGTATGGAATCGCTGATGGGCTTGAAGATGTGAACTTCGACTGAAGCTTTTACCACACACAGCACATTTGTAAGGTTTCTCTCCAGTGTGGACTCGCTGGTGGGCTTGAAGATGTGAACTCTGACTGAAGCTCTTTCCACACACATCACATTTGTAGGGTTTCTCTTCTGTGTGGATCCTCTCATGAACAGGAAGATATGAGCTCCACACGAAGCCTTTCCCACACACAGCACATTTGTAGGGTTTCTCTTCAGTGTGGACTCGCTGATGAACCTGCAGATGTGATGTCTGACTAAAGCTCTTACCACACACAGCACATTTGTAGGGTTTCTCTCCAGTGTGGACTCGCTGATGAACCTGCAGATGTGATGTCTGACTAAAGCTCTTACCACACACAGCACATTTGTAGGGTTTCTCTCCAGTGTGGATTCGCTGATGCGCTTGAGGACTTGAAGTCTGACTGAAGCTCTTACCACAGACATCACATTTGTAGGGATTCTTTCCAGTGTGGACTTGTTGATGTTCTTGAAGATGTGAACTGCGACTAAAGACTGTACCACATTTCTCACATTTGTATGTCTTCTCCACAGTGTGGACTCGCTGATGGGCTTGAAGCTGTGAACTCCGACTGAAGCTCTTCCCACACACAGCACAATTGTAGGGTTTCTCTCCAGTGTGGACTTGGTGATGAACTTGAAGATGTGAACTCTGACTAAAGCCTTTCCCACACACAGCACACTTGTAGGGTTTTTCTCCTGTGCTGACTCTCTGATGAATTTGCAGATGTGAGCTTTGACTAAAGTCCTCACCACAATCATCATTTCTACTGCATTTCTCTTCTGTGGAAACACTTTGATGAGTGCAAGGAACATAGTTGTAACTGATGCTGTCCCCATACTCACTTCGCATACAGTGTTTTGCTCCTAGGTGCAACAGCTGATGAAGTTCAAGACTGGGGCCAAGGCTACCGCCTTTTTGATTCTCATCAGAAGTTTGCTCTCCTGAGTGGATTATACTATACTGGAATAATTTCTTCATGAAGTCCTTTCCACAGTCCTTGTGGTTATAAGAGTTCTTACTATTGTGTACTTTCTGACTACCTTCATGGTCATGAGAGGTCCTTTGCATAACACAATGATCACACTTGCACAATTTACATCTTCCGTCAACCTGCTCACACCTACTCTGATAATTCTGTGACTCTCTCTGATACATTTTCTTCCAGAATTCAGAGGTGATATTAATTGGAAATTCTTGATTTTTTATATTATTGGAACTTTGAAATTCCCTTTGAAGCTTTGTTACATAGTTCTCATCTTCAGAAACTTGAATAGATTCTCCTGCCAACAAATGACAGAAAGAATCACCTTGTTTTGGCAAATCAAACTTCTTGCCTTGCATATTTATTACCAAGTCTTGATTTCTGGTTAACTTATTTAAAAGTAGTTCCCATATCTCACTGCGCATAAAGTCCTCATGAAAAATGTAACTTAATCCAACTTCTTGAAGAGTCTCTATTTCATTTTGATTCCAATGTCCTGAAAGGATAAAGAGAATTCAGAGATTAAAAGTGAGGACAAATGAATGTCTGTTCAGAGATAAAAAGTATTTCACAGGTCAAGTACACTGGGATACCATATTCAATCAGCTTGATCTTGTCATTGGCTTTTTCACATCTATGAAAACAAAGAGTTGATGAGTAGGGTCCTATTCACTAAGCGTTAATGATACTCATTTCGAACTACACCAAGATTTACATATAAGGTCAAAATTAGAAATACATGGCTACAGCAGAGGATGTTCTCAGCAAAGTGAAAACAATATATAATATTCAACTAGTGAATATTATAACTAGAAAACACTAGAAAACTCATTCCCATGACACAACTTATGGGAGTAAAATTTCTGATAATTGTTGCCACTTAATTTGGCTGAATTTTCTGATGAATGTGAATGGCTAGTATTATCTTGCAGGTTTTGTGCATATGTATTTGAACATATGAAAAGCTGCCGTGGTCACCAGCATACAGAATGTTCCCCCATAATCCTGCCTCCTGATGTCCATACCTGTCAAAAACCTTCCCACAATATTATCAGGATTGGTCTGTGAAGCCAATAGAATATGGCAAAAGTGAAAGTACACCACTTCCAAGGTTAGCTTATAAAACACATTGTGGTTTCTGCCTTCCACTCTCTTGGGTGTAACCAGCTGGGGGAAACCAGCTGCTATGTTTGGAGGACAATGAGGCAGCCCGCAGAACTGAGGTCTTCAGACAAAGACCATGTGAATGAGTCCATCTCGGAAGCTAATCATTCAGTCCATTAGCCTTGAAAGTCCTGAAGCTCTGCTGGACTCCTTGACAGCAACTTTATGATCCACATCACCCAGCTAAGCTGCCTCCAGATTCCTGACTCACTAAAGTATAAATAAATACTTGATGCTGTAAGATGCTAACTTTAGGAGTAGATTGTTACGCAGGTATAAATAGCTATACAAGTACCATAAAAATCATACTTAGATTACACATTCATCAGAAGAGTAACAATGTTCTGAAATAATCCTTCAGTCACATTGGTTTTTCCTCCACTTGTGAGCTATCTCCAGGGGGAGTGAAGACAGTGAGATCCACTCTCTGTGAGCTTTTGTTTATAAGAATTCTTAAGGAAAAAGAAACCCTTTAGTTCGTGCATCTGTTCAGTAAAATCAGCCCTCAAGGATATTCTTCATAGATGAAGCAGGGCAAATAGATGGATAGATACAATGCAAAACCCAGGGATACTTTGATGTTGCCAAAAGAACTTTTAATAAGAGAGATACATGTAGAATATGCCCGGTTGCAAGTTCAATACCCATGTATGGCACATACAAGAATCAACAAATGCCCTGGCTCAGCGGTTAGAATGTCAGCCTGAGGACCAAAGCATCATGGGTTCAATTCTGATCAAGGACATGTACCTCGGTTGCGGTTAGGTCCCTGGCCCTGGTCGGGGTTATGCAGGTAGCAATCAATCAATCTCCCTCCCTCCCTCCCTCCCTCTCTATATGAAGAAAAGTGGAAAAATAACCTCGGGTAAGGATTTAAGAAATAAATAATTTTTCTTTAAAGGCAAAGCAGTTTTTAGTCTACCTGGTATGAAAGAAAATAGAAAACAGTTGTAACTGGGACAGTAATTCCCAAGGTGAGTGTGTACAGAAAAATGAGGGAGTGAGTCAAACAGAGCCAGCATCTAACCTTGACTGTGTGAAAACGTCACAAAGCATGAAGACACAAGCACAGAAATGATAAAAGGACTGAGAAGACGTTCCCCTACTATTCACAACAGGCAGGTTCTCATCTATCAGATTAACAGCTAGATTATTCTGTGGTTGTTTGTTTGTTTGATTTCGTTTTTTATTTTTAGGGTTTATATACAATAGGGATGATTGTCATTACTGTATTTTAGGCTGGATTTACCTCAGGTATAGACAAAGTAAATAAATAAAAGAAGACTGAAGTGAAGAACAGAGAGAAATGAAGGGAAGGAAGGGAGGAGAGAGGAAGGTAGTCAGGGAGGACGTCACCAGGTAAATGGATGGGGCAGTGCTCACAATGGTAATAGACACTGCAGGTTAAGACAAGCTGTGAGGGAGCCTTTTCACTACCATTCAGATGGAACCACCTGACCATTCATCAGCAAATTCCCTCATTCATACCTTCACTCACTCATCAAACAAATATATATATATTTTTATCCTCAACCGAGGACATTTTTTGATATTCCGTTCAGATACAGTAGGAGGGAGAGAGAGAGAAACATCGACGTGAAAGGGACACATCAAGTGGTTGCCACCCACACGACCCAACCAAGGCCGGGGACAAACTGCAACCGAGGTACGTGCCCTTAGCGGGAACCGAACCCAAGTCTCTCCAGACCGCAGGCCAATGCTCTAACCACTGAGCCAAACCGGCCAGGGCTCATCAAACAAATATTTCATGAACATATCCTCTATGGTAAGTCAAGTCTATCAGAAGCATCTGGTATACAAAAATAAAGAAAAGAGACACAATCCTTGCTCTCCTGAATTTACACTCTAATGGGGAGAGAAAGATTATATGCAAGTAAACAAAATATAATTCATTAATATATAGGCTGGTAATTATTATTACCCCCGTAAAAAGGCAGAGCAGGGGGCTGGGGATTTTATGGAGAGTGGTCAGAGCAGGCTTTTGTGATGAGATGACCTCTGAGCTAACACAGATAAGTGAAGCAGAAGGCAGGAGAATGTACCGGTGAGAACATGGAGGAGCAAGAGAAAGGCCATGAGGGAGAGACACAGTCATCATGTCTGAAACACAGAAGGCAGTCTTCTGTGGCCCAAGGGCTAAGGATGGGAAATTAAGCCAGAGAGATGGTGGGTGATCAGATCAGGAAGAATCCTGAAGGTCACTCTAAGGATTTTGGATTGTATGAGTGAGATGGGAAGTCAGGGAAGGGTAAACAGAGAAGTGACCTGATCTGACTGATATGATCTGGTTGCTGTTCGAGAACAGACTATAGGAAGCCAACGCAGAAGCAGGGAGGCAGTGAGAGAGCTGTTGTAAGTAAGCACGTAATGAATGACGGGGGCTTGGGCGAGGGAGGCTCCCCTTGGGTAGTGAGAAGGACAGCACCTGGGCTGTGCTGTGGAAGGACTCAGAGCTGCCTGGTTCTCATCTGAACACCCACCTCCTTGGGTTTCTATCTTTATCATCTGAACCTACTCTTCTCTCCCCAAGTGCAATGTACTATCCAATTTGAAGGGTTGATGTACTGTGAAAAGTAAATGGTTTATATACAAGGTGGATACATTAAAGGCCAAAATCTTAATTCCAACAGTACAATCCTCATGCACTCTAAGTAGTAGTATTCCAAATTCTGAATGTTACCTGTATACAACAGGTGATCACATGACCATCCTTTGTGATTTACTCACAATTTTGGTTACACTGTATGCAGTTCCAAATAGGAGCTATGCTACTTTCATTCTATTTGGTTCATACAATAAAGATGTAACTCAATAAAGATTTTAAACCCCACCAAGATACCACAACTGCAATTTGCAAAGACTAGGAAAAGTATAGACAAGATACACCACAGGACTTAGGAAATTTAAATACAAATTTGGAGACACATTTCAAGTCCAAGAATCTTAAACATTTGAAATCAAAATCCTCTTGGGACCTGACATTCAGTTATAGAAGGCACCTGTCCTCACCCACTGAGACCAGGTTCTGGAAGTTCTCCAGCATCACGTCTCGGTACAGCTTCTTCTGGGACAGGTCCAGCAGCCCCAGCTCCTCCTCGGTGAAGACCACAGCCACATCCTTGAATGTCACTGTCTCCTACAACATTAAACACAGGCAATCTCAATCCAATGACCAACGGCTACTGGGAGGGACTCAGCACCGCGTGGGCAGAGGATGGGTGGGAAGTTGTTCTGGATTCTGAGGGCCTTGGGTCCACTTTATGGAGTTTCCTCTTTTTCTCAACTCAGCATGTTGATTTCATATATTAATTTTCCACACTCCCATCAACTGTGCAATTGGCCCTGGCGGATGTATCTCAGGTGGTTGAGCATCATCTCATGCACCAAAAGTCACAGGTTCAATTTACAGTCAGGGTAAATGCTGAGATTGCAAACTCAATCTCCAGTAGCAGGGGTGCAGACAGCAGCCCACTGATGTTTCGCTCTCTCTCTCTCCCTCTTCCTTCTTATCTATTTAAAATCAATAAAAACATATATATATTTTTAAATGTGGAAGTAGCCCAGGAGGTGTGGCTCAGAGTTTGAGCATCTACCCATGTATCAGGAGGTCACTGATTCGATTCCCAGTCAGGGCACATACCCAGGTTGTGAGCCAAATCCCCAGTGGGGGCATGTAGGAGATGGCCAATCGAAGTTCTTTCTCATCAATGTTTCTATTTCCCTCTCCCTTCCTGTCTCTAAAATCAGTTAATTAAAAAAAAAAAAAAAAAAGGAAGTAAAAAAGAATCTCTGTACTTTTTTCTTAAATAATTTTCCTTTATTGATTTGAGAGAGAGGAAGGGGGAGAGAGGGAGAGAAGGAGAGAAGGAGAGAAGGAGAGAGGGAGGGGGGAGGGGGGAGAGAGAGAGACAGACAGACAGACAGACAGACATCGATGAAAGAGAACATTGACCATCTGCCTCCCGCATGCCCTTGACTGGGGATTGGGCCCACAACCCGGGCATGTGCCTAGACCAGTAAACTCTGGTGCATGGGTTGACACTCAACCACTAAGCCACACCGGCTGGGCAGTCCCTGTAATTTTCAATGGTATAATTGTGAGTATTCGTACAATAAGCACCCTAAAACTGTAACTCTTGAATCATGAAGGACATACATTTTATAAGTTGATTAATACCATCAAATTGTTTTAGAAAGTTTAGGCCAATTTACTTCGAACAGGGTCTGATAGCTTTTTTTTTTTTTTTTTAATACTTTTTCTTTATTGATTTTAGAGAAAAAGGGAGAGGGAGAGGGAGAGGGAGAAGGAGAGGGAGAGATAGAAACAGATGAGAACAAACATTGACTGGCCGCCTCCTGCATGCCCCCCACTGAGGACCTGGCTCACAACCTGGGCACGTGCCCTGACCGGGAATTGAATTGGGCAACCTCTGATGTATGGGTCGACATTCAACCACTGAGCCACATCAGCTGGGAGGGTCTGATATCTTTTATCTTTCCTTTCTCACTCACACATTCACTAAGCCTGGGAACTGTCACTTTGCTACAAACTAACTGGTCACACTTCCCGAGGAGCTATAAAATTGGTCCTCTGTGCTCTCAAGGCACATGCCACATATCTATGACAATGTTTATGACTTGGCCTCTGTTAACACTTGGTGGGTGAGGAGTTCATTACTTTTGGGCCAAGCTGAGTGTTCTGGCTCTTTAATAGGCCTATTCAGCCTGGCCGGTGTGGCTCAGTGGTTGAGTATTGACCCATGCACCAAGGGGTTGCTGGTTCGTTCCCTGTCAGGGCACATTCCTGGGTTGTGGGCCAATTTCTCTGTGGGGGACATGCAGGAGGCCACCCGTTGATGTTCTCTCTCATCAGTGTTTCTATCTCTCTCCCTCTCTCTTCCTCCCCCTTCCTCTCCCTCTAATATCAATAAAGAAAAAAATTTTTTTTAAAAAAGGAAGAAAAAGACAGGTGGTTCATTATCACAAGGAGGGAGTGGAAGTCCAGGGCCCCACATTGTCTCCACTGACACGGTAGTGGTGGAAGGTACTCAATAACCCTTGGTAGGGAGGCTAGGGTGGCTTGGGCCAGGTGTGGGGCTGCAGTTTCTTTTCATGGTATCTGGGAGGACAAGAGCAGTTACTATCTAAAAGACAGTGCCAAGGGGTACTGAGTACCTTCCACCACTGCAGTGTCAGTGGAGACAGTGTAGGGCCCTGAACTTCTACTCCCTCCTTGTGATAATTAGCCACCTGTCTTTTTCCCTGCTTGGGTGGTGTCAGACAGGTCCTCCTTTGGCAGGGAGGCTAGGGTGGTCCTTACAGTCTGGCAGGGGTGGGTGTGGGGCTGCAGTTTCTTCCCATAGTATTTGGCAGGACAGAGTAGTTACTGTCTAAATGTTTGCTGTCTGGCTAGGCTGTCCCTTTCCTGGCTCTTTGACTAGAGAGAGGCATTCTTGGGGTTTTTGGGTCTGCACGTATTGCTATTTTCATTACCATATACTCCAGCACTCAGTCTTAGATACATGAGGCAAGAAGAAACCCCAAGGAACTGACTGCCATGTCATTCCTCAAGTCTTGGGGTCCCTAGCCGGTCTCCTTCTCTCTTTGTGTCATGTTTGTTTGATATTCAGTGTCCAAGAGTTTCAGCTGTACTTAGTTTTAGTGGGAAGAATAGGGAAAGTACACCTCTTCCATCTTTCCAGAAGTGGCGGTCTCCAGAAATACTTTTTGGGGACAGAGCATATATGTAGGAAAACTGTTACTGCAGTGCTCTCTCAAACATCTTTTTAAAAACCTTAAATCACGTAAATGCCAAGGAATAGTAAATTTAAGAAACATTAGCCCTGGTCAGTTTGGCTCAGCGGTTAGAGCGTGGCCTGCGGTCCAGAGAGACCAGGGTTCGGTTCCCGCTACACATACCTGGGTTGCAGTTTGTCCCTGGCCCTGGTTGTGTCGTGTGGGTGTCGTGTGGGTGGCGACCACTCGATGTGTCCCTTTCATATCGATGTTTCTCTCTCTCTCCCTCCCATTCTATCTGAACAAAAAATGGAAAAATTTCCTCAGGTGAGGATAAAAAAAAGAAACATTAATTTATTGAAATATGATGTAATCATTAAAAATGCAGGGGAGCCCTGGCCGGTTTGGCTCAGCAGTTAGAGAGTAGGCCTGTGGTCCAGAGAGACCTGGGTTCGGTTCCCGCTAAGGGCACATACTTTAGTTGCAGTTTGTCCCCGGCCCTGATTGGGTTTTGCGGGTGGCAGCCACTCGATGTGTCCCTTTTACATCAATGTTTCTCTCTCTCTCTCCCCCTCCCATTCTATCTGAACAGAATATGGAAAAATGTCCTTGCATAAGGATTAAAAAATAAATAAATAAATAAATAAATAAATAAATAAATAAATAAATAAAAAAAAATGCAGGGGAGAGAATCTTCTGATTCTGGTTAGAATAGAGGAACTGGTACTGAACACTCCCTCCTACCACAAGTAAGTAGGAGACACAGAGACAACACTTATGAGACAACTGTTCTCAAACTGAAAGCATACTCCTTTAATCCCAGAAATAAAGGGAACAAAAGAGACCAGCCCTATGATCACCTTGGATTTCTGCCTGTAGATAATTTTTGACCCGCAGGTATAGGAAGAGGGAACCCAAACAGAGCCTCCCTGCGTGGAGACAGAAATCAGAGAATGGAGAGGCCAAGGTATCTGGAAATCCCAGGGTAGAGTTCCAGAAGGAAGGGAGTTATGCAGAAGAAGAGCACTTGTAATCAGCACCAGCATCCCTATGAGTCTACTACTAAAAACTAAACTGTGCTCAGACAGGGTGAAAATGCACAAGCCCAGCCATGAACGACTGAGGGACCACGGGCTGAACAGTTCTCAGAACTTAGTAGGACTCAGAGGTGTTTGAATTCCAAACAGCCCAAGTGAAAGCCCTCACTGATCAGTAGGGACATTCAACAGCAGCTCCGAAGGACCATGAGTTAGTAAAAGGGCTAAAATATCAGTAGAAGACAGTTTCTCAAAAGTGGCGCTACTGGCCTTTTACATCTTTGTTGTGAGGGGGTGGGGTGGTGGTTATCCTGCACACTATAGAACATTCAGCAGCATCCCTGGCCTCCGTCCAATACTTTTCAGTGGTACCCACTCCTCAAGTCATGATAATCATAAATGTCTACAGACATTGCCAAATGTCCCTAGACTCTAGACTCACCCTAACAAAGTTTAAAAAATCTCGAAAGAATCAAACCGAACCAGGGGAACATACAATTATCTGAGTATAAATAGAAAGGGTGTTTTAGAAAATTCAACATTCATTCATGATAAAAACTCTAAGCAGCAACTTCTTTTTTTATGTTTTTATTGATTTCTTAGAGAGAGAGAGAAAGGAAGAGAGAGTCAGAAACATTGATGTGAAGGAGAACATCAATCGGCTGCCTCCTGCACGTCTCCCACTGGGGACCGAGCCCGCAACTCAGGCATGTGCCTTGACTGGGAATGGAACCAGGACCTCTCAGTCTGTGGGACACCGTTCAATCCACTGAGCTACACCGGACAGGCTAAGCAGCAACTTCTTAACCCCAATAAAGGCATCTACTAAAACTCATCAGGTAATGGTGAAAGACTGAATGCTTTCTGCCTAAGATTAGGAGCAAGGTTGTATATGGCTAGAACTTCTATTCAAAACTGCTTTAGCAGTCCTGGCCAGTACAATAAAGAAAGAAAAAGAAGTCAACATAATGGGAATGGGAATGGAAATACAACTTTTTTTTTGTTAATCCTCACGCAAGGATATCTTCCCATTGATTTTTAGATAGAGTGGAAGGGAGTAAGGGAGGGAGGAAGAGAGAAAGATAGAGAGAGAGAAACATCATGTGAGAGAGATAAATCTATCAGTTGCCTCCCATACAACCCCAATTGAGGCTGGGGATCGAACCTGCAACCCAGGCATGTGACTAAAAGAAAATTCGGATGAATGGAAATGAGACATAGGGAACCTGGGCACAGCCATTTATTTCAAATCCATTAAATCTTACCACTAAACCTCATTCTCCTATGTGTGGATCCCCAGAAATGCTTTTCTCACAATTTTGTACAAGGACCCCATTTTCACTGGCAATAATAGTAAATAACAAAAAGAAAAAAAATAATTTTGGTACATTTAATAGAACAGAAATTTGTTCAGTAAATATTTCTTAAATGAATAGACTGTTGTCCTGATACTATTATTAAAGAGAATATTGTTATTTCCCCAGAGGGAAAAAAAAAGGAATGCCAAATCACAAAAAACTCAAGTGATAACATTAAATGAAAACTAAGATTGAAAATTGTACATATGCTGTGGCTGTAATTACATAAAACATAGCATGGGGGAAACAGTTGACTCAGCAGAGTAGTTATGTGGCTTTTGCAACTTGTTTGATATCTATGAATTTCTATACTATTATTTGCCAATGAAGATGATAAAATAAAACCGAAACTATACACAAAAGCTAAAGACAAAAATAAAACATAGAACCAATATAAAAACTAGTAACTGGCACATAACAAACACTTGTTCTTCTCCTTCCCAAGGAAGAGAAAAATGATGTGCCTGACATTTGAGAAAGGATTTTGAGATAAAAATCAAAACTCAACTCACCTGGCACTTGGTCATTTTCTCCTGCTCCTTCTGGGGAAGCGCAGAGTCCTGGGAAGGCAGAAGTGGCAGAGGAGAGAGAAGCCATGAGACATAGGCCCTGAAACATTCTGATGCTCTGGGTGAATTATGAAAAGTGAGCCCTCCTTTGGCTCATATCACTAACTCTCAGCTATGTTCAGTGAACAACCTTCCAACTCTAAGCAGTAAGGCCAACACGGAGTCCCTTGAAGCTCCCAGGGTTATCATTCTCAGCCTGGGTATTGTGGGAAATGAAAGGCAGTGGAATGTACTGGCCATGACCTTGACAGTAAACTCTGAGGCAAAAAGGTCTGGGTAGGGCATAGCATCAGATTTCCTCTATTGCTTTTTCTGACCCACTAGCTCTTTGTGCCTATTTTCACATCTATAAAATGGGGATAATACCATTCTCTAGCTCAGAGCGTTAAGAGGTTTCAGTCAATACATGCAAATAAGCATGCAATACCTGATAGCTACTCATGTTCATAGGTCTTCCTACTTTAGGCAGACGTACTCCAATTGGACCAAGAGCAATATATCCACTTCTCAACCTGGAAGAAATACCCGTCCACAATGTCCACTATCCAGTGGGGGCCGTGCAGGATGCGGCCAATCAATATTCTCTCTCATCGATGTTTCTGTCTCTCTCCCTCTCCCCTTCCCTCTCTCTAAACTCGATAAAAGAAAAAGATATTTTTTTAAAAAAAGATAGTTAAAAAAGAGAAGGGCTGGAAGATACTACAATTGTGTCTCTGACCCAGGATGAAATCAGTATACATCCTCCAGGCACCAGGTGGGGATGAGACCCATCCTTTCTTTTTTTAAAATATTTTTTAATTGATTTGAGAGAGAGAGAGAGTGGAAGGGAGACAGATAGCAACATGGATATGAGAGAAAAACATCCATCGGCCGCCTCCTGCATGACCCCTACTGGGGATCGAGCCTGCAACCCAGGCATATGCCCTGACCAAGAATTGAACCGGGACCTCTCAGTCCATGGACAAAGCTCAATCCACTGGGCCATGCTGGCCGGGCTCCCATTTCTTCCTTTAAAAAAGGGTTGGGGAGCCCTGGCCGGTTTGGCTCAACGGTTAGAGCGTCAGCCTGCGGTCCACAGAGACCAGGGTTCGGTTCCCGCTAAGGGCATGTACCTTGGCTGCAGTTTGTCCCCAGCCCTGGTTGGGTCGTGTGGGTGGCGGCCACTCGATGTGTCCCTTTCACATCGATGTTTTTCTCTCTTCCTCTCTCTCCTTCCCGCTCTGAGTAAAAAAAAAAAATAGAAAAATGTCCTCGGGTGAGGAAAAAAAAAAGGGTTGGGGAGGGGGAGGCTGGCCTGTGGGGCTGAGTTAGTTGAGCCCAGTCCCATGCATGAAGAGGTCGCTGGTTAGATTCCTAGTTAGGGCACATGCCTGGGTTGCATCCTGACCCTCAGTAGGGGGTGTGCAGGAGGCAGTCAATCCATGTTTCTGTCTGTCTCTCTCTAAAAAAAAAACCCCACAATAAAAACATGTATATAAAAATAAATAAATGAAAATAAAAAACGGGAGTGGGGAGTCATTAGCAATCCACTAACAGCCCACCATCCCCCACTCTCCGAAGTGAACAGAGATGGGCCAGTAGTGCTGCAGCTGGAACTGACCACATAAAATCCCAGCACAGAAGCTTTCAGGGACTGAGCGCTTCTCCAAAAGAAATAATAGATTGATAACAACCAGCCACCTTTTAGCTTGTGCCGGGAAAGCTTCCAAGCATTTTCACATCTTTTTATTTCACCTAAATCTCACAGCATTCCTACTAAGGAGGTACTGCTGAGGCAGGATCGTAAGAAGCTAGAAAAATTCCTTGGCAAGTGCAATGGGGAAACAGAGATAACTGAACAAACTAGCAAAACAATTTACAGCCAGATACAGAAGGTCACCCAAGCAGAAAGTCCCGGGGCAAAACTAGTGTGGGACCTGCCCTTACAGTGATGACGATTCATATAGCTGGTCATTGCTTTAGGCCTTTCCCCTGACCTTTCCTCCCTAGAAATATTACCTAGGCCTCAGTAGCATTTCAGGTCCATGCCCAGAAAAGTTGCACTATCAGGCCAGGGAGGTCAGGGACAGCTGTAATGACTAAGGACTCCTAGCCCTGGCGCCGGACAATCAGGGGAGACCACCATCCTGAAAGGGCACACCTGGAAAAGCTGACGAATATTCTATTGAGATCCCCTAAAAATCCCACCTTTGGAAAGCAGATAAAACCCCCCAAGGTAAAGAAAGCCAGCCCAGGGCTCTCTTTGGAGCATGCCCCGCCTTATCTCACGAGGGAAGTTTTTATTTCTTTCTCCTAAATTCTTAGTGTCCCCAGCATTACTAAATACACTCTTAAAATCACCCCCGCTCTTACTGTGAAATCTTACTTACACGAGGTCATGAAGCCGCACGCTCCTGGCAGGCTGGAGGGTGCGTCGGCCTGGTCCCTGTCCTGGGACACCACTATCAACTCGGTCACAGTCCGGAGACACTACTATCAACTCCACTCTAGATGAGAAAAACAGAGAAATTAAATAACTCTACCAAGATTACGTAACTGGAAGGCAGCAGAGCAGGCGGAAGTAGGGGAGGCGAGGGAACCCGGCCCAGGAACCTGCAAACCTAGTATCACGACCCCGGCCCACCCCCACCTCCATCCGCGAACCAGGCGGAAACCTGCCCTGAACCGCTTCTATTCCCAAGCGGAGCGCAGGCGGCACCTGCGGGTCCCACGCCCAGGCAGAGCAAGAAGACACCTACCGGATCCGCACTCCCTCACTCACCTCCCAGCAGGTACTGATGACTCCCGTGCCTCACTCTCCAGAATCTCCCAGAGAAACAAGGCATACAGCTCTTCCCTTCCAGAGCGGAAGTGGCTCTGACTACCGGCGCTTCTGGACTACAATTCCCAGAATCCTCTACAAGGTAGTGTTTATATTAGGCAGTCCCGTATAAAGAATACAATTGGACCGGTTTGGCTCAGTGGTTGAGCCTGGACCCGAGCACACACAAGTCATCTGTTCGGTGCCTGGTCCTATTTCCAGTGATAGGAGGTGGCCAACCATGTTCTCCCTCATCGATGTTTCTATCTCTGTCTCCTTCTCCCTTCCTCTCTAAAAGCAATAAAGGAACACACACACACAAAACATGTGCTGGGTCAGTTAAGTCAATTCTCAGACCCTAGGGTCTGACTGCCCGCCCCTCAAACCCTGTCCCCCCATCTATTTTCTTTTCCTTTTTTTCCCCCCTTCTTTACTTTTTCTAAATTTTAAAAAACCACAGTACTAATAAGTGTGACTAAAACACAAATGTGGCTGAACAGGACAGAAAGGCAAACAGAGGATGTCAAAATCGGTTTGATGCTGTTACTTTTAGTCTCTTTGTGCCTAGATGCATTTAAATCTCTGACGGTTTGGCTTGTTGTGAACCATTCATTCCAAACTGTCCTCAAGGTCAGGGAACTATTTCAAAAGGTCCAATGCTTTGAAAACTGAGGACAAAGCAACTCTCAAAGGGGCTGAGATTTGGTGTCAGAGAGCCACTGTCCTCACCCACTGAGACCAGGTTCCTGAAATTCTCCACCATCACATCTTGGTACAGCTTCCACTGGACAGGGTCCAGCAGCCCCAGCTCCTCCTCGGTGAAGACCACAGCCACGTCCTTGAAGGTCACCGCTTCCTACGACACCAAACACACTCCACCTAAATCTTGCAAAAAAGATCCAGTGGAAGAAGGCAGCATCAAGAAGTTAGAGGATTGCCAAAAAATTGGTTACAGAGATAGAAGGACCCCAGGCAACTTTTAATTCCAACAGTTGTCTCTCTCTCACCATCTCCTCCCTGCCTCCACACAAAGCTTGGGCTCTATCACTGTTTTGTTTTGTTTTGAATCTTCACCCGAGGACACTTTTGCATTCATCTTCAGATAGAGCGAGAGGGAGAGAGGGAGGAAGAGAAAGAGAAACATCGGTGTGAGAGAGACATCGACTGGCTGCCACCCACAAGACCCCAACCAGGGCCGGAGATAAAATGCAACCGAGGTACATGCCCTTAGCAGGAACCAAACCCGCTCTCTCTGGACCACGGGCCAACACTCTAACCACTGAGCCAAACCGGCCAGGGCTCTATCACTGTTTTCAACGTTGGCAAAGTTCTCAGGCCTTCAGCAACCCTCCAGGACAGGTCTGTAGCTTATAGCACTTCCTCTGTGTTATCAAGGCACGTGCTACATCTATGTACTGCAGCATTCACAGCTGGTGAAGGCACAAGCTTCAAATGCCAACATATTGATTACAATATGTTGGAGCCCTGGATGGTTTGGTTCAGTGGTTAGACCATTGGCCTGAGGACCAATGAATCATGGGTTCGATTCCAGTCAAGGCTTGGTTTTGGTTTCTTCCTGGCCCTGGCTAGGATCATGCGGGAGGCAAACAGTCGATGTGTCCCTCTCATGTCGATGTTTCTCTCTCTCTCCTATCCCTCCTACTCTATCTGAAGATAAATGGAAAAATATCCTCGAGTGAGGATTAAAAACAACAACAAAAAACAAAAGATGTACAAATTCCTTAACCTCTAACAATCCCTATTTCCTCTTCTCTACAATAGTGTCTAAACTACAAGGTAAGCCCTGGCTGGTTTGGCTCAGCGGTTAGAGCGTCGGCCTGCGGACCAGAGAGTCCCGGGTTTGGTTCCCACTAAGGGCACGTACCTCGGGTGTGATTTGTCCCCGGCCCCGGTTGCGGTCATGTGAGTGGCAGCTACTCGATGTCTCTCTCTCACATTAATGTTTCTCTCTCTCTCTTCCCCCCCCTCTTCCTCCTGCTCCATCTGAAGATAAATGCAAAAATGTCCTCTGGTGAGGATAAAAAACAAACAAATAACTACAAGGTGATTGAAAAGATTAGACAAGTGAATATATGAGAAGCAGTTAAAATGGTGCCTTGCACATAACAAATGCTCAATAAATTTGAACAACTGGTATTGTTATAATCTCTTTCACTCCATTTTGTGATGGCACAGTAGAGTATTCCTTAGAACTGACTAGTTTTTTGCCAGGAACCAGCCTGGAGAGCAAAGTCCCTGAGTTCAAGTGGTGGGAATGAAGACAAAGACACGGATATGAGATCAGAGGACTATCTTCAGCAGGATCAGCCTCAATATGCTTTATTACACACCTTTTATAGCTTACAGCAAAAGTTTAGTGATATAAGAAAACAGGAACTTTTTGATATAATGCCCAGGGCTACAACAACTGCTGTATAAATTCTGTTTGCCTTGCAGATAACAGAAACATCCAGGAACACCCAGTCTGTTATCTCAGCTATTTCAAGGTACACTGGGTCACACTTAGCTCTGAGCTGCATAAACACAATGCAAGCCTAGAGTCTCTGACTCAAGACCTCCAGGCTCCTTGGACTCTGTCAGACACGTAGCCAGCTCCCAACAGTTTTGTTTTTTCTTTCCATTTTTGTGATGATTTATCTTTAATCAATACAAATGTATAATTATGACTTTTTACTTATAATCAATGCTGCAAAGATCCTTTTACAGAAATCTTAGCTAAGAAGTTGCAAATGCAAAGTCATAGAATATGAATTTAAAATTTTTTAAAATCCTCAACCGAGGACATTTTTGCATTTATCTTCAGATAGAGTGGAAGAAAGAGAAGGGGTAAAAGAGAGAGAGAAACATCGATGCAAGAGAGACACATCGAGTGGTTGCCACCTACATGACCCCAACTAGAGCCAGGGACAAACTGCAACCGAGGAAAGTGCCCTTAGCGGGAACTGAACCCGGACCTCTTTGGTCCGCGATCCGACGCTCTATCCGCTGATCCAAATTGGCCAGGGCTGAATTTAAACTTTTTAAAACAAAATGGCAGATTTCTCTCTCTAAAGGTTTTCCCAAGTCACTTTTCATGTTAGGGAGTGCAAATGTCCCTGACTCTCTAGACTCTGGCCACATAGAACATAATCTCTTTTTAAAAAAATCTTCATCAACCTAAGTGTATGAAAGTTTTTATTAACATTTGCACATATTTAGTTATTAATGATCATTACTTTCTACATAAATTTACTTTCTTTTTTTCCTGACATTCTGTTCATTTCTTTTTTTTTTTTTTTCTTGTTAATCCTTACCTAAGGATCTTTTTCCATTGATATTTAGAGAGAAAGAGACAGAGAGAGAAACATTGATGTGAGAGAGAGACATCGACAGGTTGCCTCCTACACAACTCAGACCAGGGCTGGGATCGATCTTGCAATCAAGGTATGTGCCCTTGACTGGGAATCAAACCCAAGACTCTCTGGTCTGCAGGCCGACACTCTAACCACTGAGCTAAATTGGCCAGGGCTATTCATTTCTTTTATTTATATTCCCTTGGGTTTTTCCTTTATCTTATTAGTCTTAATAAGAATGATTAATATTAAGCCTTTACCTAATATATATGAGTATATCCCATCAATTCAATGTATAGGTATGAGTGCATGTGAGAAAGGGATATGGGAAAGTGAAAACAGCTAGTTTGTACAACAGGGTAGTAATAATGGAAATTATTGTTGTCTATTTCAAATTTCTATTATTTTTTCAAAGATTATTTTGTGATATAATAGTTAAGATAAAATAAAATACACATATACATACACAGAGTCTGGCATACAACATGCACTTAAGATGTGCTGCTTTCCATGAACCTTTCCAAGGAAGAGAAAAAAGATGTGCCTAATTTTTGAGAACTAAAATCACATCTTAGGAGACAGAAAGGAATGTCTTTTTTTTTTTTTTTTTTTAATCCTCACCCGAGGACATTTTTCCATTTTTTGTACAGATAGAGAGGGGAGGGAGAGAGAGGAAGAGAGAGAGAGAGAGAGAAACATCGGAGAAACATTAGGCCGACGCTCTAACCACTGAGCTAAACTGGCCAGGGCAAGGAATGTCTTACTTACCTGAAACTTGGTCATTTTCTCCTGTTCCTTTTGGGGAAGGTCAGAATCCTGAGAAGGCACAACTGGGAAAGGAAAAAGAAGCCAAGAGAAACAGGCCAGGGCTGCCATGAGCCCATGTGGACTTTGCAGAAATTAATAAGAGCACTCCTACTTCCAGGCAGATGCAGCCACATACAGCTTGATAAGCAGAACATGGAAGAGAGTACAGCTACTAATGTGTTGTCAGCCAGGGACCACTGGACAGTGAATAACCCACACAACCAAATGCAGTATCCCTACTATAAGGATTTCTGATCCTGGGGACAGTAAGAAATGAGAGGCATTATAACAACACAAGCGTTAAAAAAAAAAAAAAAAAAAAAAAGTGGGCTCTGGAGTCAGGGGCCTAGGTTTCTTTACTTATTTATTTTATTCTAATTCTTTTTTTTTTTTTTAAATACTGTCTAAGTCTATATAATGGTTTGTATCATAGAGGAGAGTGCACCAGAATTGGTTAGACTTTGTTGCTATAGCAGGCTCAGGTTGTGTCAGTTATGGACCTAGGTTTAAATCCTGGAGAGAATGCTTACCATCTGTGTAAAAGCGGGGATGTTAACAAAACAAAATGTGCTGGCTGCTTTGGTTCAGCAGTTAGAGCATCCACCCATGGTCCAAAGGGTCTGGGGTTTGATTCCCAGTCAAGGGCACGTACGTAGGTTGTAGGTTCAATCCCTGGCCCCCAGGGTTGTGCAGGAGGCAACTGGCTGATGTGTCTCTCTCACATCCATGTTTCTCTCTCTCTCTCTCTTTCACTCTCTCCCCCTCCCTCCTTTCCACTCTATCTGAAAATCAATGGAAAAATATCCTTGGGTGAGGATTAATAAAAAATAAATAAAACTAAACCTCTCTGTGCCTCACTTCGGTCATCTGCACAATGATAGGACAAGAATTATATATCACACCCACCTAATACAGTTGTTCCAAGGACTAAATGATGTAGATGGAAAGTTCTAAGAACCAGGAATCCCTTTTCCTTGTAGCTACAAAAAAAAAAAAAAAAAGCAGAAAATACTTTGCATCATAAATCATACAAATACTTCTTGACTTAGGTTGCAGTTATGTCCCAGTAAAGTCATTGTAAATTTGAAAACACCGTAAGTTAAAAATGCAGTTAAACCCTGGCTGGTTTGGCTCAGCAATTAGAGCGTTGGCCCATGGACCAAAGAGTCACAGGTTTGATTCCAGTCAAGGGCCCGGATCTTGGTTGCAGTTCATCCCTGGCCCTGGTCGCGGTCGTATGGGAGGCAACCAGTTGATGTGTCCCTCACATGTCTATGTTTCTCTGTTTCTCTCTCTCCCTCCTCCCCACACTCTATCTAAAGATAAATTTAAAAATAATCAAGAGTGAGGATTTTTAAAAATGCAGTTAAGCCCTGACTGGGTACTCATTTTGTTAGAGCTTTGTCCTGATATGCCAGGGTTGGGGATTTGATCTCAGGTCAGGGCACATACAAGAAGCAACCAAGGAATGCATAAATAAGTAGAACAACAAATTGATGTTTCTTTCCCCCTTTCCCTCACCCCCCCCCACTCTCACTCTCTAAAAATCAATCAATAAAATGTTTTTTAAATGCAGTTAATACTCTGAACATAAACATCACATCCTAGCCTACCTTAAATGTCCCCAGAACACTTACAATAGCCTACAGTTGAGCAATTATCTTGACTTTCATCTCGAGAGTAATTCTTCTCTTTCTTCACCAAAGCAGGAGACACAGATGGGTGGTTTGTAGATATGTCAGGATGTGAAAACACAAAACACAATAGGTAAAAAACCTTTTATCCTATGTGCATGGAGATGAAAAAAAACACAAAGCAAAGAGAAAGATACAAAAGTCAAGAAACATGGAAGACAGATTAAAAGGCCCTAACATTTGTCTAATAGGAGTGTGAGAAGAGAATGGAAAAAAATGGCAGAAAGGTCTTATTTCAAGAGATAATTGCTGAGTTCATAACTAGAAATGCTGAACAGTATAAATAAAAATATACTCCCGAAAAAATTATAGTAAAAATCAGGAATGCAAAGAACTAAATAAACCTGAAAACAAAAACAAAAATCCTTAAAGCTCCCACAAAGAAAATATAGTTTACCTAATAGAAATGACCATTAGACTGAAATAGGGAAACAGAATGGCGATCTAAGACAAATAAATAATGTCTCCAAAATGAAGAAAATAACTGTCAACTTTCTACTCTCCGTTAAATGATTATTTACATGAGGGAGAAACAACAAACATTTTAGCTGAACATGATTGAAGAAAATTTATGACTAAATGAACTCTGAAGGAAGCAATGGTAAGAAAACATTTGAAAATACAGGGCGGGTAAAATAAGGTTTACAGTTGTGAGTACATGAAACACAAAGCATTTTAAAATTTTTATTTTAGAAAGGGAGTGAGAGGGAGAGGGAGAGGGAGAGGGAGAGAGAGAGAAAGAAAGAAACACCAATATGACAGACATACATCAAACAATTGCCTCTTGCAGGTGCCCTGACCAGAAATCAAATCTTCAACTTTCCGGTGCATGGGATGATGCTCCAACCAACTGAGCCACACTGGCCAGGGCACAGAGTTTATTTTTTGTATTATTATTTATTATTGTATTATTTTCCATACAAACAACTATAAACCTACTTTTGCCATACCCTGTATGTCTAATAATATCTTTTTTAAAAAATGACCAAGAACAATTAGACAAATTTGAAGGGTGGTTATAATTTAAAAATATATCTATAACCTTTATAACCTAGCCTACAGTTTAAAAAGTGGTAGTGTGTACCCCTTATCAAAATTTTTTTATTTTTATTGTTAAATGTATTACAGATGTTCCTCAATTTTCCCCCATTAACCCCCTCCTCCCCACTCATATCCCCCTCCTGCCTTTTCCCACAGTTGTCTGTGTCCATTGGTTATGCATATATGCATATAAGTTCTTTGGTTTATTTCTTCCCACCCCGCAAACCCCCTACTCTTTGAGGTTTGTCAGTCTAGCAACCAATTTGTACCAATTTGAACCAATTGCTTTTCTCTTCCTGCTTTTAAGAGTCTCTCTTTGTCTTGAACCTTTTGCATTTTGATGATGATGTGTCTTGGTGTGGGCCTCTTGGGGTTCATCTTGTTTGGGACTCTCTGTGCTTCCTGGACTTGTATGTCTGTTTCCTTCACCAAGTTAGGGAATTTTTCTGTCATTATTGTTTCAAATAGGTTTTTGATTTCTTGTTCTCTCTCTTCTCCTCTGGTACCCCCAAGATGCGAATGTTGGCACGCTTGAAGTTGTCCCAGAGGCTCCTTACACTATCCTCATTTTTTTGGATTCTTTTTGCTGTTCTGATTGGGTGTTTTTGCTTCCTTATATTCCAAATCGATGGTTTGCTTCATGGCTTTACCTACTGTACTATTGAATCTGTGTAAATTATTCTTTATTTCAGTTAGTGCCTACTTCATTTCTGACTGGTCCAATTTTATGCTCTTGAGGCCCTCACTAAGTTCGCTGAGGTTCTCACTAAGTCCATCGAGCATCCTTATAAGTAGTGTTTTGAACTCAGCATCTGTTAGGTTGCTTATCTCCATTTCGCTTAGTTCTTTTATTGGGGTTTTGTTCTGTTCTTTCATTTGGGACCTGTTTCTTTGTCTCATTTTGGCTGCCTCCCTGTGTTTGTTTCTGTGTATTACTTAACGAGAGGTATGGGGCTAGCTGAGACCAGATGCTGCTTGTTTGAAAGAATTTAGGAAAACCTGAAACAGGATCCGAGACAGGCCAATCCTATGGTTAATCAACTGGTAACAGCTTGTGTGGGCCTGAAAGTTGGGTGGGGCGGGGCCTCAGGGAATCACCAGGGGGGGCAACCAGTGTGAGCCAGGTTGCTGGAGTCCCAGATAATGGTGGGTGTCTGCTGCCCCAGGGAAGGGCTCACCAAAGGAACAAAGGTCTCTGACTGCACATCTGTCCCAGAGAAAGCCCCCTCTCCAGCCCTTGCTCCAAAGCCAAACAGCTCAGTTCTTCCCTGTATGCCTCTGGCGCCCCTTGAACTGCCTCCCCTCCAAGCTTTGAGGGAGTGAGTCTGATAAGTCTGTGCGCAGGCCCTTTAAGAGGAGCTGCCTGGGGCTCCAGCCACCTCAGCCTCCCTGAGCCTCAGTTCCCGCTGGTTTTCCAGCCAGAGGTTATGCGGACTTCTCTTCCAGGCACTGGAACCCTGAGCTAGGTGCCTGGTGTGGGATGGGGACCCCTCAGTCCTCAAGGAGGACCTTTCCAGCTGAGGTATCCTCCTGATTTTTATCTGCCACACGTGGGTGTGGGACCAGCCTCTCCTCCTCCGCCCCTCCTACCAGTCTCCATGTGGCTGTTTCTTTAATTCTATAGTTGTAGGACTTCCATTCAGCTTGATTTCAGGCTGTTCTGAATGATGGTTGTTCTGTAGTTTAGTTGTAAGTTTGATGTGGTTGTGGGAGGATGTGATACCACGGTTACCTACGCCACCATTTTGACCGGAAGTCTCATCAAATTTTAAGTACACTGTTAGTCTGTATATTTTTCAGAATGAAAATACATGCTAATTTAATTCAGTATTTGTTGAGAGAGTCATTTTTTAAAAATCCTGACCCAAGGATATTTTTCCATTGATTTTATTTTTTTTTTAATCCTCACCGGAGGATATTTTTCCATTTTTTGTACAGATAGAGTGGGAGGGAGAGAGAGGAAGGGAGAGAGAGAGAAACATCGACGTGAAGGGACACATCGAGTGGCTGCCACCCGCATGACCAACCAGGGCCGGGGACAAACTGCAACCGAAGTACATGCCCTTAGCGGGAACCGAACCCGGGTCTCTCCGGACCGCAGGCCGACGCTCTAACCGAGCCAAACTGGCCAGGGCTCCATTGATTTTTTCAGATAGAGTGGGAGGGAGGAAGGGAGAGAAAGAAGCATCAATGTGAGAAAGACACATCAACTGGCTGCCTGCCCCATGACTCCAACAGGGGCTGGGGATCAAACCCACAACCAAGGTACTACTCCTGACGGAAAATGCAGTAAGGTCTGAGGGCCTATGCTCTAACCACTGAGGAAACTGGCCAGGGCAAGAGATCATCGTTTTAATTTTTTTATTTTCTTGGTACATGCCCCTAGCCAGGGCCAAACCCAGGGTTCTCTGGTCCGTAGGCCAAGGCTCCAACCGCTGAGCCAAACCGGCCAGGGCAATAATTCTTTTTAAAAATAAAAAAACAACACACATTCCTATATAATTTCAAAACCACTCCAGAGCAAATAAAAGTAAATAAACTGAAGACAAGAAAAGAGAACAATCACAATAAAGAAATTCAAAGCATAGTAAATGTAAAATAGATATATATTTAAAATATGTGTGTGGTGGCAATACACAAATACACATTAGGAAGTAAATTAAGCATTCTCAGGTTTATTCAACAAACAGTTGAACATTTTGCTAGCTGTAATTTACCGAGTGAGGGAAACCTTCCCAACTGAAAACAGAGACGACTGACCGGGCAAGTACCTGAGCACCTACCGGGGCAGTGCTGTGAGGGGCCGGCAAGTCCCTCCTTCCTGCCCAGATGAATTCAGGGGGCGCTGACGAAAAGGATCAAGTGAGACGGTGCGATTAGGTCTGTCTCCCCGACAACCTGCGGAGGACATCGTCAGGCACTCGCGCGGTGCGACTCGGTGCTTCCTTAAAAAGAGATGAAAACTCAGTCAAGTTCGGGACGAGCTCTCTCCGGGAGGGCGGCAGGCGGGCCACGGCCTCGCTCCTTGAGCCCCGACCGCCTCTCTCCCGGCACTGGGGAGGGCATGACCTGTACTCGTCATCAAGTGCCACCACCGTCCTCAGCTTTGGACACGTATAGCCTCCTTTAATTCTAATCACAACCCTCCCCAGTAGTTGCTGTCTCTCCCGCTGTCTCACGGAGGAGGAAAGTAGGGCCCAGAGAAAAGAAACAACTCGCCTTATGTCGTACCGATGGAACGCTGCTCGGTAAGCGGGGCAGAAGAGCTTCCGCCCTCAGACTCTCAGCCTCCGCCGGCGGCCGAGACTCCTCCATCCCCGGACAGCCGCTGCCGCAGCGACTGGTCCCGCGCTCGGGCCGACAGGGCTCGCACGGCTCTTGGGAGCGCAGGGCTGACTCACCCACCCGGACCGAAAACCAGGTGACAGCCTCGCTTTCCCGGGCCGGAAGTGCCTCCGACTACTCGGTGCTCCCGAACTACATTTCCCAGAAGACCCTTGTTTCCTGCCAGAGTTGGGAAATAATTTCCCAGAACTCCCAGCGGAGGAAGCACCAAGTCCGCCCCATTAGTACTACAGTGATACCTCGGTTCTCGAACGCCTCGGTTCTCGAACGCCTCGGTTCTCGAACGCCTCGGTATTCGAACGCCTCGGTTCTCGAACGCCTCGGTTCTCGACCAAATCTCGACCAAATCTGTATTCGACCAGGAGATTCGAAAAACTTTCGTCTTGGAATCCGCACAAATAAGTGATACCTCGGTTCTCGAACGCCTCGGTTCTCGAACGCCTCGGTTCTCGAACGCCTCGGTATTCGAACGCCTCGGTTCTCGAACGCCTCGGTTCTCGAACGCCTCGGTATTCGAACGCCTCGGTTCTCGAACGCCTCGGTTCTCGACCAAATCTCGACCAAATCTGTATTCGACCAGGAGATTCGAAAAACTTTCGTCTTGGAATCCGCACAAATAAGTGATACCTCGGTTCTCGAACGCCTCGGTATTCGAACGCCTCGGTTCCCGAACGCCTCGGTATTCGAACGCCTCAGTATTCGAACGCCTCGGTTCTCGAACGCCTCGGTTCTCGACCAAATCTCGACCAAATCTGTATTCGACCAGGAGATTCGAGAAACTTTCGTCTTGGAATCCGCACAAATAAGTGATACCTCGGTTCTCGAACGCCTCGGTTCTCGAACGCCTCGGTTCTCGAACGCCTCGGTATTCGAACGCCTCGGTTCTCGACCAAATCTCGACCAAATCTGTATTCGACCAGGAGATTCGAAAAACTTTCGTCTTGGAATCCGCACAAATAAGTGATACCTCGGTTCTCGAACGCCTCGGTATTCGAACGCCTCGGTTCTCGAACGCCTCAGTATTCGAACGCCTCGGTATTCGAACGCCTCGGTTCTCGAACGCCTCGGTTCTCGACCAAATCTCGACCAAATCTGTATTCGACCAGGAGATTCGAGAAACTTTCGTCTTGGAATCCGCACAAATAAGTGATACCTCGGTTCTCGAACGCCTCGGTTCTCGAACGCCTCGGTTCTCGAACGCCTCGGTTCTCGAACGCCTCGGTTCTCGACCAAATCTCGACCAAATCTGTATTCGACCAGGAGATTCGAAAAACTTTCGTCTTGGAATCCGCACAAATAAGTGATACCTCGGTTCTCGAACGCCTCGGTATTCGAACGCCTCGGTTCTCGAACGCCTCGGTATTCGAACGCCTCGGTTCTCGAATGCCTCGGTTCTCGAACGCCTCGGTTCTCGACCAAATCTCGACCAAATCTGTATTCGACCAGGAGATTCGAAAAACTTTCGTCTTGGAATCCGCACAAATAAGTGATACCTCGGTTCTCGAACGCCTCGGTATTCGAACGCCTCGGTTCTCGAACGCCTCGGTATTCGAACGCCTCGGTTCTCGAACGCCTCGGTATTCGAACGCCTCGGTTCTCGAACGCCTCGGTTCTCGACCAAATCTCGACCAAATCTGTATTCGACCAGGAGATTCGAGAAACTTTCGTCTTGGAATCCGCACAAATAAGTGATACCTCGGTTCTCGAACGCCTCGGTATTCGAACGCCTCGGTTCTCGAACGCCTCGGTATTCGAACGCCTCGGTTCTCGAACGCCTCGGTATTCGAACGCCTCGGTTCTCGAACGCCTCGGTTCTCGACCAAATCTCGACCAAATCTGTATTCGACCAGGACATTCGAAAAACTTTCGTCTTGGAATCCGCACAAATAAGTGATACCTCGGTTCTCGAACGCCTCGGTTCTCGAACGCCTCGGTTCTCGAACGCCTCGGTTCTCGAACGCCTCGGTTCTCGACCAAATCTCGACCAAATCTGTATTCGACCAGGAGATTCGAAAAACTTTCGTCTTGGAATCCGCACAAATAAGTGATACCTCGGTTCTCGAACGCCTCGGTATTCGAACGCCTCGGTATTCGAACGCCTCGGTTCTCAAACGCCTCGGTTCTCGACCAAATCTCGACCAAATCTGTATTCGACCAGGAGATTCGAGAAACTTTCGTCTTGGAATCCGCACAAATAAGTGATACCTCGGTTCTCGAACGCCTCGGTTCTCGACCAAATCTCGACCAAATCTGTATTCGACCAGGCGATTCGAGAAACTTTCGTCTTGGAATCCGCACAAATAAGTGATACCTCGGTTCTCGAACGCCTCGGTATTCGAACGCCTCGGTTCTCGAACGCCTCGGTTCTCGAACGCCTCGGTATTCGAACGCCTCGGTTCTCGAACGCCTCGGTTCTCGAACGCCTCGGTATTCGAACGCCTCGGTTCTCGACCAAATCTCGACCAAATCTGTATTCGACCAGGAGATTCGAAAAACTTTCGTCTTGGAATCCGCACAAATAAGTGATACCTCGGTTCTCGAACGCCTCGGTATTCGAACGCCTCGGTTCTCGAACGCCTCGGTATTCGAACGCCTCGGTTCTCGAACGCCTCGGTTCTCGAACGCCTCGGTTCTCGACCAAATCTCGACCAAATCTGTATTCGACCAGGACATTCGAAAAACTTTCGTCTTGGAATCCGCACAAATAAGTGATACCTCGGTTCTCGAACGCCTCGGTATTCGAACGCCTCGGTTCTCGAACGCCTCGGTATTCGAACGCCTCGGTTCTCGAACGCCTCGGTTCTCGAACGCCTCGGTTCTCGACCAAATCTCGACCAAATCTGTATTCGACCAGGAGATTCGAAAAACTTTCGTCTTGGAATCCGCACAAATAAGTGATACCTCGGTTCTCGAACGCCTCGGTATTCGAACGCCTCGGTTCTCGAACGCCTCGGTATTCGAACGCCTCGGTTCTCGAACGCCTCGGTTCTCGACCAAATCGGTATTCGACCAGGAGATTCGAGAAACTTTTGTCTTGGAATCCGAACAAATATTTGGAAGTCGAACTTCCGAGATGAGCCGAGTTGAGCCGAATGGCGTTCATTCGGCCCAGCGCGCCTTGCTTGCGTCATCAGTGTGAGTGCAGAGAGAGAGTCACGCTTTGTGGAGAGAGTCACGCTTTGTGGAGAGAGTTACACTTTACACTGAATTTAACCCTTAGACATACTGTACACTTTTATTTCTTGTTGAGACTTATGGTTTTCTACATATTATATACAAATTAGGCCAGTAAATAGGCATTTTCTGGGGCTTGGAACGAATTAATCCAGTTTCCATTATTTCCTATTGGGTTTCATTGCTTCGGTTCTCAAACAATTTGGTTCTCGACCGTCCTCCTGGAACGAATTATGTTCGAGAACCGAGGTATCACTGTATTTAAAAAAAAAAAAAATCACCCAACTCTGGAAGTTCCAGGCCCACAAGCCTACAACTTCCAGAAACCCCTTTAATGGCTTCCCGCCATTTTCCCGGCCTCGAGCAGTTCTCTGAGGCCAGTAGAGTTGAGCCTTTTCTCATTAACAAATAAAGCATGTCAGCAAATATTTGAAATTAGTCTTATAAGAAACAGATAACTTGATGCTTTGCTGGTAGAATTGTACCCACTACTGCCAGAAAAGGTAAAAAATGATAGCCTCTACTTTGCGTTTTAAACACTTTTTAGATATAAAAAGAATGAAAGACAAAAAAAAAATGCAATGGAGGCAGAATACATTGTATATTTCCACTTTTGTTAATAGCACAAATAATTCGGAACTGACCTATCGAGGACAACTAGAGATACTCTATAAGTGAATAGACAAGCTTCGGCATAGACTTGTAAGATCAACTTCTCAAAGTGAAACCAGAACAAAGGTGTCCGTGCTACCTGTCACTACTAGAGTCAATAATGTGCTACCTGTCACTACTAGAGTCAATAATTAGAGATAAGGCTGAATCTTTGAGGTGCTTTTATTCAGATGCTGGAGATCTGAAAAACCATTCCGGTGTTTTGTCTCAAGCCACCCATTATATAGTGTTAGAGGGTGGGAAAGAATAAAAAACAATGTTTCCAGGGTCTGTTTTCTATAATTGTCCTCGTGAACATTAGCCCCCAGACCTTGTCTCCCTTGAGGCATGTCCTGCCCTTGATCTGCTCTCAAAATGTATCTTCTTTCTGAGTGATGGAGCTATCTGGACTTCAAGGTCGATTATCTTTACGACTCTGTTTTTCCTTTTTTTTTTTTTTTAATCCTCACTTGAGGACATTTTTTTCCAGGGACACATCGAGTGGCTGCCACCCACATGACCCAACCAGGGCTGGGGACAAAGTGCAACTGAGGTACCTGCTGTTAGCGGAAACTGAACCCGGGTCGATGCTCTAACCGCTGAGTCAAACTGGCCAGGGCGACTCTGTTTTTCTTCATATAGCATGTCCTCTACAGTTCTGCAGGATCTATAAGAAAATCTCTTATCTACAGCTAGTACTTTCAAGAGTTATTAATCAACTGTGATTCTATTCTTATTGCATACCCGTCCTCTATCAAAAGCAAAAGGGTCTCTGGCCAATGGGGCTCAGTGCTGAATGGTTAGAGCATAGGCGTGCACACAAAAGGGTCGTGGGTCGGATTCCTGGTTAAGGACAGTACCTGGTTGCATGTACAGTCCCAGCCCTGTCAGGAGCATGCAGGAGGCAGCCAGTTGTCTCTCTCTCACACTGATATTTCTCTTTCTCTCTCTCCTCCCCCTCCACTCTCTCTAAAAAGCAATGGGAAAATATCCTTGGGTGAGGATAAACAACAACAAAAAAGCAATAGGGGCCATTGAAATAATTATTTGGGTAATTATGAATTTCAAAGATGAACACATTAATGTTAATTAGATGTTTAAGCATGGTTACTGAATAGATTATTATTATATCCATCACTATATATTTGCATTTTTCATTTACTGAACATATATTCCTTATTGTGTTATACAAAACTATCTCCTGTGGGAGACATTTTGCATGGCATCCATTTTGTTAAAATCTGCTCTGCCATCACCTTCCCCAAGGCAGGATGTCTCTGCCTTCTGCATTTCTTTATCTCTACATTTCTTTAAGTAAAATCTGCTCTGCCATCTCCTGCCCCAAGGCAGGATATCTCTGCTTTATCTCTGCATTTTGAACCATTTACTCAGTCTTTTGTTCCACCCGTGCTTGGGGTGGTTACTCAATAACTTGATAACAAATGATCTTGTTTTTCCTGCCCTATATATTGTGTAAATTTCCCCAGAATAAACGAGACTTGATCAGAATCCTGTCTTGTCTCCATTTCTCGTGTCTCTTGTCCCTCCTCATCCTCACTCCCCCTCTAGAGTCCTCGTTGCTCAACCTGCAGGACGGGTCAAGTGGCGCCCAACGTGGGGCTCCAGCACGGGGGATCCAGTGAAGGACGCCATTCGAGTGGCCGGCAGAAAGGAAAGCAAAGAAAAAGAAAAGAAAAGAAAAGAGGGAACGACGTGGGAACCTGCTGCGTCTGCACCCCTCGGGTAAGTGAACGGCGATCATGGGGCAAGAAATGAGTAAGCATGAATTATTTGTGGAACAGTTAGGTCATGCATTAAAGGCACGAGGAGTAAAGGTGAAAGTAAAACATTTATGTAAATATTTTGATTATATCAAAGATCTCTGCCCTTGGTTTCCTATTGAGGGAACTATTGATCCAAAGAGATGGAAAAGGGTTGGAGATGCCTTACAAGATTTTTATAATACCTTTGGGCCGGAGAAGGTCCCTGTTACAGCATTTTCATATTGGAACCTCATAAATGAGCTATTGTCTCAAAGGCAATCTGATCCTGTGGTAGCAAATGTCGTAGAAAAAGGGCAAACTATATTACAGGAGACAAAATTAACCCCAGAGCCACCTAAAGACAGTAAGGAACAGGAAGATTTAATTTCACTGGAAAGTGAGGAAGAAGAGGAGGATGCAGTAGCAGAAGTAAGGGTAAAAATTAAATGCAAAACCCCAAAAAAGAAAAAGGCAAAGGAATTGGTGGCCGGAACTAAACCTAAAATTCATCCATCCCTTACTGAATTAGAGGTTGAACAGCACATCTCCAGTGAGGAGGAGAGTGACGACGAAAATAAGAGTAAAGATGACACCCAAGGCCGACCCTCGAGAGGTTGGCTGGGATGATTTAGCTGATCAGGCTGCCAGATATCATAATAAAAATTACTGGCCACCCCCATATACAGCTGCCTTGCCCTCAGCTCCTGCTGCTTTCCCTATCATTGATCCTCAGAAACAATTGAGAGATAAAATAGAGTACTTAAAAGAACAAATAAAATTAGAAAAGGAACACCAAGATTTAACTGGACAATTAGAAAGGCTAAAAACTGGGAAGCCTGCTCCACCTTTGAACAATCCTAACAGGCCAGCCAAAGGGAATAATAAACAAAAGCCACTTAAAACTCCCCCTGCGCCTCTTTTACCACTCTTAAATGAGGAGCCTGAAGCGTATCCCGTAACAGAAACAACAGACGCACAAGGCCAGGCTTGGAGGCATCATACTGGATTTGACTTTAAAGTTATTAAAGAGTTAAAAACTGCTGTGGCTCAATATGGTGCTACCGCTCCTTATACTATGGCTATTCTTGAGTCCATAACTGATCAGTGGCTTACACCCAGTGAGTGGCAGACTTTGGCTCGAGCTACTTTGTCAGGTGGAGACTACCTATTATGGAGGTCTGAATATGTCGAGGTCTGTCGCGACATGGCCCGACGGAATGCACAGGCTAATAATGGATGGAACTTTGATATGCTCATAGGAGAGGGCAATTATGCCCTGAGTGATAATCAAATGCAGTATGATCCCGGATTATTTTCTCAAATACAATCTGCAGGCATTAGAGCCTGGAGAAAGCTCCCTACAAAAGGAGACATGAGTGCTTCGCTTACTAACATTAAACAGGGCCCAGACGAGCCTTTTGCTGATTTTGTCCACAGATTAATTACAGCTGCTGGTAGGATTTTCAGTAGTGCAGATGCCGGAGCTGATTTTGTTAAACAATTGGCATTTGAAAATGCTAACGCTGCCTGTCAGGCTGCCATTAGACCTTATAAAAGGAAGACAGATTTAAGTGGCTATATTCGCCTATGCTCTGACATAGGCTCAGCTTATCAGCAAGGCTTGGCCATGGCGGCTGCCATGCAAGGTTTTACAGTTAAGCAGTTTCTGGCACAGCAACAAGGGAAAGGGAAATGTTTTAATTGTGGGGAAATAGGACATTTCGCTCGAAACTGCAAAGGAAAAAGGGATTCTACACCCAGTACCAAACCAGCCCCTGGGTTATGTCCTCGCTGTAAAAGGGGATATCACTGGGCTAATGAATGTAAATCAAAGAAAGATATACAAGGGAATCCATTGCCTCCGCTTCAGGGAAGTGGGGCCAGCCCCAGGCCCCAAAACCCAAACAAATCTATGGGGCAATGAGTTTTGTTCCTCCAAACAACAACAACAATCCATTTCAGACCTCTGCCGAGCCACAACAGGGAGTGCAGGATTGGACCTCTGTTCCTCCACCTACTCAGTATTAACCCCTGAAATGGGAGTTCAGGCATTATCAACAGGAATTTATGGACCTCTGCCTGAAAATACTTTTGGGCTCATTCTAGGTCGTAGCAGTGTTACATTGCAAGGGCTACAAGTGTTTCCGGGAGTAATTGATAATGATTATACTGGAGAGATTAAGGTTATGGTTGCCTCTCCTCGAAACATTAATACCATTAATTCTGGCCAGCGCTTTGCTCAACTCCTGCTTTTACCTATGTTGCCCACTACTAACAAGGTTGTTGGAGGACAAAGAGGATCTGGAGGGTTTGGATCGTCCAATGTTTATTGGGCTGAGACCATCACTACTCAAAAACCTATAATGACCCTATGGTTAGATGGAAAGGAATTTTCTGGGCTCATTGATACAGGTGCGGATGTAACTATAATTAAGAAAGAATGTTGGCCGTCCTCCTGGCCATTAGAAGAAACTCTTACTCACTTAAAAGGTATTGGACAAAGCACCAACCCAGAGAGAAGTTCCAAACTCCTAACTTGGAAGAATTCAGAAGGCCATCAGGGAACCGTCCAGCCATTTGTCATAGCAGGCCTTCCTATTAATCTTTGGGGTCGTGATCTATTATCTCAAATGGGAATGATCATGGGAAGTCCAAACACTGTTATTACGGCTCAAATGTTAAATCAAGGATATGTACCAGGAAGGGGTCTGGGTAAAGTCAGCCAAGGCATAATTGAACCTTTAATCCCTACAGGAAACACTCAGAGAACAGGATTAGGGTATTTCTCCTAGGGGCTGCTGATTCTCCTGTAACTCATGCAGACAAAATAAGTTGGTTATCCGATAGTCCTGTGTGGGTTGATCAGTGGCCTCTGAGTGCTGAAAAATTGCAGGCTGCACATCAATTGGTACAGGAGCAGTTGGCAGCTGGACATATAACAGAAAGTAATTCCCCATGGAATACTCCTATATTTGTCATCAAGAAAAAATCAGGAAAATGGAGGTTAATACAAGACTTAAGGGCTGTTAACAAGACTATGGTTCTGATGGGAGCGCTACAACCAGGCCTCCCTTCCCCAGCAGCTATCCCTTTGGGATATTATAAGATAATAATAGACTTAAAGGATTGTTTTTTCACTATACCTTTACATCCGGAGGATCAAAAAAGATTTGCATTTAGTTTACCATCTATTAATTACAAAGAACCTATGAAAAGATATCAATGGAAAGTTCTCCCCCAAGGCATGGCTAATAGCCCTACCCTATGCCAGTCATTTGTTGCTACTGCCCTTCAACAAATCAGGAATGATTGGGCACAGATGTATATTATTCATTACATGGATGATATCCTCATTGCAGGTGAACAGGAATCTCAGGTTCAGCGATGTTTTGCGGAAATGCAAAAGGCCTTACAATTCTATGGCTTAATTGTTGCCCCTGAAAAAGTGCAAGTAACTGACCCATATACATATTTAGGATTTCAGCTACAAGGAACTCGTATTTCATCCCAGAAAATAGAATTACGATTAGACAAATTACATACACTCAATGATTTCCAAAAGTTACTCGGGGATATTAATTGGCTAGTTCCCTATTTGAAACTTAGTAAATACGAATTGAGACCCCTGTATGACATCTTACAGGGAGATACTGACCCTAACTCCCCTAGACAACTTACCCCAGATGCACGGCAGTCATTGAAAATATTAGAACAGGCCATACAAAATCAGGGTACCACATTTATAGATTATAGACAGCCATTAAAGTTTATAATCTGTGCTACTAAACAATCTCCTACAGCCGTATTTTGGCAGACATCTCCCCTACTATGGCTTCATTTGCCTGCATCTCCAAAAAGGATTCTAGAACCATATTATGCAGCTATTTCTCAATTAATAATGCTAGGGAGAGACCAAGGTAAATGTTATTTTGGAAAAGAGCCTGATGAAATAATCTTGCCCTATACTCATCAACAAATTAACTGGCTAATGCAGAGTACTGAAGAATGGCCCATTTCTTTAGCCTCATACTGTGGGCAACTTGATAATCACTACCCGCCTAATAAGCTTTTAGATTTTGCTAACCGACATGAATTTATCTTCCCTATCAAAACATCTCATAAGCCTGTAACTAATGCTTTATTAGTGTTTACCGACGGGTCCTCTAATGGGACTGCAGCCTATGTTGTTGGTGACTCGGTAACTCAATTCCATACACAATGTTCATCTGCTCAACTTATAGAATTACAAGCAGTTATTGCAGTATTTGCCACTTTTCCTGATCAAGCTCTAAACATATACACAGACAGTGCCTATATTGCACAATCAGTTCCACTACTGGAAACAGTAGGACACATTAAAACTGTCTCTACTGCTAGTGACTTATTTAGACAATTGCAGACCTTAATTCACCAAAGACAACAACCATTTTTTATAGGACATTTAAGGGCCCATACTGGTTTCCCTGGCCCATTATCAGAAGGCAATGCAAAAGCTGATGCAGCCACACAAGACTTGTTCCTTGCCATAACACAACAAAAAGGAATTTCTGCAGCTCAGCAGACTCATCAGCTACATCATCTAAATGCCAGAACTTTAAGAATTTTACACAAAATAACTAAAGAACAGGCTAGACAAATAGTTAAAAGTTGCTCTCAGTGTTTACAGAATACCTCTGTGCCCCACCTAGGGGTCAACCCTAGAGGATTAGTACCTAATGCTTTGTGGCAAATGGATGTAACACATTTCCCTGAGTTTGGCAATTTAAAGTATATACATGTCTCCATAGATACATTTAGTGGTTATATTTTTGCCTCTCTACAAACAGGAGAAGCTACAAAACATGTTATTGCACACATGTTAAGTACCCTTTCTTCTATGGGAAAGCCAGATTCCCTAACAACAGATAATGGGCCTGGATACACTAGTTCCCGGTTTGTAGATTTTTGTACAAAATTGCACATTAAACATATTACAGGCATCCCTTATAATCCACAGGGACAAGGTATAGTAGAAAGAGCTAATCAAACCATAAAATGCACAATCAATAAAATAAAAAAGGGGGAATGGTACCCTACTAAAGGGACACCCAGAAATTTACTATCTCATACACTATTTATTTTAAATTTTTTAACTTTGGATGCTCAAGGACTTTCCGCAGCACAAAGATTTTGGCAATCCTCCACACAAAAACAATATGCCTCCGTACTGTGGAAAGACCCACTAGATAATTCCTGGCATGGCCCTGATCCAGTGTTAATATGGGGACGAGGGTCGGTTTGTATATATAATAAACAGGCCCAATCTGCACGGTGGTTACCTGAACGCCTTGTTAGGCAAATTAACGCGTCATAACCCCAGGCCCAGGGTTCTAATGCACCCTGAGGATAGTGTTTTCTCTTTTTAGGGTCAACAATGTTTCTCCTGCTGCTTATCCTGATCACGTGGGCAAGGATTGGAGCCGAGTGGGAAGACAACTTTATCGTTTAATAGAAACCAACATCCAGAAGCTGTATGAACAGGCGAAATGGCTGCACCAGTATAATCAGAAGAAGACAGAAGCTTCCTCCGCCCTTTCTTCCATGTTTAATGGCATATTACCCTATGTCCTCCCTCTCTTAGGCCCTCTCCTAGGCTTGCTCCTTTTACTATCCTTTGGGCCCCTTACTTGGCCTTTCACTGATTGTGTCACTAGGACCCTTCCTCTTCAATAAGGTGATGGCTTTCATCAAGGAGCAGATAGATGCCATTAAGATGCAGTCTATACAGGTCCACCACTATCATAGACTTGAAATGGCCGACAGAGAAGCTCACTCTAGCTGTGAGTCAATAAGCTCAACAACCTCGTCACCTTGGTGCGCTGGGCTGGTTAGCCAGAGACGGGCAACTGGAACTCACACGCGTCGCCAACCACCACCTAAGACAGGAACAAGGCCTTATGCTGCCTTGCTTTCCAATGACGGGTAAGGACAGGTTGGCACCGTGTGCATGTTTCCTGACCTAAGACAGGCACAGTCCCCTCAAGGTATTATTTAAAATTAAAGAAAAGGGGGACCTGTGGGAGACATTTTGCATGGCATCCATTTTGTTAAAATCTGCTCTGCCATCACCTTCCCCAAGGCAGGATGTCTCTGCCTTCTGCATTTCTTTATCTCTACATTTCTTTAAGTAAAATCTGCTCTGCCATCTCCTGCCCCAAGGCAGGATATCTCTGCTTTATCTCTGCATTTTGAACCATTTACTCAGTCTTTTGTTCCACCCGTGCTTGGGGTGGTTACTCAATAACTATCGCTTGATAACAAATGATCTTGTTTTTCCTGCCCTATATATTGTGTAAATTTCCCCAGAATAAACGAGACTTGATCAGACTCCTGTCTTGTCTCCATTTCTCGTGTCTCTTGTCCCTCCTCATCCTCACTCCCCCTCTAGAGTGTGCCATGGATTATTCCAAGCTCTTTAGACACTTTATCTTCAAAACGTTTTTAGGTAAATGCTGTTGTTTCCTTTGTTTTAAAGCTTAGGAACCAGAGGCACAGAGAAGTGAAGTAATTTGCCCATGTTACAAAGTTAGTTAAGTGCTAGAGCCAGGTTTCAAAATCTGGCATTTGATGACCAGAGCCTGAGTGCTAAACACTACACCTCAGTTAATCAACATAAACAACATGGTTAACTCCAATGACTTTTCCTCCTGGTGCCAGAGGGATGTATCCTAATATGGAAACTCAATTATTGTCATCTACATGTCTATCCATATGCTGGTTCTCTCTTCAAATCTACTTTCCACTCAATATATCCAGCCACAGTGAATTACTTGAACTCCTACAAAAAGCCTCCTTGCATCTGCTGTTCTTTCTGTCACATCTTGCTGCTGTATTCACTTCTAGGTATAATCTTCATCCACAGCTTAAATATTGCCTGCTCCAATAAGATTTCTTATGGGTTTTCATATTGCAGACTAATAAAAGCAATGTGCAATAACCAAGAATACACACTTGGAATCAGGCTGCTGAGATTAAAGTACTAATTCTACCACTTATTCTCTGAACTCTGTCCCATTTTTCTTCATTTGTGAAATGAAGATAAATAATAGGGTTGATATGAGGGACAAATGAACAAATACACACACCTAAAAGCACTGGAAACTCTGCTTGACTCACAACCACCCTATAAAAAGTCTGTAAATATTATCCTCAGATGAAAAACACTTGACACATTAATTAGGGATGGCTCTATTCTAAATTATTTTGCTTTAAGTCATTAAAATATCAATAATTGTATTTAAATGTGACAGCTGTGGAAAAACTGGTAGAGTCTGCATTCCACTAAAAGTGAGGTAAAGGATCCCTAAAACCTGTATGGTTTCCTACATCCATTTTAGGAATTCTGAATACAATCTAACTGAGCTGCAGGCCCCCATTTCAAGATATTAGGCAGCTACACAGACTCAAACAGTGAAGAAGTCCTCTGTGTCCTGCTGGGTTGTAAGCACATTGTAAAAAATAGGCAGCTTGTTTGGCTGGTGTGGCTAAGTGGTTGAGTGTTGACCCATGCACCAAGAGGTTGTCTGTTCCATTCCTGGTCAGGGCACATGCCCAGGTTGTGAGCCTGATCCCCATTGGGGAGCATGCAGGAGGTGGCCAATCAATGTTTTCTCTCATCGATGTTTCTATCTCTCCCTATTCCTTTCTCTCTAAAATCAATAAGGAAAAATATAAAAAAAGAAAGAGAGAGAGAGAGAGAGAGGAAGGAAGGAAGGAAGGAAGGAAGGAAGGAAGGAAGGAAGGAAGGAAGGAAGGAAGGAAGGAAGGAAAATAGGCAGACTTTCCTGGGTGGTTTTGATCAATTGTTAAAATGTGGGCCCACACACCAAAGGGTCTTGGGTTTTATTCCTGGTCAAGGGTACATGCAGGAGGCAACCAGTTTAAGTTTCTGTCTCATCAATGTTTCTTTCTTTCTTCCTCTTCCTCTAAAAAATCAAGAAAAACATTTAAAAACCTAAGATCTAGAAGATTGTACCAAGTCAAATTCCAAGTAAAGAAGCCAAATTCATAATTATTCCTCTCCAAATCAATGTTTGTGTGTCCCTTAGGTTTCTCACATAAGTACCATTCTCCTTGTTACCAGGAATTAAAACTCTGAAATTGACATTTGTTTTCCCTATATAATCAAGTTATGTCAATGCCTTTTATTTACCTTTAATTGTATTTATTGATTTTGGGGGTGGGGAGAGGGGGGGGGAGAGAGGGGGGGAGAGAGAGAGAGAGAGAGAGAGAGAGAGAGAGATCAATTTGTTGATCCATTTATTTATGCATTCATTGGTTACTTCTTGTATGTGCCCTGACTGGGGACCAAACCCACGACCTTGGCGTACCAGAACAATGCTCTAATGATCTGAGCTACCCAGCCAGGGCAGTTAACACTTATTATTTATTGTATTTATTTATTTTTAACCCTCACCTGAGGACATTTTTGCATTTATCTTCAGATAGAGCAGGAGGGAGAGAGAGAGGAATAGAGAGAGAAAAACATCGATGTGGACAGACGCATTGACTAACTGCCACCCACACAACCCCAACTGGGGCTGGGAACAAACTACAACCGAGGTATGTGCCTTTAGTGGGAACTGAACCCGGGACTCTCCGGTCCATAGGCTGACGCTCTAACCATTAAGCCAAACGGGCCAGGGCCTGTTAACACCTTTTAAATTCTACTGACTCCATAACTATGATTTGATTTTGGTTTAAAATATTATAGCTCCTTCTCCACCACCCACCCTCACCATGTCCCTTCAGAAAAGCATTTTGTGTGAGAAGGAGAACTGATGTAATAAGATGACAAAACATTTACAAGGGTTACACATGACTTTCTCTGATATGTTTGAGTATTTTCATAATAAAAGTTTAATACCATGCATAATGTAGCACCAATGCACTGAAAATGTTAACAGTGGTTATCTCTAATTTCTGAGATTATGAATAATTTTTATTTTTTTCCTTTTTTGTGTTTCTACATTTCCTAATCTATAATGGGCATGCACTCCTTTTATAATGAAAACATAAACTATAAAGCCCAAACCACTTTCTAAACCTGATAAAAAGTTTCCTCAAATCATATACACAAACTATTTCCTATGATTTAAAATATGTATGGCCCTGGCCGGTTTGGTTCAGCGGTGAAAGCATCGGCCGGTGGTCCAGAGAGACCCGAGTTCGGTTCCTGCTAAGGGCATGTACCTCGGTTGCCGTTTGTCCCCGGCCCTGGTTGGTTGTGTGGGTGGCAACCACTCGAAGTGTCCCTTCCACGTCAATGTTTTCCTCTCTCTCTCTCCCTCCCACTCTATCTAAAAAAAAAACGGAAAAAAAGTCCTCAGGTGAGGATTAAAAAAAAAATTGTACAAAAAAATTTATAATAATAAATGTGTAGCATAAGGCACTGTCATGCCTCAGGGAGGACCTTCACAGCCGAGGTATCCCTCCTGATTTTTATCTGCCACACGTGGGTGTGGGACCAGCCTGGCCAAGCTTCCATGCTCCCTACCAGTCTGGATGTGGCTTCTTCTTTATTATTTTATTTTATTTTATTTCATTTTATTTTATTTATTTTATTCTATTTATTTATTTACTTATTTAATTTTATTCTTTATACTCACCCGAGGACATTTTTGCATTTATCTTCAGACAGAGTGGGAAGGAAAGCAGGAAGAAGAGAGAGAGAGAAACATCGACGGGAGAGAGACACATCAAGTGGTTGCCACCGGCACAACCCCAACCAAGGCCAGGAACAAACTGCAACCAAGGTATGTACCCTTAGCAGGAACCGAACCCGAGACTCTCTGGTCCATGGGCCAATACTCTAACCGCTGAGCCAAACCGGCCAGGGCGGGTCTTCTTGAAGAAGATAAAAAATATGAACAATAAAATACATATCCATCACCAATTGAATCTATAAAATTAATAAGAACAGTAACGGACTCATAGATACAGAGAGCTTTTTGTTGGTTTCCAGATAGAAGGGGGGATGGGAGGATAGAGGAAAAAGGTGAAGGGATTAAGAAGTACAAATTGGTTATTAGACTGATGAAGCTCAAGGGGAAGGAGGGAGAGAGGCAGGAAGAGATAAACCAAAAAACTTATATGCATCTATGCATAACCAATGGACACAGACAATAGTGTGGGGAAGGCAGGAGCAGGGGGGCTTGGAGTGAGGAGGAGAGAGTCAATGGGGGAAAAAGGGGGTACACATCTGTTATATTTTCAACAATAAAGATAAGTTAAAAAAAATAAGTCACTTGAAAATGTAAGTTTGTTTGCCAATGAAATAACCTGTTTCTGGGTTATAAAATGTATTTGCCAATCTCAAGAGTGTTAATTACTTACTTTCACTAAAAGATTAATGTTTCTATGACTTAAGAATTCTAAGTTGGAAAGAAATTGTATGGTTTTGGTAATATAGAATTGAAAGTAGGTTGTTCTAAAGTTGGTTATTTCTGAATGAGTTAAGAAGAAACAAACTGAAAGGGACTGGGCAAGTCGTATAAAATTAATAAGAACAGTAGGTTTGTACAACTTGCAAAGCATATGTGCAAATTGAAGGATTGGGTAGAGGGAAAGAACAAAAAAATAAACATATAAGTAAGCTGAATAATGACTTTAATAAATAAATCTAAATATCAAAAGTAAACTAATACATGTCCAGCTGGTGTGGCTCAGTGAATTGAGCATCATCCCATGGACTGAGAGGTGCTGGTTTGATTCCTGGTGGGGCACATGCCCAAGTTGTGGGCTCAATCGACAGTGGGGGGCATGCAAGAGGCAGTGATGATGTCTCTCTCTCGCATCAATGTTTTTATCTCTCTCCTTTCCTCTTTCTCTAAAAAATCAATAAAAACATATTTTTAAAAAGTAAAGTAATACAGAATTTGTTTGGTCCTTTTCCAGTCTATTAAAAGGAAAAAAGTTTTGCCTGTATCTGCCTAGAAAGCAAATGTTCTATATATTATTGAAGCAATTGTGTTATGTTATGGTATTCAAGTACTTGATTACTTAAAAATCCATATTATTAATCCTAAGAACCAAAGTTTTGCTGGCCAGTGTTTGTGTTTAATACCTTTTGCTGTCACTTTGGATGAATAAATAATTTAATATTGTTTTATAATGACATATGATCTTTTGGTCAAATATGTTTGACAACCTTCCCAGGGTTTGAATTTTAAGAGACTTTTTCTTCATCTAGAATTGGCTTTGGGTCATTGTAATGGGCCCCTGCAGTGCCTCAAGGATTTTTTTCTCTCTCCATATAAAGAAAATTTAAACTAATTAGGCCTATTTGATTAAAGTACATGAGAAGCTTTGTCAAATAAAGAAATAATGCTAATGTTCTATTTATATACATATATTTTTAAATGGATGTTCTAGAGATTATATAAAAATCTCCCAGTCTACAAAGTTCTAAAATACTTTTATTTATAATTCTAATTGTTATCTTACAATATTGTTAGAGAAAAGTAGATTCCTTTGTCAATTATACTTTAATCAAATCTATAACCATGTCATTTAAAGTTCCTTTTTGTCATTTAAAGACAGTCACTGTTTTGTCATGATGCAGTTGCAAAATGTTACATCTTCTCAAAGACCCATTAAGAGGATTCTGGTTTATTTAAATTACATACCTCTGAGAATAAATTTTCAGATCATCCCCTTAAACTGAATGAAGATTACTAGAACTCTATGGAATGTCTGGATTTATGGAAGTACTGACAAGAAAAATCCGGAGAAGCAAATATTGGTTATGGGATCAATGAACTAAATAATACAGTTTTTTAAGCTTTTTGTTGAAACTATTGCTGGCTTAAAAAAATTTTTTTTTTCATTTATTGATTTTAGAGAGAAAGGAAGGGAGAGGGAGAGAAAGACAGAAACATTAATGAGAGAGAACATCGATTGGCCACCTCCTGAATGCCCCCCACTGGGGATTGGGCCCACAACCTTGGTATGTGTCCTGACCAGGAATCGAACTGGTGACCTCTTGGTGCGTGGGCCTACACTCAACCACTGAGCCACACCAGCTGGACAGTATTGCTTTTAATCTTTTTGTTTTCCTAACACAAGGAAACTTATTTTTAAAGCAATTTGGTAAATTAGACCTTAAAAAGCAATATTGAGGCATTTCTATATTTTCTCCCTACCTGATCCCTCCAGAATTTGGAAACTCTTCATGAGTATTATTTTCATGGCAATGTTTATTTGCATAAATTCAATAAGAATCCAATTTCTTCATAACAGAACATAAAGCCGTTTGTTCAACTGTGGTTTTATTAACCAAGACTTTGACTGGAATGTCATTTCTGAGAGAGACATCTCTGGATGTCACCAGAAAGCTTTAAGGAATGAAGACTGAATTTGATGCTGATAAAAACTTATTAGATAAATGGCCTGTTACCTTGCTTATTCATATGCTTCATGACAGGCTTTCCAGGTAAAGAATGAAGGTTGCTTTTCTGAAAGATGGCAAGAAAGAAAACTCAAGACACCTTTGGGGACCTCAAGGACTCGAGGACTTAACCCAAACCTACAGTATTGCAGGCAAAGCCTGATGGCAACTGTGGCTTGGCTTCTCCACCCTGAGTGGCTGACTGCTCACTAAAGGTCAATCTAAAGATTTGTTGTGAAAATTCAGCAAAGCAGATTTGAAAGAACCTGTGTAATCTACTGGATCAATTGTTATTCTTGTGTTTATGCAAATAATCAGGTCAACCTTGATGCAGTCTCTTTGAAAATGAGAATAATCTTAGGGAGAAAAATTGTGTTTCAATGGAAATCACCATGTCCAATTGTGGATATTGAACTGATACAGTTAACTGTCTTCAGAGTCTTGTTTTTAAGGCTGTGTCTGTGTATGCCATACAGGAACCAACACCTGATGACATCACCAGAGATGTTCTAACTGCAGACAGTCTATTAGATTGTCACTATGTAATTTCATTCCAGAAGCCTTATATCTGGAAATCTCAACTGGATTATATTTGTTGTATAAATTAACCTTTGTGTTTTGTGTTCTTCTGTTTTCATAGAATGCATGCCTAAGTCCTTATTTTATTTTTATCCTCACCCAAGGACATTTTTGCATTTATCCTCAGGGAGAGAGGGAGGAAGAGAGAGAAACATTGATGTGAGACACACTGAGTGGTTGCCACCCACACAACCCCAACCAGGGCCAGGGACAAACTGAAACCGAGGTATGTGCCCTTAGCAGGAACCGAACCCAGGACTCTCTGATCCATGGGCCGATGCCCTAACTGCTGACCCAAACCAGCCAGGGCCTATGTCCTGATTACTTATACATACAATATATGCCTCACTATAGAAGCCATCTGCATCACTGTGTCCTGAAAATGAGACTCAATGGCTTAGACTTATGGTTGAGTCAATGAAATATGGAAGGTTTATCATCTTCATTTGAAAATACTTTCCCTTTTCTGCCCAAATGATTCAGACAGAAAAAGCCCACAGTTTCTCATGGGGTAAATCTTAGAATATTTTCCTTAGCTTAATTTAAGTATGGTGGTCAAAAGTACTTCAGGCAAGTCCAACACACCTGCCTCCAGGGAAGCCACTCTTCCAACATAATTTGGGACACTGTTCAGTTATCCTTTCCCTTTATCATATATATGGGTTCTTATCTCTCACTAGACCTTTAGTTGCTATAAGTCTCCTCACTTTTGAATTTTGCCTTTTAACTGTCTTGTCAAGTTTGTCATTTCTAGAATACAACAAGGATGCCAGCTTGTCCAGTGTGCCATCCTCCTGGACATCACCTACATCACCTCCCAGGGACACCAGATTGACTTGGACTTTGCAAAATTCCTCTTCCTTGCCTGAAGAATCCCCTTCCTTTTTTGCTCCCTCCTTCTGTCAGGCAGGGAGAACCTCTAAGCCTTCAGATAGGTGGGACTATGCCGCCCCTCTTCAGCAGGAAGCAGTTACAGAAGAGACTTGGCACCTCTTTTCCCTGAAAGGATTCAAAGCCAAGATCTATGAGGGGGAAATATAATAGGCAGTTAGACAGACAAGACTGAAGCAGGGGCAATAGGCCAGGAACAATACATTTCAGCAGCAAGACATATTCCATATGAAACTAATTTTATAGACATAAGATTTAAAATGAACAGGGGAGAAATGAGAGGAGCATACTATAAAAATAGAATCACAGTTAATTAATAGCTATTCACTATACTAATTATAGAAAATATTTTTTTTTCCTTACAGACTCTGGGAAACTGGAGGACGTGTTGTAGGAAGAAAGAGTCATAAAGACAAAGTGGTTTCAAAGCCCAGATGGGTCCATTACTCAGAAGAGAAGATAACAATAAGTGGCCTTGAAGACCAGATGAGCCCATCACTCAAGATACATTTTAAGAGCAGATCAAGGACAGGACTTATCTTAAGGGTGACAGCATCTTGGGGCTAATCTTTGCAGCATCTCAGGCTTGCCTTTACAAGGACAATGACAGAAAACAGACCCTGGGAACTCACATAGTTTTCAGATTTTTTCCCTTACCCTCTTACCCTATATAATGGTTGGCTTGAGACAATGTCAGAGCAATTTTCCAGGGTATTATACCTGCCACTCTCTAAGATCACCAGTCATCTTAATAAAGAGAACCTCACAAGATTCAACCTTGTCTCTACTTATTGACTCTGGTAACAGGTAGTGTGGACTCTTTCGTTCTGGTTTCACAGGGAAAGGTGGACAGCAGCCTTGCCGTTCCACAGCCAAAGTGGCTCCTTCTGACTAGAGCAGTGGTTCTCAACCTGGGGGTCACAACCCCTCTGGGGGTCAAATGACCCTTTCATAGGGGTTGCCCAAGACCATTGGAAAACACATATTTCCCATGGCAACTCACAACAGTAGCAAAATTATAGTTATGAAGTAGCAACATAAATAATTTTATGGTTGGGGGTCACCACAACATGAGGAACTGTATTAAAGGGTCGCGGCATTAGGAAGGTTGAGAACCACTGGACTAAAGGGAGCCCTGAACCACTTCCTAGAATTCCCAAGACCTACCAGCCAGAAGCAGAAGGGCTCTTGGCTACACTACCTGAAACTACACTTCCCAGAATGCTTGAGAGAAACAAGGCTATTGTTCCAGCCCCTGGAGTGGAAATACCTCTGGGTACTCTAGCTTCTAGACAGTAATCCCTAGAATGCCAGCGCAGATCTCCACCAAGTTGTGCCATTTTAGGGTGGTAGTGTCTGCTTTGTTAATATCTACTGATTTTGTTATTGTAAGCCAGACGACCATGTTCAGGGGCCTCTGGAGGAGGTCTGGGTCAGAAGGAATCCTGGTAAAATCCCAAACAGCTGCCCTACATAAGTAAGAATAAATCAGAAATGGTTTGTCTTAGTAGAGGCTCAAGCCAAACTCTAAATCCCTCAGTATGTGAAACTGGATTAGAGTGAATCATTATTATTATTTTTTAATCCTCACCCACGGATATTTTTCCATTTATCTTCCGATAGAGTGGAAGTGGGAGAAAAAGGGAAAGAAACATCGATGCAAGAGAGACACATCAACTGGTTGCCCCATGCATGACCCTGATTAGAACCAAACCACAACTGAAGTATATGCCCATGCCAGAATCAAACCTACAACTCTTTTGTCCGAGGGCCAATGCTCCAACTGGTGAGCCAAACCAGCCAGGGCTAGAGTGAACTATTTTTGTTAGTATCTTCATGCACCTAAAGGCACAAATGAAAATCCTCTCTAGAGAAATAATTCATCTTCCTAGGCTTCAAATTATTTTTATAAATTAAAAAATAGCTCTGGCCAGTTTGGCTCAGCGGTTAGAGCATCGGCCTGTAGTCCGGAGAGACCCGGGTTCGGTTCCCGCTAAGGGCACGTACTTCGGTTGCAGTTTGTCCCCAGCCCTGGTTGGTCGTGCGGGTGGCAGCCACTCGATGTGTCCCTTCACATCGATGTTTCTCTCTCTCTCTCTCCCTTCCTCTCTCTCCATCCCACTCTGTACAAAAAAATGGAAAAATATCCTCGGATGAGGATAAAAAAAATATATATATATTAATATTAGAAAAGTAGTCCTTAAAAAAGCATTATAAGATATAAAAACATTCATTATGATTACTTTAAAATTATAAAGAATGTCACAAAATATAAAGCAAACTTTAAAAAGCAAAATGGACAGAACTGGGAGAAAAATTATTCACAATCAGCAAAATTTTAATATACTTAGAAGGAAATGCAAAGCCTTAAATGCATATACTAAAACAATCTGAGCTGCTTGCTCATGAAACTTACTTGTTTGAGCCCAGTCTCTTATGTATCACTTACACTTGATAACGAAGTGCTGTGGGTATGCCCACACTTATGACTTGATTGAATGGTAACATTCTGGGCTGTAGCCAAATATTTAGTTTTACCTAGAGCCTGATAAAGCCAGAAGCTGCTTTCGCAGGAGTAATGCCATCTGCAGAGAATGACAAACATTGTTCCAAAATCTTAAATAGCAATGTTCTGAGCTCTGTGCAGCACCTGTTACAGACACTTCATATGTGATCAGATATGTATCAGAGGTCATACAATTATTTTTGTGAAGAGCCAAATAGTAACAGATCATATGATCTATCACAACCATTCAACTATGCCATTTTGCATGAAAATAGTGGTCATGTCTATGTTTCAATAAAATTTTATTTACAAATATAAGTGGTGGCCAAATTTGACCCATGGGCAGTAGTTTGCCAATCCGTGGACTAAATTGTGAAAGAAGATTAGAAAGTTTATGTAGCCCTGAGCTGGGGCCATAAAAGTGTATTGATGGTCCTAGCAGATGAAACGAAACTTTTTTGGATGATATTTACTAACAAGTATAGAGGAAAAAAGCACATGTTGGCTCAATGGCTTCTTATCAGGTGCCACCAGATGTGCTGATTTGCTCCAGCAATTAAATCACATTTGGAGCTGCAACTGAACTCACTTCCTAATTAAGTTTACAATAATCCCATGTCTCCACGATTTACCTGTCTTCTGCATAGGTCAAATGAGTGAATTGAATAGGGATGTGATAGTAAGCATGACCCCTGCAACTTTCAAGATACTGATAGTGGCATTAATCTCTATAACCCCATAGGAACATGGCATTGCTTCTGGTTTTCTATTTTGGTACATACGAGGCAGTTCTAGTGTTTACTTGTCCGTTCTTAGCAAATATATTTCATCCCATGGGACAGGGTACCAATGTGAGGATTCTTCCAGTTGGTGTTTCTATTGCAACTCTGCATTCTGGATTTTGGGAAATAACCATATGATGGATTCAGGGGTCCATTCAGACCACCACATATGGAACTGAGCAAAAACACCTTTATATAAATTCCTCTACTAACTGGTGGACCACAATGCCATTGGGGGAGGGGTTACAGAAAATGTCAGCTCTCGTGTCCAATAATATCTCCATATTCTGGATATTTCCACTTATCCAATGCATACCCTCCATAAAACATGACTGTAGCCCTGGCCAATTTGGCTCAGCAGTTAGAGTGTCAACCTGTGGTCCAGAGAGACCCAGGTTTGGTTCCTGCTAAGGGCACATATCTCAGTTGCAGTTTGTTCCTGGCTCTGGTTGGGTCGTGCGGGAGGAAGCCACTCGATGTGTACCTTTCACGTCAATGTTTCTCTCTCTCTCTCTCCTTCCCACTCTATCTGAATAAAAAGTAAAAAAATGTCCTCCGGTGAGGATCAAAACAAAACAAAAGAAAACAAAACATAGCTCTAAGTCACTTTGAGGACATCTAGGACAATTTATGGTATATAGTTTGGGCAGTATAACAGGGTCCCTCCTCAAGGGGACCCAACCTGCCCCTTATTGAAAATGCTCTGGAAATGGGGACTCATGATATGGAATTGACTGAGAAGCCACAATTCTCATGTTGACTCAAGTTAGACTTATGTTCACCAGACCTAGGACTTTTCCACTTATTCAAATCGAGTAGGATATTGGTAGGCTTCCTATTAGTAGGCTGACCCCAACAACAACACAAACAATAAGCCAATGCAAAAATTTCTGTGAATCAAACCATTCCGACTATCCCTTTGGCTTTGCTGTTCATTATGACAAACAAAATCAGTTTATTGCTGCCAATAAAATGCCTCCATTGACTACTGATGCCCCAGGATCACACCACCCTCGCTGAATTCAGGGAGTCCCATTTTGATGTCATAATTTCCTTCTCTCATGCCTGGTCTGTAAAGAAGAGTCACTATAGAGCTCTCCAAAACTGCCAGTGCTCTCCTATCTCTTTGTAAACCTTCTTCTATAGTAGTGTTTCTCAATTGGGGACAACTTTGCCCCCCAACCCAGGGGCATTTGGCAGTGTCTTATGGCATTTTTAATTTTTACATTTGGGGGAAAGGGGATGTGCTGCTGGCACCTAGTAGGTGGAGGCTGGAGATGCTGCTAAGCATCTTACAATGCACTGGACAGCCCTTAACAATGAAAAGCTATCCAACAAAATGTCAATAGTGGCAAAGTTGAGAAACTTTCTACAATATACTTAGAAAGTTCTGGTTTTTTACTTTAGCATAAGCTAACTTTGGTCCAGGTTTTAGTCATGCAACTAAGCCAATGGTTGAAGGCATTCTCAGGTACTCAAGCTAACACCCTAAGTCTGGAAATGGTGTTCAGTGTACCCATATCAACAAATCCAGCCTAATCCAACATTACATTACTTCCACCCAACTCATTACCCATAAGATCTACAACAATATATATTTCTCAGTTTTCTATTAATATGCATTATAAAAATCCTTATTTTGGCAGGTATTTCCTTGTGGTCATACTTTATACCTGATGACTTCCCCAGACCAGACCCCCTCCTGTGGCCTGCGAGGACTTAAATCTGTATAGGCCTAGAAAAATGGGAATGGGGGTAAAGGTAAGTCTTGAGAACCTACAGTCCCCTGCAAGGAAACTATCTCAGAAGAGATCATTACAGGTTCTTCAGGCAAGGGGAGACTAACTCAGAGAGGGGAGGAAAGCCCCCCTTTATTTCTTTTAATCCTCATCCAAGGATATTTTTCCATTGATTTTCAGATAAGAGTGGGAGGGAAGCAGGGAGGGAAGGAGAGAAACATCAGTGTGAGACACATCGATTGGTTGCCTCCCACATGACCCCAAGCACGGCCAGGTATCGAACCATAACCAAGGCACATGCCTTTGACTGGAATCAAACCCACAGCTCTTTGGTCTGCAGGCTGACACTCTAACCACTGAGTCAAACTGGTCAAGGCTGGGTAAGCCCCCTTTTAATGGCAAAGGCAGCTCAGTGAATTTAGAGGTCGAAGGCCTCAGCTTTGTTGGAATCTGGCCATATATTCCCATCTCAAATTTTCAGGAGTCTATTCCTTCCCATTGATGCCCTATGACATAGGAGAATCTACAAGATTGTGAATGGGCCACTGACTAGAATTGCCTTTGGGTCCTTTAAAAAAAATGCTGATTATATATAACAAGTCTCCAAAGTATTAATATGTAGCCAATCTCACAGCAAAGATAAAAAAAATTCTCCAGAGGCCAAAAAAGAATTTGAGCCCATAGTGTCAAGTGGGAGTTGAAACTGAATTACCTACAAAGGCCAAGAAAACTGTATACACAGCTAGAGGTTTAATCTTTGGTGTGATGGTAGTCAAGGTTTGAGCAGCCAGCCATGCATACTAGGTGTGAATAGTGAATACCCAACATTGCAATCAAGAGTATCTCTCTTTTATTGCCTGTGAAATGTTTGTCACTACTAACGCTAACACTTAAATCTCTGCTTTGACATTCTTGAAAAAAAATTCAATCATGTGGTGTCTTACTATAAGATTAAAAAACTCAATTTTCAGTCAGTGTATACTGTCACAAAGAATAACTGAACTTATACTATATAAAATCAATAGAACAATAGACAAAGTCCAAGATAATAGGACCCAACTTGATGAGAGAGGCTGGGGGAGAGCACAGGAGCTAATCACAACAGGGCAATGCCAAATTAATATTATATATTGCAGTATTGCTTTTCTACCATTTCATATTTGTCTCTCCGAGTTAATTTTATTAAAGCTACATTTAGGTTTCCTGGTCAAAATACAATTTTATGAAATTTCAGAGGTGATCTCAACACAATTTTTAAATATACATGTTTCCCATTTATTAACAAATACTGAGCGCCCGTGAAGTACTTGCAATAAGAACTGTGAAGATTCAGAAAAAAGGTTTCTGCATTTAAAGGGTTTACATTTTAGTGCATATTAATTTTGGCTTGTCCATCATACTTTTCTACAAGGCCTCATAAAATTCTTACCCATTTTAAGGCCTCTCTCCTGAGTAGTATTTAATAAAGATCAAAGTTCTAACTGAAGCCCTTATACTATATCACTCACAAAGGTTCTCTTCTCACACTGCCCATTTTAGCTCAGAGGTTAGAATGTAAACCCATAAGCCAAGGGTCACCAGTTAAATTCTGGTCAAGGGCACATACCTGGATTGCAGGTTCAATCCATGGCCTGGTTGAGGTTGTGCAGGAAGAATCAATTGATGTGTTTCTCTCACATGGATATTTCTCCCTCTCTCTCTCCCTCCCTTCCACTCTATTTAAAACCAATGGAAAAAATCTCAGGTGAGGATTAACCAAACATAAACAACAAAAAACCCCAAGTGTTCTCTTTTCTGCTGCGTAGCCTCCTGTGCTACAGGGATATGTTAAGCTATGGCTGAAAACACTGCTTTAGTAATAATAATTTTAAAAATGTTTAATCTGGTTCGTGTGGCTAGTTGGTAGGGTGATGTCCTGTCTCATGCACCAAGAGGTTGATGGTTTGATTCCTGATCAAGGGCACATGTCTGGGCTGCAGCTTGGTTCCCCTCCCACGTAGGGGGCATGCTGGAGGCAGCCAATCAATGTTGTGCTTTCACATCAATGTTTCTCTCTCCCTCTCTCCTTCCTCTCTCTAAAAATCCAATAAACTATTATTTTCAAAAAAAGTTTCTTTTGAACTTGATGATTGGAAGAATTCACATGACACTTTTGTTTTTTACAAAACATTTTACCTGTGTAGACTCATGTTCTTATCAGTTCTATCACTTTTAGAGGATTTATCACCAGCATGGATTCTTTGATGAATTGTAAGATTTGATCGCCAACTGAAACTCTTACCACATATCTCACACTTATAAGGTTTCTCCCCTGTGTGAACTCTCTTATGAGATTGTAGCTGTGAAGACCGACTGAAGACTTTACCACACATATCACATTTATATGGTTTCTCTCCAGTGTGGACACTCTGATGAAGTTGAAGACTCGAGGCCTGACTGAAGTGCTTCCCACACTCCCCACACTTATACGGTTTCTCCCCTGTGTGGACCCTCTGATGCATGTCAAGGTTCAAGCTCCACTTGAAGCCCTTTCCACACTCCTCACATTTGTATGGCTTTTCTCCAGTGTGGACTTTTTGATGGGCTTGAAGATGTGAACTCCGACCAAAGCTCTTCCCACACTCATCACATTTGAATGGTTTTTCTCCACTGTGGACTCTCTGATGGGCTAAAAGATTTGAGGCCTGCCTGAATACTTTCCCACATTCCTCACAATTATATGGTTTCTCTCCTGTGTGGATTCTACAGTGAATTTTAAGATCTGCTCTACGACTGAATCCTTTTCCACATTCTTCACATTTGTATGGTTTCTCCCCAGTATGAATCAGCTGATGAATCTGAAGTCGTGAACTCTGAGTGAAGCCCTGCCCACAGTCTTCACACTTATAAGGTTTCTCTATACTGTGAGCCTTCTGATGGATTTGAAGATATGAACTCTGACTGAAGCCCTTTCCACATATCTCACATTTATAGGGTTTCTCTCCTGTGTGAACCACCAGATGAACTTGATAATGGGAGTTCCTCCTGAAGCTCTTCCCACACTCATCGCATTTGTATGGTTTCTCTCCAGTGTGGACTCTTTGATGTGCTTGAAGATTTGAACTCAGAGTAAAGCCTTTACCACACATACTACAAATGTATGATTTCTCTCCAGTGTGGACTCCCTGGTGGGCCTGAAGACTTGAGGGCCGACTAAAGCCTTTACCACATTCCTCACATTTGTAGGGTTTTTCTCCTGTGTGGACCCTCTGATGAATGTATAGATTTGAGCTACAAATGAAGCCCTTCCCACACTCTTCACATTTATATGGTTTCTCTCCTGTATGGACTCTCTGATGGGACTGAAGATGTGAATTCCTACTGAAGCTCTTATCACACACGTCACATTTGAATGGTTTCTCCCCAGTGTGGACTCTCTGATGGTCCTGAAGATGAGAGGCCTGACTGAAGGCCCTCCCACAATCCTCACAATTATATGGTTTCTCTCCCGTGTGTAATTTACAATGAACAGTAAGCGCAGATCTTCGACTGAAGACTTTCCCACATTCCTCACATTTGAATGGTTTTTCTACAATGTGGACTTTCTCATGATTTTGCAGATATGAGCTTTGACTGAATTCCTTACCATGATCATCACATTCATAGCATTTTTCTCCCATGTGAACTCTCTGATGAATATGAAGAGCTGATCTATAACAGAAGCCTTTTCCACATTCACTACATATATGTGATTTCTCTTTTGAGTGTACTTGCTGATGAAGACCAAAGGTGGAGAGATCACTGAAGGATTTTTTACATTCATTACACTGATAAGGTTTTTGTCCTGTGTGAGTCATAGTATTCTGATCCAATGTTGACATTTTCATGCTGTCTCTTCCATAATTATTGTAACTATAAGATTTTTCACTGTGTACTCCACAATCATCAAGGCGATATGATACCCAATTGATGGTGCCAGCATTCTGTTTATACTGACAGAATTTATTTTTTATGGAAATTTGCTGATATCTATTCTGATAATTCTGTGACTCAGTCAGGGAAGTTTTCTTCCAAGAACCCTGGGCTCTCAAAGTCTGAAATTCTGGATTTCCAGTGTCACTGGCACTATCCATTTTATGATTTAGTAAATAGTTTTCATCCTCAGAAATGTGAATAGATAGTCCTGCCCCAACCTGGCAGGGGGAATCACCTTGACTGTGGAACTGAGAACTATTTATCATGGAGTCTTGACACCTGGTTAAGTCATTTACAATTTGTTGCCAGATCTTCCAGTAGGAAAGCTCTTCATGTGGTCCTCCGTCCTGAACAGTCCTCAACTCACTTTGATTGCTCTTGCCTATATAGACAAAGAATTCAGAGATATGGACAGGTGAGAGCTTTGTTCAAAGATTCAAGATTTTAGCCCTGGCCAGTTTGGCTCAGCGGTTAGAGCGTCGGCCTGCGGTCCGGAGAGACCCGGGTTCGGTTCCCGCTAAGGGCACGTACTTCGGTTGCAGTTTGTCCCCGGCCCTGGTTGGTCGTGCGGGTGGCAGCCACTCGATGTGTCCCTTCACATCGATGTTTCTCTCACTCTCCCTTCCTCTCTCTCCCTCCCACTCTATCTGTACAAAAAAAAAAAAGGAAAAATATCCTCGGGTGAAGATTAAAAAAAAAAAAAAAAAAGATTCAAGATTTTACACTTAGTACACACAATATAAGACTTTTTTGTTGTTGTTAATCCTCACCCTGAGGATACTTTTCCATTGATTTTTTTTAGATAGAGTGGAAGAGGGGGGAGGGAGAGGGAGAGGAGGGGGGGAGAGAGAGAGAGAGCAAGAGAGAGAGAGAGAGATATCCATGTGATAGAGACACATCGAATAGTTTCCTCCCACATGACTCCAAACAGGGCTGGGGACTGAACCTACAACCCAGGTACATGCCACTGACTGCAAATCAAACATGCAACCCTTCAGTCTGAAGGCCTATGATCTAACTGCTCAGCCAAACTGGCCAGGGTCACAGAATAAGACTTTAATGAATCTTGAGATGGTTCAGCTTATTTATTTATTTATTTTTACCACATATCAAGTTCTCTGGTTTATATAAAGACAGAAACCAGGGGGTGGTCTGTTAAGCTCCCAAACATTTAGCATTAATGAAACCCATTTAAAACAAAATGACTGCCATTTGACATATTATTTAAGTAATTTTTGATAAATTATATGTCTTTCCTATCATAACACAGTATCAACAAGGAAAAGCATTTTGGACTGTTCAAAGCTGTAACAGTGGCTGGCAGTTAGTAGGTGCTCAAAAAATGCATATATAGATGAATGACAGTTTGATTTCTGGGATTTTATATAACTCTAAATCCCAGCTTAAATTTGAATCGAGTCATAAAAGCAAAAGTGCTTTTACAAGGAAGGTATCTGAAATAGAAAAAGGATCAAAAAGTACAGTTTGCTGAGAAGTTAAAAGACTACAGTAGAGGCAGTGGTACACCAACAGGTTTAATACTGAGGATAAAGTCAAAGGTGCTAAGAATCGCCCTGGCCGGTTTGGCTCAGCGGTTAGAGCGTCGGCCTGCGGTCCGGAGAGACCCGGGTTCGGTTCCCGCTAAGGGCACGTATTCGGTTGCAGTTTGTCCCCGGCCCTGGTTGGTCGTGCGGGTGGCAGTCACTCAATGTGTCCCTTCACGTCGATGTTTCTCTCTCTCTCTCCCTTCCTCTCTCTCCCTCCCACTCTATCTGTACAAAAAATGGAAAAATATCCTCGGGTGAGGATAAAAAAAAAAAAAGGTGCTAAGAATCACTTGGAATGAAAGAAAAACCGGACAATTTGGATTCTTCTAAGAGTTTTGTACTGTCTGAAACGTTATTTTCCCAAATAGGAATAAAAATTTAGAGGCTAGGGAAGAATGCTGTCTCTCTGAAAATAGCATGAAAAATTTTATATGGCGATACATTGGCCTTTAACAAGAATAATTTCCAAAGTAGGATATACTTTATTAGTGAGCTATGAAATAAATTCAATAGCTTGTGCTATGTTATTTACAAGACACAGGCTAGAAATCATCACAAGCAGTAAAGGTTTCATTACATAAAACAGCTTCTAACATCATACATATAAATATACACATATGTAAGATGTTTGTAGAGATAACGATGTAAGATCTATTTCTTATTATGGATGTAGACTTTGCAAGAAGCAAATGGGATGCAACTGTGCAAATCTTCCAAAGGAGAAGCTAATTTACAAACTATTTTTTGAGAGCAGGCAACCAGTACAAAGGCTGCTACAATAATACAGGAAAAAGATTTGACCATTTCAACTGTGTGAGGGCACAGGGGTGGTGAGAAATGGATAGACAGTTAACTACAAAAACTCACAACTGCTTACCTAAATTTCTCTCCATCTGGGGTGATATCTTCATCATCCAAAGCCTCTCTTCTCTTTCTGTATATGATATATCTTGTCTGAAGGGTTGATGTCCTGAGAACATGCAAAGTCACAAGTTTCAATTGAATATACTGGAGCAGAGCTAAAATTTGAGTTCTAACTGCATATTAAAGATGTTGAAAGCAGTGTTTTGCAAAAAACTTTTTGTCATGACCTACTGAACAAATAAAATAGCATTTACTTCATGACCCAGGTACATATGTATAGGTATGTGTTACTAAAACAGAAGTCATATGGCCCAGTTCTAACTGTCTATTTTCATAAAATCTCCTCTCAATGGTTCTCAGACCACTTATGCAATTGGCCAGTTTTAGCTGCAATGTTCTATTCTTTTTAAGGAGCTCTGATATTTTCTACCCCCCCCCCTTTTTTTTTAATTCTCACCCAAGGGTATATTCATTGCTTTTTTTTTTTTTTTTTAGAGAGAGGGGAAGAAGGAGCGACTGAGAGAGAGAGAAAGAGAAATATTGATGTGAGAGAGAAACACTGATGAGCTACCTCCCATTCGTGCCCAACTGGATATTGAACCTGCAACTTAGGTATGTGCCATGGAACTAGGGTTCAGACTGACAAACTTCAGAGGAGAGGGGGAGGGGGAGGGAAGAGATAAACCAAAGAACTTATGCATATAAGCATAACCAATGGACACAGATAACAATGCTGGGGGGAGGGGGGATGAGAGGAAGGTGTTAATGGGGGAAAAAGGAGAAACATCTGTAACAAAAATAATTTTTAAAAAATCCCCTCATTCTCCCCCAAAAAACTAAAAAAAAGTCACAAAGATACTCCAGAGGGAGGTTGTCCTCACCCACTGAGACCAGGTTCCTAAAGTTCTCTACCATCACATCTTGGTACAGCTTCCTCTGGGCAGAGTCCAGTAGCCCCAGCTCCTCCTCTGTGAAGGCCACAGCCACATCCTTGAATGTCAGTGCCTCCTACAACAAATATATACACCTCATCTTACACCCAGTGTCCATTGGAAGAGGGGCAGCACTGACAAGGTGAGGAGGATGGGTGGGAAGTTGCTCTGGCCCCTAAACAATTTGGAAATCTCCCAGTCCTTCTCCTTCTATCCTGCCAGTGCCACACACTCACACACTGATTTTCCGTAGCCTTGACAAAAATGCTGCTATGGAAAAAAACAAAAGCTTTGTTTTTGTGTTTACCTGGTGTTCTCACGTTGAGCACTGTTATGAGTCAACTCCCTAGAGTAGAAATTGCTGTATCCTAACTAAAAAGGTTCTGCATTTTAGCTGATATTGCCAATTGCCTGAGAAATGTTTGTTTTAATCTCAACAGTGTTTGATAGCACCTGCCTTCCCACTGAGATGGGAACAACGTTAAGAGCATTATATGTGGAAATAAATCAACAGGGTTTGCCAGGTCTCTGAATGAAAAACACTCTTTCCTCCTGTCTCTGTATTTCACTCGAGTACAATACTCTGACCTGTTTTTCTGTATGAATTTGAGCAGATTCCTTTTTTTTTATAATCCATTTTCTTTACATTAAACGTAAAGATGAGCCCGGCCGGTGTGGGTCAGTGGTTGAGCGTCGACCCATGCACCAAGAGGCTGCCAGTTCAATTCCTGGTTAGGGCACAGTATGAATACATATGATGAAGAGATTATGGAAATACAAAAGCAGCTAATTTGTAAGCAGGGAAGTAGCAAGGTAGAAGATGTTTTTAATTTCTACTAATGTTTCTCTTATTTGTGAAATAAAAATGATAAAATAAAACAAAAAGTAAACCAAAAGCAATTAATCTTAAAAGGGACAAAGCAAGCATGTGACACACTCAACAACTCCTCAAATTTCTGGACATTCCCTGAAAGAGAAAAACTTGTGCCCACTCTCCAAGTACGGAAACATTTTTAAATGCAAAAAGGCAAGCCCTACTCACCTTGAACATGCTCATTTTTTTCTTTTTCCTTCAGTAGAAACAGAGTTCTAAGAAGATAGACTGAGAAAGGAGAAAAAAGTCAATGGAAACCCGTCAAGTATGCTGCTAACCCATGTGGCTGCTCATTGTGAATTTGCAAAGATGCCTTTTCCTCAGGGTGGCAGCAGCTGATGAACAGAACTTGGCATGAATGCCGGATGCCGCCCTGCACCTTTCAGTAGTTCAGGGCACAACCTGCCCAACCACACATACTGGCCCTGTCACCACCAGTGTGCCTATAGCTTCTTCAGTAGTAATTTTTATGCTGGGTATGGTGTAAATTGAGACAAGGTAGAAACACGTGCTGGAGTTAATATGCACTGGTTGAAATCCTGGCGAGGCTTTCACTACCAGAGTCATCTTGGGGAAATAATTAACATCTCTTTGCCTCAATTCTGTCACCTACAAGTGGGGGAGAATAACTGTATCAACCTCATGGGATTGTCACAAGGTAGAAAGTTCTTAGAACACTGTCAGGGTTTCTTACTTCTTTGCAATCTCAGTAATGCAGAGGATATTCTATAGTTTGGTGTTATCCTTATAGATGAGATTTCTACCAACAGAGTAATGTAAGATACGTGGCTTTCAGGGATTACTGCTTTGTCCTGTTATGGATTCTTACAACTTCTGAAAAATCTCTGGTTTTGTTTTTTCTGTTACATGTTACCTCAACAATAACATTTAAATTGACAGAAATAACTTTTTATAAAAGGTATAAAAACACGTCAAGTTTCTTTTAAAGCAGGAAGTGGACCCTGCCCGGTCTTGCTCAGTGGTTAGAGAGTTGGCCCATAGACTGAAGGGTCAAGGACTCAATTCCTAGTCAAGGGCACATATCTGGGTCACAGGTTCAATCCTTGGCCCCATTTGGGGTCATGCAAGAGGCAACCAGTTGATGTGTCTCTCTCACATTGATGTTTTGCTCTCTTTCCCTCCTTTCCTTTCATGCTCTCTAGAAATCAATGGAAAAAATATCCTCAGGTAAGGATTAACAACAACAACAAAAAGGATAAATAAAATAAATAAGGCAATAAGTGCTCTTTTGAGAAATATACACAGAGATAAAGAAAATTAATTGAAATCCATGACTCTGCCACAATAAAAAAAAAATAGTTTGACGGTCTATACTTTATTTAAATTAAAAAGACAGTGGGGCCCTGGCTGGTTTGGCTCAGCAGTTAGAGCATTGGCCTGCAGACCGGAGAGCCCTGGGTTTGGTTCCCGCTAAGGGCATGTACCTCGGTTGCGGTTTGTCCCTGGCCCTGGTTGGGGTGGTGTGGGTGGCAACCACTCGATGTCTCTCTCTCACATCGATGTTTCTCTCTCTCACATCGATGTTTCTCTCTCTCTCTCGTCCTCCCTCTCTCCCTCCCACTCCATCTGAAGATACATGCAGGAATGTCCTTGGATGAGGATAAAAAAAAAGACAGTGGGGGTGTGTAGGAGGCAGCAATTGATGTTTTCTCTCATCCATCGATGTTTCTGTCTCTCTCTCCCTTCCTCTCTCTCTAAAATCAATAAAGAAAAATATTAAAATTTAAAAAAAGAAAGAAAATCACCAATGGATGCAAAAATTGGTGAAAGTTTGGTGAGGAATAAGATAGCTACACAGTCTCAAGTATTAACTGTAAAAGGTAAAATAGTAACCTGGCAGACACCTTAACCAAGAAAACTAAGCTGAGACCACCAATTGGGAAAACCCAACAAACTGACATTTGCTTTATATGAAGCACTGAGAAGGATGTCTCATCACTCCTGCGGCATCCCTGCTGAGCCTTAATCTAATCATGAACAAATACAACACAAAGCAAAAAAAGAGGGACATTCTACAAAATAATTTGTAATACTTGTTCAAATATCAAGAACAAAAAAAGAAAAAGCCCGAGGAATCATTCTAGATTAAAGGAGACTAGTGTAACAAAAAGTAAGTGCAATGTATGTAACTAGACTGGACCTTGAACTAGAAAAGAAAAATTGCTCTCAAAGACTTTATTAGGAAACTGAAAATTTTTAAATAGGGACTGTGGATTAGATAACAGTATGTTATCAATGTAAGTAATTCCATTATTACTTACTTATTGATCACTGTCTGTAGCTTGTTCTCTGATGGTTCAGAAAATATCTATATCTATCTATCTATCTATCTATAGATATAGATATGTATGATAAAGCTGTGCAAGAGAAAAAAAAAAAACAGCTTGGATGAGCTAAAGCCGCAATAGCTATAACTTGATGTTTTCAACTCATGAACAAAAATCAGACAAAACCACTCAGTGATTGTGGTGAACAAGAAAAAGACAAGAGACTCCATAACACAGAGACAAAAGCATTATACAGTGACAAAAATAGCCCAAGAACTGCTAACATGAGTGACTACTTTGTTAATAGTTGACAACTCAGTTTCATTTGGTTTTTCCCACTATTAGGTAAACATTTTTACAATATTTAGTTATCAAATTGCTTCTGCTTCCCTTTTTTTTAATCCTCACCCAAAAATATCTTTGCATTTATCTTCAGATAGAGCAGGAGGGAGAGAAGGAGAAAGAGAGAGAGAGAGAAACATCAATGTGAGAGAGACACATCAAGTGGTTGTCACCCACACAACTCCAACCAGGGCTGGGGACAAACCGCAACCGAGGTACATGCCCTTAGTGGGAACCGAACCCGGGTCTCTTTGGTCCACAGGCTGATGCTCTCACCGCTGAGTCAAACTGGCCAGGGCGCTTCTGCTTCTTGACAGCATTCAATCCAGAACAAATTCTCACTGCCTATAACTCTCCCCAATTCAGCTATCACATGTCAAAACCCTCCTAATTGCTTCTTACCAACATCCCCTGACTCCCCATGCTATGTAGGCTTCCTTGCTGCAGCAAACTAAAACAAACTCAGCTCTTTGATTACAGGCATGCTCCTGGAAGTATCTGACTGATGGTAATCAACAGAGCAAACAGGCAAAACATAAACAATTGATGAATCTGGGTAAAGAGTATATGAGAATTCCTTCTACTATTTTTGCAACTGTTCTGTAAGTATAAAGTTATATAAAAATAAAAAGTTACAACCCTGGCCAGTTTGGCTCAGCAGTGAGAGTCTTGGTCTGCGAACCAGGAAGTCCTGGGTTCGATTCCGGCCAAGGGCACATACCTTGGTTGCGGTTTGTCCCCTGCCTGGGTTGGGGTCGTGTGGGTGGCAACTAGTTGATGTGCCTCTCTCACATTCATGTTTCTCTCTCGCTCTCTCTCTTTCTCCCTCCCACTCTGTCTGAAGATAAATGTAAAAATATCCTCAGATGAGGAATAAACAATAAAAAAATAAAAAGTTATAGAACTTAGGAAATAGTGATACTAATAACAACAATAGTTCTAATGATGTTGACTACAGCCAAAACATCTAATATTAACTAACATAAGTACTAGTTGATCTTCCTATTTCAGACAGAAGTCCTGTAGTTAAAAAGATGGCAATGAATCCACTCCCCAAAGTCTGGGAGAAATATATCTTTACGACCTCTAACTCTGTTCAATCTGTCTCTATAGTTGTAGGTACCTTCTGCTCATGTCAGGATTTTGCAAAAAGACCTGACAGTTGACAATTAGTGGGGGTAGAATTGGGGAAATCATTGGACTGAGTAGGGCTCTGGTGTATCCTATTCAGTTTCATCTGTCACAGCTGGCAGGGTCAATTTCTTTAGGCCTCGGTTTCAAGAAACTTTCCTGAATTTCTTGTTTTCCTGTGCACAAGAATCATCTCAGGATCTTGTTGAAATGCAGATTCCTGGGTCCGATCTGCAGAAATTCTATATCAGAAGGTTAGAATGGGGCTCAAGGATGGGCATTTCTACCCAAGTGATGCCAATGCCACTGGTTTGTGGACCACAATTTGAGAAGCACTGCAGTGTACCAGCAGTCCCAAAGAAAACAGCCTTCACTAAATGGAAATATATACAATGAACCATAGTTACTAAAACATTAACAATGGTTATCTTTTTTTTTTAGTTTGACAAATTTATTGGTATTTTGGTAAAGAAATTAACCTCAGTCGTTTATCTCTCCCTTCTTGACCATAAATTAATATTTCATTTAAGTCAAGAAAAGAATATGCAGGAGAGGAATGTTATTTTAACATGAACAGCATAATGGACAAAAATAAAAAGTTTGCTTACATTAAAACAAGTTAAATTCATGTATCTTGATATCATTAAATCAAGAAAGAATAGTTCTACATATATTTTCATTGTTTTACTTGGAGAACAATGTTTATTTTTACATCCTAAGGTTATGGGTAATTTAAATTTTTATTTATATATTTCTGTATTTTTCCAAATTTTCCATAATGATTATGTTACTTTTATAATACAGGGTGGGGCAAAAGTAGGTTTACAGTTATGAGTACGCAAAACACAGTTTATTCTTGCATTATTATTTATTAATTATTGTATTATTTTCCATAAAAGCAACTGTAAATCTACTTTTGCCTCACTCTCTGTACACATTACCTGAAATAAAATAGTGAAAAAGTTGAGAAAACTATTTTAAAAACTCTTCTATAGAATAGCCTAAATCTTGCTCTCAAAGTTTCCATAATCAAGTCCCCACCTACTTTCCCAATATAATTCTAGACGGTTCCCTACGCTCAAGGAGAATATACAAAAGATTAGTGAACTCAGGTGCTGGACTCAGACTGCCTAGGTTCCAACCCCAGCTGTGCCTCCAACTAGCAGGGTGACCCTGGGCAAACATTTTCCCTGCGAATCACAGAGCAGCACTTCACAGAGCCACTGTGTGACAAAAATGTGTTTATTTGTATAAAGCTTTGAGATAGAACTTAGCAACTAAGGCTTAGTTATAATCATTACCCATATCTGTCCAAGTACACGTCCCACTCATTCTCCAATTTATGTGACTTAGAAGAATGACAAATCCTACTCACGTGGGGCTCTGTTGCTTCCTCCTCCGTGCAATGCTTTTTGAGAAGACAAGGCTGGGGAAGAAAAGTAGTTGTGAAATACCAGGATTGTGTTTGCATCCCCTTAAATAAATCACATCGCCGGTACCAACTAGAGACAACCCTCTCCTAGAAAAGGCCGGCAGTTCAGGACAATTCAGATTCCTGGGCTCACAGAATCTAATTGCGAGATGGACACTTTTCGGAGAGTTAGAGTAGTATTAATCACAACCCACGTACCAGGCAGTTTTAATTAAGCCTTTTTATTTGTACTATCCTCGTTTTGTTTTCCCAAAATATTCTATTAGGACGGTTTTACTTTAATTTCCCTTTTACAGAACAGCAAGCTAAAGCACAGAGGGCTTAAGTAACCCACCCAATGTGATACCGCATGAAGTGGTAGGTGAGGGAGCCGGGTTAGGGGTGCAATGGGCCCTGGAGACCCTCAAACCCGCGAAGAGCGACCGAACCCGCCCCATCCCGAGGACATTCCCAAACTCAAAGACGCTTCGCCCCGGGGAATGCAAATCGCCACCTCGGCCTCAGACTTCCGTTTTTAGCCGCTCCTCCTCTTTCTCCCCAAATGAAAGGCCGGTAGCTGCGGACCACTGGCGCATGCCGAAGTTTGAATGGGTCCTGTGTAACGGACCTCAATAACCACAACCTGGGAAAACATGGCTACGACGTCGTCCAGGGGCGGAAGTGCTTGCGATTATCCGAGCCCCTAAACTACATTTCCCAGAATTCTGCAGCACGGCCCTTCTTGCCTGGAGGTACCTGCGTTTACACGGAGCTGTTGGACCTACACTCCGAGAATTCCGCGGGACGGGGGGACGTTTACAGCCCGGCCTTACTGTGAGTGTAAGACTAAACGCAGCTCTGGACTACATGTCCCAGAATGCTAAGCGGGAAACGGCCACATTACCGCCCTCGTGGAAAACAGTTCCCCGGTAGAAAACGGACAAAGTTGCGCCCCTGATGCGACAGTGCCCAACTACTCTGAGCGCCTGGTTTTCACTTCCTGGAACCCGTGAGAAGACCTCCGACAAATGTCTTGCCGTTTTAGCTTGTAGGATTTAGAAGAGTGAAGATTCTATTCATTGAGAAGCCGAGTAGCACTTTGGACGGGTTCAAGGGGCTAAACAACATAAATCCATTGCCTACCACAGAGGCTTCCTGGTAAACCCCCAAAGAGCTTCACCGCAGTAATAAGAGTAAAAGGGAACTGGGCATTCTTTGGCAGGTACTGAAACCAAACGTCAGGTCACCTCAATCCCTGACATTGCATAAAGGTGAACGTGTTTTGTTAGCATCTTCTGGCCCTTAAAGCAAATGAAAATCCTTTCTAGAGAAAAGTACCATCATCCTAGGCCTCATATTATTTCTATTATTATAAAACTTGTGCTATTAATATTCGAGCAAGTGAACTTTAAGAAAAAAAGCATTGCTTGACATGTAGAGGGACACTTCATAATGATAAATTTCAAGTTAACAGAAACTGACAACTTACGTTATATTTAATAAAGTGAAAACTGACAGAACCAAGAGGAGAAAGATTCAACAGGTGAAGGGGGTCAGAGGGTTAAAAAAAAGTAAGCACTGTAGGCTGTAGTGTAGTGATTCCTCACAATACACCTGTAGCATGAAACAGTTATCTTAATGTGTGGATCAGAACTAGTCAATCATGTAATGAATGAATGCTAATCAGGCAATGTAATAAAAGTGATTCTATATGGGAAAGAGAGAAGAGACAAGAGTCCAAAACTAGGACACCTGAATGGGAGGAAAAGAGATCGCAGCTCAGGGACCCAACATATGCATTTGAAAATAAGTAAAACTAGTATAAAAATATCACACATGAGAGAAGCAAGTGTGATGCCATAAAGTGGAGTCAGAGTAATGCCATTGCTGTAAGACAGCCACGAGCCAAAGAATGAGAACAGCTTCTAGAAGTTGGTAAAAGCAAGAAGCGAACTTCTCTCCAGAAGGAAGGCAGCCCTGCTGATATCTTCATTATAGCCAGATAAGTAAACTGAGGCTCTGAGAAGAATAAAATGCCCCAGGAGTCTTGCTCCGCAAGAGCAAATGGTAAAGGGAAGTAGTCAAGTTGGAATGTCATGGAAGATGGATGAAACCAATCCACTATGAGCCTAGAAACTTGGGAAAATATAACCGTATAATCTGTAACCATATAATCTGTGTGAACGAGAACAGTATTTCTTTTCATTTATGAAAATCAATTCACAGAAACAAAAAGTAGGAGAAAGAACCAATTTGGGGAAAGAGAATTAAAGAAGATGTGATTGTACCCTGCTCCCCCAAATCCAACATTTGTGAAAAAGAAGAAAGAAAAGGACCTGTATATCATATGTCATTACAGTGATTCTCAACCTTGAAAAAACAATCCAATACCCAAAATTCCCCCCATGTATTATTGCAGGAAATCCAATCGAGCAGTAAATCCCTAAAACACACACACACACCTTTCTCTAAACAAAAAGCTTGCTCTCAACCATGGCATGGCAGTCTTTGGTGAGAGGGAGTATGGTCTACACTGTGACGACCATTTAGACACTGACCCAGTAAGGGAGTGAGTGGAGTGGCAATGAGAGGGGCACAGGGAGAGCCCACCTGAGCTCTGGATTCAAGAATTCATGGATTCAGGTTCTCACTCTGCCACTGTAGACTGTGTGACCTTGCATGAACTTAACAACTCTGAGTCTCAGTTTCTTTATTTGTAAAGCAAGGCTATTAGGACTACCTGTATAAGTTGTTAGAAGGATTAGAGACAATGTCAAGTATTAAAACACAGTGTTTTGCATGTGGGAGACATTGACAAATGGCAGCTATTATTTTCATAAGCAAACCATGTGTCTTTTGCCAGAAGCAAAGGCATTCATGTTGTAAAAAAAAAAAATGTTCAAACTTGCAATTGGAACCGAAGACTTTAACTTATACAGAGTAAAATGTTGAGCCTTAAGTGCATAAATGTTAAAATAGAAGGAAAGCTGAAAACTGATTCAGAAAAATATTCATCCCAAGAAGTTACCAAACGAATAGCAAAACCAAAGAAAGTAGATGGAAGTTCATAGAACTTCATTTTCTGCACCCATAACATTTTACCTCTTTCTATTGCCTTTTCCAATTACAATGAAATGAGCACTGTCATGTGTCTGCTTACAGACCTATGTGGGAATTTGGAACCCTTTGCAATAAATAGTGTGAGAATTCTCTGGAATATATACCCGAGGATTAAATTATCTCATAGCGCATGTGCGTACTTAATTTTCTTTTTAATCCTCACTTGAGGATATTTTTCTATTTATCTTCAGATAGAGTGGGAGAGAAGAAAGACGGAGAGAGAAACATCGATATGAGAGAGACACCTCAACTGGTTGCCTCCCGTACAACCCCAACCAGGGCTGGGGATGAACCGCAACTGAGGTATGTGCCCTTAACTGGAATTGAACCCATGACTCATTGGTCCGCAGGCCAATGCTCCACCACTGAGCCAAACTGGCCAGGGCATGTGTACTTAAATTTAATGTTAGTGTTGCTGACCTTCAGAAAGGCTACAGCAGTCGACATTACTAAGAGTTGCATATGAAGATTTTTGTGTAACCATGTCCTCTCCTCCATTTGGATGACTCATCATCCCAAGTTCTGCTAGTGTATAGTAACTGATTTTTTTTCCTTGGGAGAACTTTGACTGATCTAATACAGCTACATTTTTTTTTTTTTTTTTAATCCTCACCCGAGGATATTTTTCCATTTTTTGTACAGATAGAGTGGGAGGGAGAGAGAGGAAGGGAGAGGGAGAGAGAGAGAGAAACATCGACGTGAAGGGACACATCGAGTGGCTGCTACCCGCACAACCAACCAGGGCCGGGGACAAACTGCAACCGAGGTACATGCCCTTAGCGGGAACCGAACCCGGGTCTCTCCGGACCGCAGGCCAACGCTCTAACCGCTGAGCCAAACCGGCCAGGGCTAATACAGCTACATTTTAACACTTATGGGGAGTATCACTTTATTTCTCCACGTTTGAAAACATTCACAATATTGTGCAATGATGACCACTATCCAATCCTAGAATACTTTCATCTGCCCCTAAGGAATGTCCCCCCTCCACTACCACATACACATTAGCAGTTACTCCTCATCCCCAATTCCATCCCCCACCCCCAGGATCTAGAAAAAGCATTTATTTACTTTCTCTGTGGATTTCCTATTCTGCACATTTCATATAAATGTAGTCATACCACACATCTCTTGTGTCTGGCTTCTTTTACTTGGCATGTCTTCAGGGTTCATCCATGTTGTAGAATGAATCAGCACTTCATTGCTTCATATTGCTGAAAAATATTGCATTGTATGGATATACTACATTTTGTTTAACCATTTATCAGTTGATGAACAGAGGATTGTTTCCACTTTTTGCCTATTGTGAATATTGCTGCTATGAACACTTTTGCGTAAGTTTTTGAGTGGATGTGATTTCAGTTCTCTTGGGAATATACTTAGCAGTGTAATCACTGTGACTTAAACCCAATCTTTTTGGAAAATGGTGGTCAATATCACTAAGATGTTCATGCCACCTTAGCAGCCTCCATCCTGGAATGGAGACACTAAGACTAGGGTTCCCAAACAAGTGAACAAGGATAGCTGTGGTGAACTTCGCAAGATGATGGGATTGTATTAGCAATGAGAGATGGGTAGTACCCTTAGGTTCAAGTGGGGCTCCTGCTTTTGGTCCTGTGCATCAACAGCCCCCACAATTTGTAGTTCCTTCCTCAGATTTAGAAATCTCCCTCTGATGCCTGTGATTGGTCTCCATCAGCAGTGCTGTCCAGAAGGGCTGCCCCATCCCTGTTTATCTAGGGTTTGTCTTTGACTTCTACCCAATATGTGTGGTTGAACAAATGTTTCAAGAAACTGCAAGATGTTCTAAAAACTGGTGGCCAGCACCAGTTCCCAAAGGGAAGCCTGGTGAGCAAGTATCTCAGATATATATGCATGCAGTTGTCATAGGAACTGGCTCACATAAGTCTGAAGGTTGGGAAAACTCATGGTCTGCTGTCTGCACACTGAAGATCCAGGCTAGCTGGTGGTGTTATTTAGATCAAGTCCCAAGGCCTGGGAACCAGGAGAGCAAATGGTTTAAAATCCAGTCCCAGAGCTGAAGATATGGCCTGACTGAAACAGGGAGGCAGGTAATGAAAAGGGGCAAATTATCCTCCCTCTTTTTATTCTATTCAGGTCTTCAACCCATTGGATGATGCCCACCCACATTGGGGAGAGCAATCTACATTACTGAGTTGGCTGACTCAAATGCTAGTCTCATTCAGAAACATTCACATATACACATACACATGGAAACACACATACAAACATTCAAAGATCAATGTTTGATTATACTATGAAGGGTACAATCAATGATCACTCAAAACCCATATTATGTATTTCTCTTGTCCTAACAGATATCTGCCATACTTTTTGTGTGTGTGTGTGTGGTACGTGCCCCTAGTGGGAACCAAACCAGGGACTCTCTGGTCCACAGGCCAACACTCAATCGCTGAGCCAAACTGGCCAGGGCTATCTGCCATAATTTTAATGGCTTCAGGTTAATATCACAATATATAAAAATTCAAACTCATCTACAACTGTATGCTGATTTCCATTTTAAACAGTTCAGTAATGTCATCAGTGTGGTGCTCATTTTCTTGGAATTTTAATCTCATAAGCATAACTTCCATTATATGATTTCCAGGTCAAACCTATATTCTGATATATACTCCTTTCCCCAAACCATGCTTTACTGCTACCAACAGGAAAAAGCATATAAACATTAGTTTTGCCTCAATAATACATTTGATAAAATTATCAAATTCCCACAATTTTGGGGGTAGAGTATTCGTATCATGGGTGTGGGGGAAGAATACAGCATATTCTTGAGAAGTTTTGATAAAAGAAATGCTATAACAGTCATCAAACATTTCAAAGTGAGGCTGCAAATGCACAAAATTATAAATCAATAATTAAATTCAAAGTTAAAAAATAATGACACTGGTAACTACTTGTGACATTTTCAAAGTGTCGAGGGTGAATCCTTGTCTTAACATTAATAGATAAAAATAAATTGTGTAACATGCTTTTTAACTTCTTACAAAGTTAAACAAAATTTTTTTCTATCAGAAAAACCACAAAAGATAGTTTAATTACACTGTACACAATGCTTGGAAAACTAAAGAGGGCCCCAAATAGTAAGAATCAACTTCAGAACAGAGACTGTGGCAAAGACAGAAGACAGCTGCAATAAGGCAGTTACCATATTAATGTTGTGAATTGGAATACTACTTGGTTTTCTGTATTTCAACTAATGTTCATTTCCCTAACTTAATTTTATTTGGTAGGTTTCCTCCTTTGGATGTGATTTCATATGTTGTATATTTTCTCCTTTTGGTTTCTCTAACATACAAGTACTAAGCACATCTACAAGAGTGAGTCAATGTAAAGGTTGTGCAGACATAACAGCCAAGTCCCTGCCCTCATGGAGCTTACATTCTAGTGAGCAGCAATTCTGACATGGCCTTTTGTTAAAGGTCAGACCAAACTCTTTTCCTTTCTAAGTACCATCTCCTAAGTGACAACTAATAAATGTCAAAGTTCTAAATGAAGTTCTTACTGCACCACTTAACAAGAGTTCTCCACTGCATGCATGGCCTGCTGAAAATTGAGATGTGTTCAGTATTGCTTAAACACTGACTAAACTAAAACAACTATTTTTTCTCCTATGAAACTTGGTAAGAATTCAAATTGCCCATGAGTTTTTAAAAAACATCATTTTGTAGAACTTCTTTCTTCTGACAAGTCTTTGATATTCCTACCACTCTTGTCACCTCTATACAATGTATCACCAGCATGAATTTTGTGATGACTTACAAGATTTGATCTCCAACTGAAGCTCTTACCACATATGTCACAGTTATAAGGTTTCTCCCCTGTGTGAACTCGCCCATGATACTGAAGTTGTGAAGACCGACTGAAGACTTTGCCACATGCATCACATTTGTATGGTTTCTCTCCAGTGTGGACACTCTGATGAAGTTGAAGACTCGAGGCCTGACTGAAGTGCTTCCCACACTCCCCACACTTATACGGTTTCTCCCCTGTGTGGACCCTCTGATGCATGTCAAGGTTCAAGCTCCACTTGAAGCCCTTCCCACACTCCTCACATTTGTATGGCTTTTCTCCAGTGTGGACTTTTTGATGGGCTTGAAGATGTGAACTCCGACCAAAGCTCTTCCCACACTCATCACATTTGAATGGTTTTTCTCCACTGTGGACTCTCAGATGGGTCAGGAGATGTGAGGCCTGACTGAAGACCTTCCCACATTCCTCACAATTATATGGTTTCTCTCCTGTGTGGATTCTACAGTGAATTTTAAGATCTGCTCTACGACTAAATCCTTTTCCACATTCTTCGCATTTGTATGGTTTCTCCCCAGTATGAATAAGCTGATGAATCTGAAGTCGTGAACTCTGAGTGAAGCCCTGCCCACACTCGTCACACTTAAGAGGTTTCTCTACACAGTGGGCCTTCTGATGGATTTTAAGATATGAACTCTGACGGAACCCCTTCCCACATATCTCACATTTATAGGGTTTCTCACCTGTGTGGACCACCAGATGAACTTGATAATGGATTTTCATCCTAAAGCTTTTTCCGCACTCCTCACATTTGTATGGTTTAGCTCCTGTGTGAACTCCCTGATGGGCTTGAAAACTTGAACTGTAAATGAAGCCCTTACCACACTCTTTACAAACATACGGTTTCTCTCCAGTGTGGATTCTCCGATGGGCCTGAAATTGTGAAGGCTGAATGAAGCACTTACCACATTCCTCACATTTATATGGTTTCTCTCCTGTGTGGACCCTCTGATGGATATGAAGATTTGAACTACAAGTGAAACACTTCCCACAGTCTTCACATTTGTATGGTTTCTCTCCTGTGTGGACCATACAATGGCTATTAAGTGCTGATCTACGACGGAAGTTCTTCCCACATATATCACATTTGAATGGTTTCTCCCCAGTGTGGATTCTCTGGTGTTCCTGAAGATGTGAAGCGTGAATGAAGGCTCTTCCACATTTGTCACAATTATAAGGTTTCTCTCCCGTGTGTAACTTATAATGAACAGTAAGTGTTGATCTACGACTGAAGCCTTTCCCACACTGCTCACATTTGAATGGTTTCTCTACAGTGTGGACTTTCTGATGAGTTTGCAGATGTGAACTCTGACTGAATTCCTTACCACAATCATCACACTTATAGCGTTTCTCACCCAAGTGAACTCTCTGATGAATACGGAGTGCTAAGCTGTAACAGAAGCTTTTTCCACACTCACCACATGTGTGAGATTTCTCTCCTGAGTGTATTTGTTGATGAAGATCAAAAGTGAAAGATTTTTTACATTCATTACACTGGTCTGCGTGAGTTATAGACAGACCTGCCCCAACCTGGCCTGGTGAATCACCCTGTTTGGGGACTTTAGAACTTTTTATCAAGGAGTCTTGATGTCTAGTTAATTCACTTGCAATTTGTTGCCAGATGTGCCAGCAGGAAAGCTCTTCATGTGGTTCTGCCTCTGGAACAATTTCTATCTCACTTTGGATCTTTCCTCCTGTAAAGACAGAGAATGCAGAGAAGTGAATAACTGAAGGCTTTGTTCAGTGTTTTCACAATTGCACATCTGAGAGAGAGCCTGAGACTTCATTGAATCTAGGGAATATTCAATTTGTCTTTTCCACTGGGTATCATGTACTTTGGTTTGCATATCTACGGACACCAAGAAGTGGTCTAGTTGACTCCTGTTCATTAAGCATAATGAAACCTATTAGTACACACCAAGTCTCCTATGTGAGGTGTAAGCTAGATGCCAAAGATTTAATTTAAAATTTTGGTAACATGATTCAAACTGTTAACCTATGGCCATTTCTACTTAATAACAAAGTTAGTGTAGAATCTTGGATAGTAAATTATGTTAATAAATTATGTAGATATAACAGTTATATAAATAAAATACAAATCAACTAGAACTTTAAGGAAAAGCAATAACAACCAAATACGTTGAATTTTAGGTTCATGTAATATAATTTAATATCCAATATCTTGAAGAATTTATATTTACATATTCATACATATTCAAAGTATTTCTGGAAATTCTGCACAACATGTACATCTAATCTTATTTTTCTGTGTTGACAGATGTTAAAGGAGAAGGCAACTCTTACAATCTTTTGACCATTGCCAGTAATTTCAATTTAGAAATATGTTTTCTAATAGATTTACCCTTGTTGGTATTCCAAAGTTACTATATTTGTACAAAGTTATCTAAATATCTGGAGATTATTTTTTCAATAATTGTTTCAATTAGTTAAAAAGTACTTCCCTTAAAACTCAATAATAAGAAAAAGAACAGCCCTGGCTGGTTTGGCTCAGAGATTAGTGTGTTGACCTGCAGACCAAAGGGTTTCAGGTTTGATCCCTGGCCCTGATCAGGGTTGTGTGGGAGGCAACCAGTTAATGAGTCTCGCTCACATGAATGTTTCTGTCTCTTTCTCTCTCTCTCTCTCTCTCTCCCCGTGCCATCCTCTCTCCCTCCCTTCTACTCTTTCTGAAAATCAATGGAAAAATATCCTCAAGTAAGGATTAACAAACAAAAAAGAAAACAAAAAACAAATGGGCCAAAAGCTTTAGCATACGCCTTACCTAAGAACCTAAGAAGATATACAGATAGAAATTTAGCATATAAAAAGATACTCCAGCCCTGGCTGGTTTGCTCAGCGGTTGGAGCATTGGCCTGCGGTCCGGAGAGACCAGGGTTCGGTTCCCGCTAAGGGCACGTACCTCGGTTGCAGTTTGTCCCCGGCCCTGGTTGGTTGTGCAGGTGGCAGCCACTCGATGTGTCCCTTTCACATCGATGTTTCTCTCTCTCTCTCTCTGTTCCTCTCTCTCCCTCCCACTCTACCTGAACAAAAAATGGAAAAATGTCCTCGAGTGAGGATAAAAAAAAAAAAAAGATACTCCACATTTTATGTCATCAGGGAAATGTAAATTCAAACAACAAGACACTACCAGACACCTAAATCCAATACACTGACAACACCAAATGCTGGTGAGGATGTGGAGCAATAGAAACTCTTATTCGTTGCTGGTGAGAATGCCAAATGGTTCAGCCACTCTGGAAGACAGTTTGGTGGTTTCTTACAAAACCATATCATACAACACTGAACTTTTTGGTATTTACTAAAAAGAAATGAAAACTTAAGTCCACACAAAAACCTATACATGGACATTTACAGCAGCTTTATTCATAACAAGAAAACTCAGAAGCAACCAAGATGTTCTTCAGTAGGTGAATAGATAAATAAACTGTGGTATATCCATACAATGGAATATTATTCAGTGCTAAAAAAGAAATGATCTATGAAACCATGAAGAGATATGGAGGAAAGGTAAATGCATATTGCTAAATGAAAGAAGCTAATCTGAAGACAACATATTGTATAGTTCCAACTATAAAATATTCTGGAAAAGGCAAAAGTATGGAGACAATAAAAATTTCAGTAGCTGCCCTGGCCAGTTTGGCTCAGCGGTTAGAGTGATGGCCTGCGGTCCAGAGAGACCTGGGTTTGGTTCCTGCTAAGGGCACGTACCTTGGTTGCAGTTTGTGCTCGGCCCTGGTTGGGTTGTGTGGGTGGCGACTGCTCGATGTGTCCCTTTCACGTCGATGTTTCTCTCTCTCTCTCTGTTCCTCTCTCTCCCTCCCACTTTACTTGAACAAAAAATGGAAAATGTCCTCGGGTGAGGATAAAAAATAATAATAATTTCGGTGGCTGACAGGGGTTTGAGGGAGGGAGGGATAAGTAAGTGGAGCACAGAATATTTTTAGGGCAGTGAAAATACTCCATGTGATATTACAATGGTGGATATATGTCATTATACATTTGTCTAAATCCACAAAATGTATAACACCAAGAGTGAACTCTAACATGAAGTATAGACTCTGGGTGATAACGATGTGTCAACAGAGAGTCATCAATTGTATTTCATGGGGGATGTTGACAATGTAAGAGTCTGTGAGTGTATAAAGGCAGGGGATAGATGGGATATCTTGTACCTTCCTCTCAATTTGGCTGTGAACCTAAAACTCTTCTAAAAAATAAACTAAAAAAAAAAAAAGGATCTCTGAAAAAATTTTTACAGAGGAAAAATTCACTCCCCTCCCTGTAGGAATAGTCAATTAAAAGCCTCCTCTTTTGCTCCAGTAGACATATGATAAAGAACCTCTTTATAACTCCACCATGGGTCATTTTATTGGAAAGTTACTTCAATGTTGAAGTGACTGGAATGGTTAGAATGACTTGCAGTTTGGGAGTAAATATCTAATTACATACTGACTAAAGCACAGTATAAAGCAGATAGTGAAATGTTAGCTGCTACTTGTAAGTTTCCTTCATGAGGACCAACAGAAAATGAAGTTAAACAGATAACAAACATTATTCTATAACCTGACAGTCATTCAGATCTCTAGAAAAAAGAGTGAAAAAGTAGAAGGTAATCTTTTACAATGGAGACAGAATCTGGGAGAAAGAAAAGGTGAGGTCACAACGTAAACTCAGAAAGCCAACCCAGGACAAGAGTTAGTTCCTGCTGAGACCTCTTCCCAATGGACACATGGATGGCTCATGTCTTTTAGGTCTCTACTCAATGTCAGCCCACTAACAAGGCCTCTTTAGAATGGCCAAAATGGTATAAAATAATAAATTTTGCCCTCCCTCCATTCATTTCTGGCAACTTCCACACTCCTTGTTGATGTTCTACACAGCACTTTTTACCACGTGACACACTGTCAATTGTTGTTTAATATCTTTCTCATCACAACGCAGAATCAGAGAGGGATGCATTTTACACAGTGTACACCAAACACATCACACTTTCCAGCTTTATAACCACTACTCAGAACCGTGCCTGGAGCATGGTAAGTATGCAGCAGATGTATGTTGAATAAATAAATGAACTCCACCAAAAATTTTTCACTATGATTTCTGCTGTTCTCTCACAATTTATCATTAGAAGAAAATACAAGAAAGTGTTAGACCATGCCTATAATGTACAAGATAGGTAGACAGTCTTGTGCACTTCTACACTGCCCATTGGAGCATGTCCTTTGCATACTGATACAGTAATGATTGTTCTAAAAATTAAAAGCAATACCACTCCCTCTTCCCTCTCCTTCCCAGATGCAGGTGAACAGTGACTCTCAGAAGCCATAGGAAAAGAATATGGTCTTGCCTCTGTTACTAAGAAGGACCGAAGACTTAACTACATACATCTAGCTTGTTCACCTGCCTCTTCCAAATCACCCAGTCCACAAACATCATTGCCACAGGAGGCATCAGGTTCTCCAAGGTCCTCCTAAGGATGTCCATGGAGGGTAGTTGGACCCATGGCACTTTGCCTTTCCTCCACAGAAGGATCACCCCCCCCCCCTTTTGTTGGTTTTAGAGAGAGAAGAAAGGAGAGGGAGAGAGAGATAGAAACATCAATTGGCTACCTCCTACATGCCCCTCACTGGGGATTGGGCCCACAACCTGGGCACGTGCCCTGACCGGGAATTGAACTGGCGACCTCTTGGTGCATGAGTCAACGCTCAACCACTGAGCCACACCGGCCGGAGAGAAGGATCACTTTTGATAAAATCAAAAGACAAAGGGGTAATTACACCAAGCATGATGCTAATAAGAAAACTTAAGGTGGAAAAATTCCTTGGAGTGAAAAGAAAGCAAGAGAGCCTATTGCTGGTTCCTTCTGAAGCTTTTGGATTGTCTCTGAAAAAAGAATTTGGAAAAACTTTGGCTGTAGATAAAGCCTATTACAACAGTTTTCAAACTGAAAAGCCCTCTAGTGAGCTGTGAAATAAATTTAAAAGCCTGGTATAGGCATTCAGGAAAAAAAAACAGAACAAAAAAGGATAGAAAGTATCAAGGCATCATCACTAACAGGAAAGGAGTCAATATATGAAATGTCTATGAAAGTCACATATATAATTCCATAACATGTGAAACATTTGTTCTGGTTACAGTGAAAGATGTGTCATTTACTATGGCTCATAATGAAAAAAAAAAACCTGAAAAATTTTGTTTTAGAAGTTACCCAGTCCTTAATTAAATAAATTATTCAAATGTAAATATAAGTTCCAAGAGTGGAAGCTTGGAAAAATATTACTTGGTGAGTATGTACTTAAAAAAAAAAGTTTTTATTGGTTTCACAGAGAGGAGGTAGAGGAAGAGATAGATAGAAACATCATGTGAGAGCCTTGCTAGTGTGGCTCAGTGGTTGAGCGTCAACCCATGCACCAAGAGGTCGCTGGTTTGATTCCCAGTCAGGGCACATGCCTGGGCTGTGGGCCCAATCCCCAGTGAGAGGTGTGCAGGAGGTGGCCAATTGATGTTCTCTCTCATTGATGTTTCTATCTTTCTCTCCCTCTCCCTTACTCTCTCTAAAATCAATAAAGAACACTGGTCAGTTTTCTCAGTGGTTAGAGCATCAGCCTGCAGACCAGAGAGTCTGGGGTTCGGTTCGCGCTAAGGGCACATGCCTCGGTTGCAGTTTGTCCCTGGCCCCGTTGGAGTCGTGTGGATGGCAACCACTCAATGTGTCTCTCTCCCATCCATGTTTCTCTCTCTCTCTCTTCCCCCCTCTCTCCCTCCTGCTCTTTCTGAAGATAAATGCAAAAATGTCCTTGGGTGAGGATTAAAAAATAATAATAAAATAAATAAATAAAATCAATAAATAAGAAAAAAGTTTTGGTACAAAAGTGGTCGACAAAGGGATGCAGGCAACCATTTCAAGACCCACAAAGCCTTGAATGCCTGAGGACACAGGCAAATCCTGGGAGCTGACATTCAGTTACAGAGGGCCCCTGTCCTCACCCACTGAGACCAGGTTCTGCAAGTTCTCCAGCATCACGTCTCCGTACAGCTTCCTCTGGACAGAGTCCAGCAGCCCCAACTCCTCCTTGGTAAAGACCACAGCCACGTCCTTAAAGGTCAATTCCTCCTACAACACCAAACACATGGTAACCTCAATCGTATAATCAGCCACCACTTGAAAAGGGACAGCACTGAGAAGGGAGAGAGGAGAGGCAGGAAATGGTTTCAGATTTTGAGCGACTTAAGTCAATGTGTTTACCTCCTAACCCTTCTCCTCCCCCAAAGCCACACACTGATTCTCCTCACCCTCAGCAGAAGTGCGGCAGTGACAACAGTCTTCACATATATATTTTTTCCTTTATTGATTTTAGAGACAGAGGAAGGGAAAGGAAGAGAAATAGAAACATTGATGAGAAAGAACACCGATCAGCCACCTGCTACATGCCCCGCACTGGGGATTTGGCCCACACCCTGGGCATGTGCCTGACCGAGAATTGAATCAGTGACCTCTTGGGTCAACGCTCAACCACTGAGCCACACTGGCTGGGCAGTCCTCATATTTTTATTTTGTGCCCTCATTGAGTCTACTTACAAGTAACCTCCAGGAGCCCTAAACATCTAAATATATATCCTGGGTTCCATGTGATTTACTTTTAGGTGAATATTGCCAGTTGCCCCCAGGAGTATTTAGTAACTTAGTCCAAACATATTTGGTAGCATCTGCCTTCTTCCTATCTTACACATAAAGCCTGGACGCTATGTGGGTTGTCCTGTGTAATCTCAAGGTTTACAGCACATCTCTCCACACTACTTTTTAAAAAAATTTCCTGATTTTTTGCCCTGGCCGGTTTGGCTCAGCGGTTAGAGCGTCAGCCTGCGGTCTGGAGAGACCCGGGTTCGGTTCCCGCTAAGGGCATGTACTTCGGTTGCAGTTTGTCCCCGGCCCTGGTTGGTCGTGCGGTGGCAGCCACTTGATGTGTCCCTTCACATCGATGTTTCTGTCTCTCTCTCCCTTCCTCTCTATCCCTCCCACTCTATCTGTACAAAAAAATGGAAAAATATCCTCGGGTGAGGATAAAAAAAAAAAAAAAAAAAAAAAAAATTTCCTGATTTTTATTTTTTTATTTTTTATTTATTTTTTCCTCACCCGAGAACATTTTTCCATTTCTTTGTACAGATAGAGTGGGAGGGAGAGAGAGAGAGAGAGAAACATCGACGTGAAAGAGACACATCGAGTGGCTGCCACCCACACAACCAACCAGGGCCGGGGACAAACTGCAACCGAGGTACATGCCCTTAGCGGGAACCGAACCCGGGTCTCTCCAGACCGCAGGCCGATGCTCTATCCGCTGAGCCAAACAGGCCAGGGCAAAAAATTTCCTGATTTTTAAAGAGAGAAAAAGAGAAACATTGATTTGTTGTTGCACTCATTTATGCATTCATTGGTTGTCTCTTGTATGTGCCCTGTCCAGGAACTGAACCCACAATTTTGGCTTATCAGGATGACGCTCTAACCAACTGAGCTACCCTGCCAGGGCCATCTCTGGACATTTTAAAGTAAGGCTCTTTATTACTTTAGTCATGCTAGTTACTACACAAGAGAAAACAAAAAGATCACTAAATAAAAAACACAGAGGCCTGACTCAGGCAGGGGGAAGATGGAATCTAGCTCTTGCTGTGTGAAAACCTTCGATAATATTTGTGTGAAGCAGCGGTGAGAGTCTGCTGTGCCACGCTGATATTTGGGTATTCTACCTAGAAAACAGCCAACTTGCCCTGGCTGGTGTGGCTCAGTTGGTTGAGCGTCATCCTGTGCACTGAAAGATTCCTGGTCAGGGCATGCAGGAGGCAACCTATTGATGTTTCTCACATCCACGTTTCTCTCTCTCCCTCTCCCTTCCATTCTCTCTCAAATCAATAAAATTAAAAAAAATTTTTTTTTTAAAAGACTGTCCTTTTTTTTAAAGAAAGAAAACAGCCACTTGACTCCTATCACATACAAAAAACTGGCAGATTGTTTCCAGAATTGATTTTGGAGAAAAAGATTTATGCAAGACACCTGTCACTGCACTGTTGCGTAAAATAATAAAATTCCTCACAGGGATGTAAAGTACAGCATATGGCATATAGTCAACCACATTGTAATAACTGTGTATGGTGCCAGGTGGGTACTACACTTAATGAGGGGACCACTTTGTAAGTTATATGTCTAACCGCTATGTTGTACAGCTGAAACTAGTATGATATTAAATGTCAACTATAACTGAAAAATAAAAATAAGCCCAGCCAGTATGGCTCAGCGAATTGAGTGGCGTCCCATTGACTGAGAGGTCCTGGTTCAATTCCCGGTCAGGGTACATGCCCAGGTTGCAGGCTCCATCCCCAGTAGGGGGCATGCAGGAGGTAGCTGATTGTTGTTTCTCTCACATTGATGTTTCTATTTCTCTCTCCCTTCTTCTCTCTCTAAAAAATCAGTAAAAACATATTTAAAAAATAAATTAAGAAAAACAACAATAAAATTCCTAAACCATCTAAATGTCTATGAGTGGTAAGTAGTAAACAATTAAAAGGTATATCAAGTAGTTAAAAATTAAAAGGTATGTCAATTCAAGGGGAATGTGATGTAATCCTAAAAAATAAACATTATATAAAGTTAGAGGGAAAAAGTCACAATTTAAAATTAGATGTACATATATCATGAATACAAATACAGCTATCAGTGCACATGAGGAAGTGTTAGAAAAACATCCTTGGCCAGTTCGGCTCAGCGGTTAGAGAACTGGCGTGTGGACCAAGGGATCTCAGGTTTGATTCCTGGTCAAGGGCACATACCTGGGTTGCTGGTTCGATTACTGGCCTGGTTGGGGTCATGCAGCTGGCAACCAATCAATGTGTCTCTCTCACACTGATGTTTCTCTCCCCCCCCCACCTCCCTTCTTTCCACTCTGTCTAAAAAATCAATGGAAAAATATCCTCGGGTGGGGATTAACAAAAAAAAGAAGCAATCAATGAATGTATAAAAAAGTAGAAAAATTAATAGATGTTTCTCTCCTATCCCTCTATCTCTTCCTCTCTATAAAAAAAAAAGAAAAAAAAAAAAGAAAACAGCTAATTTGTCAGCAGAGAAACAGTAAAGTGGGAGAATTGTTCATTTCTAGTAATTTTTCTGCTCCATAAAATAAATAAGAAGAGAAAACAAAAACTAAAAACAATGCCCTGGCTAGTTTGGCTCAGCGGTTAGAGCATCAGCCTGCGGTCCGGAGAGACCCGGGTTCGGTTTCCGCTAAGAAAACTGGTTGCAGTTTGTACCTCGGTTGCAGTTTGTCCCCAGCCCTGGTTGGGGTTGAACGGGTGGCAGCCACTCGATGTATCCCTTTCACATCGATGTTTCTCTCTTTCTCTTCCTCTCTCTCCCTCCCGCTCTATCTGAACAAAAAATGGAAAAGTGTCCTCGGGTGAGGATAAAAAAAAAAAAAGTACAAAGTAAACTAAAACCCTGGAGCACAACAGGTCCTCAAAGTCTGCTTGACTTGTCCCCAAAAAAACATGTGACAAGCTGGTAATGAGGTAGAGTTTTAAAAGTAAGGAAAGGTACCCTGGCTGGTTTGGCTCAGTGGTTAGAGCATCAGCCTGTGGTCCAGAGAGACCCAGGTTCGGTTCCCGCTAAGGGCACGTACCTCGGTTGCAGTTTGTCCCCGGCCCTGGTTGGTCGTGTGGGTGGCAGCCACTCAATGTGTCCCTTTCACGTGGATGTTTCTCTCCCCACCCTCCTCCCGTTCTATCTGAACAAAAATGGAAAAATGTCCTTGGGTGAGGGAAAATAAATAAATAAAAGTAAGGAAAGGCAAGTCCTACTCACCTTGAATTTGGTCATTTTTCCTCCTAGTCCTGGGGATGCGTAGTCCTGAGTGATACAGAACCCAGGAAGGTAGAACTGTGCCTGGAATGTCTGCAAAGGTAGGAAAAAAAAAAAAGACAAAAGCGTGGCCTGGATGCTGCTCACCTACAGGCACAACTGTTGTGAATTGGCGTGTGAATGTTTATAGCAGCATTATTCATAATAATCTAAAACTGGGAACAACTGAAACGTTAACTTGTGTGTGAATAAACAAATTGTGGCATATCTGTACAATGGAATAGTATTCCCCAAATGAAAAGAAATGAAGTACTGATTATAGTAGAACATGGATAAACTTTGTAAACATTACGGAAAGAGAAATAAACCAGTCACAAAAGACTGCATATTGTGTGATTCCATTTTTATGCAATGTCCAGAATAAGTAGATTTATGGAGACAGAAAATAAATTAGTGGTTGCCTAGGTATCTGGAAAGAGAATGGGGGTTAGTTAACTGCAAGTGGACACGAGGAATCCAACTGGGGAAACAAAACTGTGCTCCACTAAGCAAAATTACTAAAAATCATTGATTGCTACACCTGAAATGGGTGAATTCTATGATATGTATAATATACCACAAGTTGGTAAAAATAAATGTTTGTTAATCTACATTTCATTTAAATGAATAAAACTAATTTATGGATTCTGAGTCCAAACTCATAAAATATTTATATTTGAATAAATAAATAAATAAGTGGGGAGAAGGGGAAGCTTGTCTTTACAGTAGAATGCCTGCTAATCAAAGTATCTTCTCATAAACTGTATTAATTTAGAAAAACAAAACAAAACACAGTAACTTTACAATGGACAAATCTGATAGAAGTCACCTTAGCTCAGTGTACAAAGTTGAGTTCACTAACACAGAGACAAACCAACATCCTTCAGCTCCTGTTATGTTGTAATGACAAGAACACCTTACCACTTCTGTGGAATCCCTGCCAGCAATGCAAAATCTGAACCTAAACATGGACTACACCAAATAAAACCCAAATGAAGGACTGTCTCCTAAATAACTTGACTCTGTACTCTTAAAAAGCATCAAGAATGCTGGTCTGGTTTGGTTCAGTGGATTGAGCCACATCCCTAGGACTGAGAGGTCCAGGTTCAATTGTGGTCAGGGCACATGCCTGGATTGTAGGTTCCATACCCAGTAGGGGACGTGCAAGAGGCGGCTGATCAATGTTTCTCACATCAATGTTTCTCTCTCTCTCCCTCTCCCTTTCTCTAAAAAATCAATTACAAGAAAACATAACAAATGTTTCTCTCATATTCTGTAATTTCTGAACGCTCCATAATGATATGGTTCTATAAGAATAAGATATATTTTTGAAATAAGTGAAACAAAATAGTTGACAATGTTTTTAAAAACTCACAGAAAAGTCTAAGCCCATTAGCCTTGATTTTAAGATCTCTCACAATCAAGTACTAACTACCTGGCCTGATTCCAGCTAATTCCTATGGCTTAAGGAGAATATATACAAGAGATTATGAACTTAAACTCTGGACATGGACTTCCTAAATTCCAACCCCAGCTCAGCCTCTTATTAGGTGGGTGACTATGGGAGAAAACTTATGCTCCTTGGGACTCAATCTAATTTTATAGAATACGAAAAAAACATTTCTTCACAGAGCCATGATGTGGCATAATGTGTTTATTTGTATAAAAACCCTTACCATCGCCCTGGCCGGTTTGGCTCAGCGGTTAGAGTGTCGGCCTGCGGTCCAGAGAGACTGGGTTCTGTTCCCGTTAAGGGCATGTACCTCGGTTGCAGTTTGTCCCCGGCCCTGGTTGGGTCGTGCGGGTGGCAACCACTCGATGTGTCCCTTTCACATTGATGTTCCTCTCTCTCTCTCTCCCTCCCACTCTATCTGAGCAAAATATCGAAAAATGTCCTCGGGTGAGGATAAAAAAGTAAATAAACAACATAAAAAACAAAAACCCTTACTATCAAAATTGGCAGTTAAGGATAAATTATCATCAATACTCATGCTGGATTACACATCCTACACTTTCTCTGATTTATGTGAACATAATTGTAAAAGGAAAATGCCAAGTCCCACTCACGTGGAGCTTTGCTGTCAGTAGCCTCCGTGCAGTCCTTTTTGAGAAGTCAGGCTGGGGAAAGAATGCTATAAAATGCCTTGATTGTGCCCACGTCCGCGAAAAAAGTTAAAGCTTCCTTCCTCTCCCTCTGTGCAATCTGGAAGCAACTCTTATCTTCCCCCCAAAAAAGGAGGGGTGTGTGTGTGTGCGGGGAGTGGTCAGAAGTCCTACTAACCAGCGTAACGCAGGGGGATCGGAGAGAAGAGGAGGCAGGGTCAGTGCTGCTGGAGCTCTGACCCTAACCTGGGGACATGACAGCTTCTCTGGAAATTAACACTAGGGAGAAATCACCACTGACCACGTACCAAGAACTATTTTAATGTTTATATTTCTACCATCTTTTTCAATTCCCTAATAAACAATTCTATTAGGAAGGTCCTAATATCCCTATTTTAAAGAACAGTAATGGGAAGCACGGGGAAACTAACGCCCCAAAGGGACTAGGTAGAAGCACTCCTAGAAAGTGGAGGGAGGCAAACTGGGCGAGCTGAGAGCCCCGGGAACTCAAACCAGGCGATAAAAATGATCCGAGCCCGTCCCACGCCGGGACGCTAGAAGCTCCCCAAACGCATAGGACCGCCGTCCTCGCCCTTCAATACCAGCATCCTACGCAGAGGGCTTCTTTTCCCTTAAATCGACCGCCGGGTCATTGTGGATCTTAAGCATACATCCAGGAAGTTCGGATGAGCCAGGGAGACGCGGAACAAACATACCACCCCACGGAAAATACTATAAAAACCTTACACTCCAGGAACGGAAGTGCCGTGATCTTACTGGGCTTCTGGACTACATTTCCCAGCATTCACCAGATTCCGCCTTACTGAGCAGAAGTGCACGCTATACACAAGGCGTCAGGACTACATTTCCCAGAATTCCGAAGGAAAACGTTTACGTATAGGCTCACCTGTAGGAAATAGTGGTGTGACTACAGGAAGCTCCTTGACTACACTTCCCAAAATGCCAGAGCGGAGAGAATCCCATAGTTCCAACTTCCTGGGTAGTAACATGGATTCCTTTGCTGAGGATCGGTGTCAACTTTCCCTGAGTCCTCCAGCGAATATTACAGACACGACTTCCGGAAGTTGTAATGCATCCAATTATGACAGGAATATTGTTGGAAAGGGAATAAGTGAGGAGATACAATTTTCAAGAAACTAACGATTTGGGGAGCTCAGCGCTCGATTGAAGGGCGTTCCTGGGCGCGAGACCCGACTGCTGGAGTCTGAGAGGGCACGTGAGCGAGCGCCCCTGCTGCCATGACAGCCGTGAGCCACGCGGACCCGATAAAACGGACAGCGACGACAACCTGCTGCTGGGTTGGGAGCAGAGAACCATCAAAGATGGCTGGGTTTTACTATGCCAACCACACAGAGAAGACTCGTTGGAACAACCGAAAACTGGAAAAAGAAAACGAATAGCAGATTTGCCTTTTGGATTGGAAACAAGCACCGACGGGAACGGACAAATGTATATTGTCGACCGTATAAATAAAAGACCTATTTCGACCCGAGACTGTCATTTATTATGGATGATAATCCTACAGAGCCAGCACCACAGCCATGGAAATACTCCAGGGCCAGATTTCACTGGCAAAGTGGTTGTAGTTACTGGACCTAATTCAAGCATAGTGTTTGAAATCGCTGTCTTTTGTCTTGTCCTTCATGGTGCCTGCGTGATCCTGGCCTGTAGGAATATGACAAGAGACAATGAAGCCGTGTCAGCATTTTGGGAGCATGGCATAAAGCCAGCGTACACATGATGACCCTGCACCTCACTTTACTTGGTAGCATGCAGCATTTTGCTCAAGTGTTCAAGGCCAGTAATGTGTTTCTGCATGTGTTTGTGTGCAACGCAGCAGCTTTTGCTCTGCCCTGGAACCTCACAAAAGGTGGCTTGGAGACCACCTTGCAGGTGAATCACCTGGGGCACTTCTACCTTGTCCAGCTCTTTCAGGATGTCTTGTGCCACTCAGCTTCAGCCAGACTCATGGTCTTCTCAGAGTCCCATAGGTTTACAGATGTTAATGATTCCTCTGGAAAACTAGACTCTAGCCCCCTCTCTCCATCTAAAAATGACTTACTGGGCCATGCTGGCTTACAACGTTCCAAACTCTGCATCATTCTAGACTCCAATGAGCTTCATCGCTGCCTTTCCCTGCATGGGGTCAGGTTGAACACAGTACATCCAAGAAACATGATGTATTCCTCCCTTCATTGCAACTGGCCAGGGTACACACTGCTGTTTACCTTGGCCAGGCCTTTCACCAAGTCCATGCAACAAAGTGCTGCCACCACCGTCTACTGTGCTGCTGCTCCTGAACTCGAGGGTTTGAGAGGAATGTATTTCAACAACTGTTGCCCTGCTTGCCCTCCTTAGAAGCTCAGAGTGAAGAGACAGCCTGGGTCCTACGGCCACTCAGTGAGAAGCTGATCCAAAGACTTGGCAGCCAGTCCTGCTAAGTGGCGAAGATTGGCACACACGCACCCTGTGCACACACGCACATCACTGCCAATCCTGGACCCCTTCCAACTTATCCAGGGGCTTTTCCATGTGCCCTAGACACAGAACTGAGAGTAAAGGATATAAAATAGTAGTCACAGCAGATGGGAAAATGTTAAGTACCAATGGGAACCAAGGAATTCTTGTGGTAAATAGTATCTTTCTTCTGGGGATGGCTTAGGTTTGAGTCTCTTTGCTTTTCTGGTGTTGGCCTGTTTGAAAGCGAATGCTGAGTTGGTATGTGGGTTCTTTGTTTCATCGGAGAAGCACAGGCAATTCTGTTTAGAATAGTCTGGTGACCCCTGTTGCACCCCGCTACCACCAAAGTGCAGCCCACTGTGGCCACATGATCAGGAGCTTTCTCCTGTTTAGGTAAGAAAAAGCCAGTACTTATCCTTCATTGCTGCATTGATCCAGGAGATAATTGTTTCACTCATCCAGACCAAGTCTAAGTGGGTTTGGCAACTACTGAAGAGAGAACTCTGAACCTTGTTCCAGCCAGCCAAGATGGAGGTGACACTGAAAAATGGAGGGAATAGACAGAGCTACTGGGCCACAAAGTACTGTTTTTTGTTTGTTTTTTTACTCCCTTGCCAAACTATACAAAAAATTATTGATATTATAACAAACAAATTTTGCCAAGGATTCCCTCAATTCCTTGACAGGCAGGAAAGGAAGCATTGTGTCCCTAAGAATTTACAGGATAATTTTGATGTGGGGATAAAAAGTCACTCCCTTCATTCTAGTTTCAAGAAGCAACTCAATTGTGAAAGTTTACAGCTTCTCAGTGCTCCTGCTTTAGCATTCTGCTTAAAATTCCTGTTATTCCCCATCCTATGCTTAATAAAAGAGCAGGCTTGAGTATTAAAGTAAAGAAATTAAGTCCTGGCCAGTTTTGCTCAGTGGTTGGAGTGTTGGCCCTTAGACTGAAGGTTCTTGGGTTAGATTCTTGGTCAAGAGCACATACCAGAGTTTCCGGTTCAATCCCCAGTCCCAATTGGGGTCAGTCAGGAGGCAATCAATCGACATGTCTCTCTCACATCAATGCTTCTCTCTCTCTTCCTTCCTCCCTCCCTTCAGGTGAGGATTAATAACAATAACAAAAATTAATGGGAAATGACCATCTAGAGGACACTAGATGACTGAAAGGAGAATAATGCTTACTCTAATGTAAGCATTATACTAAGTTTAAGGAATGAGTGAGGTAGGACGATTTAAGAGGTAGAATGATTTGATGAAGAGTGAAGAAGTTACCAGCACCTACTCTGGACCCTGTGGCACTTGAGAAGGTCAAACTGGAAGCTTGTCCTTATGGGAAAGTGCTCTACCCTCACTTAAACTTTTCTCTTAAACAGTTATTATTATACCTACTTTGGAGGTAAAAATATCAAATTTCAGAGAGGTTAAGAAATTTGCCCACTATCTCAAAGCAAATATAATACAGTGATACCTCGGTTCTCGAACATAATTCGTTCCAGGAGGACAGTCGAGAACCAAATTGTTCGAGAACCGAAGCAATGAAACCCAATAGGAAAAAATGGAAACTGGATTAATTCGTTCCAAGCCCCAGAAAATGCCTATTTACTGGCCTAATTTGTATATAATATGTAGAAAAACATAAGTCTCAACAAGAAATAAAAGTGTACAGTATGTTTAAGGGTTAAATTCAGTGTAAAGCGTGACTCTCTCCACAAAGCGTGACTCTCTCTCTGCACTCACACTGATGACGCAAGCAAGGCGCGCTGGGCCGAATGAACGCCATTCGGCTCAACTCGGCTCATCTCGGAAGTTTGAGTTCCAAATATTTGTTCGGATTCCAAGACAAAAGTTTCTCGAATCTCCTGGTCGAATACCGATTTGGTCGAAATCCGAGGCGTTTGAGAACCGAGGTATCACTGTAGCTGAAAAGCTCAGGATTGGTCATTTTGACTCTCAAAGCCTATAACTTAATGCCAGAGCATTGATGAGGGTTCTATAGGTAAGGGAGGATGTTTTAGCATTAAGAGATTTTTTTACTTTATATTTGTTTAAAATATCTTTATGATTGTTAGCACTTCTAAAACACATATGTTACAGCCCTGGCCAGGTGGCTCAGTTGATTAGAGTGTCATCCCGATACACCAAGGTTTCAGGTTGGATCTCCAGTCAGGGCACATATAAAAAGCAACCAATAAATGTATCAGCAAGTGAAATACAAATTGATGTCTCTCTCTCCTGTCTCTCTATATGTCAGTAAACAAACAAACAAAAAACCACATATGTTACTGGAAACTAATTATAAAGAGTATAAAGCAAAATTTAAGAACAAATAAGAACAAATACATCTAGAATTGTTCCCCTTGAAGATAACTAGATTTTTACTTCCTATAACACACAAATAACTAATCTTCTTCTTCTTCTCTTTTTTTGAATGTTTTCATTGATTTTTTTTTTTTTAGAGAGAGAGGAAGGGAAAGAGATAAACATCTATGTGAGAGAGATACACAGATCAGCTACCTCCTGTATGCCCCCTCACTGGGGATTGAGCTCTAAACCTGAGCACGTGCTCTGACTGGGAATCAAACCTGAACCTCTCAGCCCATGGGACAATGCTGTTCACTGAGCCACACTGGCAGGCCATGTTTTTAAAAATGAAGTCTTGTGTTCTATATCCATTTTTCTAAACTCAAAATAAGCTAGACATTTTCTACTATCAGTCACTGAAAATCTAATCTTTCCAAATGATTGCTGTATAATGTTGCACTGAATGGATTGAGAACTGAAGACAAAACAGCCCTACCCTGGCCAGTTTTGCTCAGTGGTTAGAGCATCAGCCCAGAGACCAAAGGGGCATGGGTTCGATTCTCAGTCAAGGGTACATACCTGGGTTGCAGGTTAGATCCCTGGCACTGGTTGGGGTCCTGCAGGAGGCAATCAATTGATGTGTCTCTCTCACATCAATGTTTCTTTCTCCCTCCCTCCCACTCTGTCAAAAAAAAGAAAAAAAGAAAATCAATACAAAAATATCCTCTGGTGAGGATTAACTAAAAAACAAACAAAAAACAAAATAGCCCCTAACATCTGGAAGCTGGCATGGCACTCATAGCTAGGCCATGTTATTCTCCTTTGGGACATAAAGAGTCACAGAATACCAGCCTCAGATGAGGTTTCTCTGAGAACATGGTAAAGTGAGACAAAATGAGGCCCTTTCACAATTAGAAAACAGTATGAATCTTGTTCCTAGTATTGTAAAATTCTATACAATTGTTACTTATATGCATCACTGAAGCATGCTCATTAAAATATTAAGTATAAGCTCTTACTTCTTTCCACCCTCTTTTTTGGAATGTTCTGTAGTAATATGACGGTTTTCAATGAAAAAAAAATTTTTAAACACTCTCAAGAATTAAATGTTTTTATTAAGACATGGCACATGTAACAAAATATCAAGTACGTAGATGAATAAGAGAGGTTCTAGGACTAATTACTTTTTTAATCCTCACTCATGGATATCTTCCCATTTATCTCCAAATAGAGAGGGAGGGAGGAAGGGAGGGGGGACAGAGAGGGAGAAACATGGATGTGAGAAAGACACATCAATTAGTCACCTCCTGCACAACCCTGACCAGGACCAGGGACCAAACCACAACTAAGGTACATGCCCTTGACTGGAATAGAACCGGAGACTCTTTGGTCCACAGGCCAATGCTCTAATTGCTGAGCCAAACAGGCCAGGGCAGGGACCCATTATTTTAAAATTAGTCACAGTGTGTCAAAGAAACAGGTGTTCCTATTGATGAACACTTGTTATTTCCATTCTAAAAATTGTAGCATTACTGATTTTTCATTATTTGAATCTCATAATCTTAAATTCTCATACTAGGATTTTTAAGTCAAAGAGTTGCACCTTACACACTCTTGTAATAAAGATGTATTTTACAAAAAAAGCATGTAGACATTCCCACATCAGTAATGAATACATCTGATGAAATTACAAAGTCCCAACAAATTTTTCTGGTATTTATTTCATGAGGATAAGGGAAGAATATAAGAAGTTGAGGAACTAAACATCCTTCAAATTTGGTATAGCCCCTACCAGAGAAGTTTGACAAAAGAAATGCTACAATTAGAAGGCAATCATATCAAAGTCTGCATGGAAATACATAAGTCTAAAATTCAATGAATTCAAGATTAATACAACTTTTATCATTGGCACTAAATCTGATACTGGTAATGGGTTACTGTGAACCCTTGCCTTTACACTGCTGAAAATTTCAATTGTGGTATGTGCAATAGCTAGTTATTGCAAAGTTAAAACTGTTTGTCTGCATTGTGAGAAAAATAAAAAATGAGATGAATTCATACTATATATACCAATGTAACACCAGACAAACGCAAATAAATAAAAACCCAGCCTCAGTACAGAGCCAGAAGGTAGGACAGGAGCCAACTGCAAGGATACTAACAAAATAATACTGTGGCATGCGGTGCCTAGTGTATTTCTGCATTTCAACTCATTCGTTTCTCTGAATTGTTTATTTTTGCAGATTTCCTTTTTAAATATTATGTATTTTCTCCCCCTGATTGATTTAAACAAACGAGTACTGAATACATATACAAAGTACTAATCAATGTTAAGGTTGTGTAGGTTCAGCAGCAAACAAACTCCCTGCCCTCACGCCCTTACCCTATTTGTGTGATCCCAGAATCACTGGATATGTTGCACTATGGCTGAAATATTCACTTTAGTGAAACAAACGTTTTCCTTCCTCTGAGAATGGACGAAATTTATCACCAATATGGCTTCTGTTATGAATTTTAAAGTATGAACTTGACCTGAAGTGCTTACCACATACCTCGCATTTGTAAGGTTTCTCCCTTGTGTGAACTTTCTGGTGAGACTGTAGATGTGAAAACTGAGTAAAGAACTTACCACACACATCACATTTGTATGGTTTCTCTCCAGTATGGACTCTCTGATGAAGTTTAAGGTGTGAAGCCCTACTTAAGTGCTTACCACACACCCAGCATGTATATGGCTTCTCTCCCGTGTGGATGCTCCGGTGCACAGCAAGATCCAAGCTTGTCTCGTAGCCCTTCCCACACTCCTCACACTTGTATGGCTTTTCTCTGGCGTGGACTTTTTGATGAGCTTGCAAATATGATTTCCGACCAAATCTCTTCCCACACCCTTCACATTTGAATGGTTTTTCTCCACTGTGGACTCGTTGATGGGCCAAAAGATGTGAGGCCCATCTGTAGCTCTTCCCACATACCTCACAATTATAGGGTTTTTCATCTCTGTGAATTCTCTGATGGTAATAAAGATCTGCCCTAGAATAGAAGCTCTTTCCACACTGGTCACATTTGTATGGTTTCTGTCCCGTGTGGATACTCTTATGAATATGAAGATGTGAGCACCAGCTGAAGCACTTCCCACATTCTTCACATTTGTATGGTTTCTCTCCCGTGTGGACCACACAATGACTATTAAGCGCTGATCTACGACGGAAGTTCTTCCCACATATATCACATTTGAACGGTTTTTCCCCAGTATGGACTCTCTGATGGTTGTGAAGGTGGTAAGCATGAATGAAGGCCCTCCCACACTCCTCACACTTATAAGGTTTCTCTCCCGAGTGTAATTTGCAATGGTCACTAAGTGTTGCCCTACGACTGAAGCCTTTCCCACACTGCTCACATTTGAATGGCTTCTCTACACTGTGGACTTTCTGATGTGTTTGCAGACGTGAACTCTGACTGAATTCCTTACCACACTTATCACACTTATAGCATTTCTCTCCCAAGTGAACTCTCTGATGAATACGGAGTGCTGAGCTATGGAAGAAGCTTTTTCCACACTCACCACATGTGTGAGACTTCTCTCCTGAGTGTATTTTTTGAGGAAGATAAAAGTTGGAGCTACCACTAAAGAATGTTTTACATTCATTTCCCCAGTCAGATTTCTGGCCTGTGTGAGTTATATATAGTCCTGCCCCAACCTGGCTGGTCAAATCACCATATCTGGGGAACTGAGAACACTTTATCATGTCTTGACTCCTGATTAGGTCACTTGCAATTTGTTGCCATATTTGCCAGCAGGAAAGTTCTTCATGTGGTTCTGGTTCTGGAACAGTCTCCATCTCATATAGGATCTTGCCTCCTAAAAGTAGAGAGAATGTAAAGATGTGGATAAGTGAAGACTGTTTTTCAGTGTCTTCAAGATTTCACATTTAGGAGAGAGCATGAAACTTCAATAAATCCAGGGACTATACACTATGTCCTTTGGGTATGCATCATGGTCTCTGGTTTATATGCCTACAGAAACCAAGAAGTATTCGAGTAGGTTCTTATCCACTAAGCATCAATGAAACCAATTTAGAACCTTACCAAGTCTCCTATGAGAAGTACAAGGTAGAAACCAAAGACTTTATAACAAATATAGTAAGATGATACACGTTAATCTGTTGCTATTTCTTCTGAATTTCATAAACAGTATAAACCCTTGGATAGTAAATTATGCAGCAAATAAATTATATACACAATGAAATATGGATCAATGCATACTTTAAGGAAAAGCAGTGACATAATCAATACTTTGTATATTTGGGTTTACGTTACATATCCTTAGGTAGTAAAAAACTTAATCTTACCAAAAAAGGGACCTGGCCTTTGCCCTTGACATCTGAGAGATAAGCTCTAAGCATGTAAAATGTAATGCCTGAAAAGAGAGCCTGAGGATCTGGGGTCACAACAGCTGGTCTAACAATATGATTTAGGAATGAGGTTGATCACATGAGGAAGACCAAAACGTGATTGTGGATAAAGCTTTCAGTTACCCAGTGGTGTGAACCAGGAGACAGAATAACCTTGTGAAACTATTCAGGGTACACTGGCCATGTGATGCAACTCTAGTAGTTACCCTGGACACTGAGGCTCAGGTGAGCTTCCCTGATAGGCAATACTCTGTGTGTAATTTCACACCTTTACGTTGAAAGGTAATACAGAAACACTGCCTTGACTCCATGCAGATAGGATAGTGGAAACTCTGTGTCTGGCTCTTCCCTAGACTCCCTTTCCTGTGCCTTTTCTCTCACTTAATTATAAGGTGAATCCTTCTCTGCAATAAACACAAACCGTGAATATAATAGCATTCCGTGAGTTCTAGCAGGCCTTCTAGAGACTCATTCAATGTGAAGGTAGTTTGGGAACCCCCCAAATGTGCAGTTGGTGTCAAGTGTAGGAAAAGAGTGTAAACCCTCCCTGTAAACTCTGTAGTTGGCTAAACTCTTTACAATCCTATATATCGAAAACTTAGAGTTGTTTGTTCCTATATATGCAAAGTATCCCTGCAAATTCTACGTAATATGTGTAGTTCATCTTATTTTTCTGTGTTGATACACACATAAACTTAGTTAAGATTTCTGATAAACTGCAATTTTGCTATGAAGCCAAGTCTATACCCCACAGGAATAGATAAAGGGTGATGAGAAAATTAAAAGCTGAAATGAACACACAAGGGCCTATGTAATGGTTTCTTCTGAGGCTTCTGGATTATCTTTTTCGAAACAGAGTGTGGAAAAACTTTGGATGGAGAGAAACTGGGCTTTCACATCAATTTTTTTTTTTAAATCCTCACCTGAGGACACTTTTCGATATTTTGTTCAGATAGAGTGTGAGGGGGAGAGAGAGAGAGAGAGAGAGAGAGAGAGAGAGAGAGAGAGAGAGAGAGAGAGAAACATTAACATGAAACGAACACATCTAGTGGCTGCCACCCACATGACCCAACCAGGGCTGGGGACAAACTGCAACGGAGGTACGTGCCCTTAGCAGGAACTGAACCCGGGTCTCTCTGGACCGCAGGCCAACCCTCCAACTGCTGAGCCAAACCGGCCAGGGCTTCACATCAATTTTTAGATCGAAAACAGCAGCCTTTTAGTTAGCTGTAAAATAAATTTCAAATCATGCAATAAATGCTTGGAAAAAAGAATCAGGACAGAAACTATCAGACCATCATCACCAGCAGAAATGAGGTCATTGCACAAATTGTCTCGCACAGTCATACATATAAATCTACACATATGTATAGTATTTCCTTTGGTTACACTGAAAGATGCATTTCTTAGGATGGCTTGTTGTATAAAAAACGTGAAAACTTGGTTTAGGAACTTAACAAGTCCTTAATTAAACAAATTAGTCAAATGGAAATATAAGTTCCAAGGGCAGAACCTTGGAAAAGTACTGCTAGGTGAGTGTGTACATCTTAACAGATATTATAGTTTATGGTTAAATTTAATAAATTGTCACTTTAAAATAATTTTGGGTAGAGGACATAGAAGTCTCTTTGAGGATGTGACAATTTTGAGTGGGCAGTTTCTCGATACCTTCCAGGTTATATCGTTCACCAGTTGAAAATGAGACAATTATGTCTCTATAAAAATAAAGGAAAATCATGTGAAATCATTATTCTGTAGCACTTGTATAATGGCTAAATTTGTAGAAAATAAAGCTGCAAAAATATACACCATATTTTTAACCAAAAATGATCAGGGATAGACAACATTCAGATGTGTAACTGATGTTACTTTCATCCTCTTTCTTCCCCTCCTTGCACATGGAGGAGAAACCTGGTGACAGTGATGTGGATGTCAACCTTATAAGAAGCAGGTGGGCTGGAGATGGGCAAATCGTGCAAAAGACAGGCAGCCTGCAAGCTGATTATTGTCTGAGAGCTCAGGGAATATAGATTCTTTTTTTCTCATCTGTGGGGGAACTGTTTAGAGAAGACCACAGAATCCCCACTAAGGAATTACTACTCAGAAATGAATATGCCTCCTATGGCAGGCTCCAGGAAAGCCACAGGGATGGCAGTTCCTCAGTGTAGTCACAATCACAACGCTTAGAAGCTTCTCTGGGATATGAGTCAAGTGCACACACACAAATATACAATCCTGCTGAGGGCATCTAAGTAAGAAGAAACTGGAAACTGGATGGGTAGTCAGTCATTTGGAGACAAGAAATGTTCTCAGTATCTTTTTTTTTTTAATCCTCACCTGAGGATATTTTTTCCATTTTTTTTTGTACAGATAGAGTGGGAGGGAGAGAGAGGAAGGGAGAGAGAGAGAGAAACATCGACGCGAAGGGACACATCGAGTGGCTGCCACCCGCACGACCAACCAGGGCCGGGGACAAACTGCAACCGAGGTACATGCCCTTAGCGGGAACTGAACCCGGGTCTCTCCGGACCACAGGCCAATGCTCTAACCGCTGAGCCAAACTGGCCAGGGCCTCAGTATCTTTAATTTGCTCTGTTGTACAGATCACTTATTAGCTGTCTCCATGAGTCCTGGAGTGACCTGGGTGAAAAGAAAACATGAGGGTCTATGCAATGGTTTCTTATGCAGGTTCTGGACTATCTGTTTGAAAACAGTGTGGAAAATCTTTGGATGTAGATAAGTTGGTCTTTCATATCAGCTTTTTAAATAGAAAACCACAGGCCTTCAGTGAGCTATGAAATAAATTTAAAAGTTTGTAATAAGCATTTAGAAAAATAAACAGAATAGAAGCTATCAAAACATCACTACCAGCAGGAAAGACAGTAAGGCCCACCTATCCAATAACTCAATAAATATTTACAGGTATTTGCCATGTCCCAGGACTATTCTAGGCACTAAGGATACAGCAATAAATAAAACAATTACAATTCTCCTTCTGCAGATTATATTCCTGCAGAGAGAGAAGTGATAATAAAAGTATATGAGCCCTGGCCGGTTTGGCTCAGCGGTTAGAGCGTCGGCCTGCGGTCCGGAGAGACCCGGGTTTGGTTCCCGCTAAGGGCATGTACCTTGGTTGCAGTTTGTCCCCGGCCCTGGTTGGGTCGTGTGGAAAGTATATGAGACAGCCCTGGCCAGTTTGCTCAGCGGTTAGAGCATCGGCCTGCAGTCCTGAGAGACCCTGGTTCGGTTCCCACTAAGGGCGCGTACCTCGGTTGCAGTTTGTCCCCGGCCCGGGTCGGTTGTGCGGGTGGCAGCCACTCGATGTGTTCCTTTCACATCGATGTTTCTCTCTCTCTCTCTGTTCCTCTCTCTTCCTCCCACTCTACCTGAACAAAAAATGGAAAAATGTCCTCGGGTGAGGATAAAAAAATAAAAAATAAAAATAAAAAATATATATATATATGAGACAAAGTATCAGGCAAGTAAAGATAGGATTGTTATTTTAAATAGGGTGGTCAGAAGGCCAGTGTTATGATACTGAAACTGAGCACGCAATGAAGGAAGAAGGAAAGGGCCAGTAGGATTTTAGGTGAAAGAATATTCCAGACAGCCCTGGCTGGGTTTACCCATTGATTAGAGCTTCAGATCATGGATCAAAGGGTCACAGGTTCAATTCTTAGTCAGGTTCATGTACCTAGATTGCAGGTTTGATCCCTGGCCTTGGTCAGGGTCATGTGGCAGGCAACCAATCAATGTGTTCTCTCACATAGATGTCTCTCTCTCTCTCTCCCTTCCTTCCTTCCTCCCTCCCTTCATTTCTATCTTTTTTTTTTTTTAATTCTCACCCGAGAACATTTTTCCATTTTTTGTTCAGATAGAGTGGGAGGGAGAGAGAGGAAGAGAAAGAGAGAGAGAAACATTGACATGAAAGGGACACATCAAGTGGCTGCCTCCTGCACAACCCCAACCAGGACAAGGGACAAACTGCAACCAAGGTACGTGCTCTTAGTGAAAACTGAACGTGGGTCTCTCTGGACCGCAGGCCGACACTCTAACTGCTGAGCCAAACTGACCAGGGCCATTTCTATTTAAAAAAAAAAATTCAATGGGAAAATATCCTCCCAAAAATATTCCAGGAAAAAATAAGTAAAGGACCCTGAAGGAAAAGCTTCTGTGGTATACTTAATAATGATTCCTGAAAGATGTCCACATCCAATTCCCAGAACCTATAAACATGTTATTACACAACAAAGGGAAATTGGGTTGCTAATCAGCTGACCATAAAAATGGGAAGAACACCCTGGATTATCTGGGAGGGACCAATGTAATCAGAAGGGTCCCAAGGGGTGAAAGACAGAGTCATAAGAGTGACATAGGAAGAGTACAGAAGAATGGTCAGAAATGCAAATGTTGATGGCTTTGAAGATGGAGAAAGGAAAACAAGAGCCAAGGAATTGAGCAGGCCTTAGAGACTGGTCACCCAAGGGAAAGGGTCCTCCCTAGAGCATCCAGAAAGACACATAGCCCTACAGACACCTTGACTTTAGCTCAGTGAGACATGACATACTTCACTAAAATATAATAAAATTTTGTGGTGAGCTCTGCTGTTTATAGTAATTTGTTACAGCAGCAACAGGCAATGTATAGTCTCTTTGCCAGGTCTGAGGAACAGCAAGGAGGACAATGTGGATGGGAAAATAAAGCAAGAGGGAGGAGGATAAGAGATGTATTTAGAGAGGGAATGGGGACACAGAGCAGATCACAGGGGACTCCAGACTCCAAGAGCCACTTTAAGTGGTTGTAAAAAAGAAGCCATAAAGGAATTAAAAGTATATATATTTTTAAATCCTCACCTGAGGACATTTTCATTGATTTTTAGAGAGAGAGACACACACACGCACACATAGAGAAACATGGATGTGAGAGAGAAACACTGACTGGTTGCCTCCAGTACACACCCCAACCAGGGATCGAACCTGAAACTCAGGTATGTGCCCTGACTGAGAATCAAACCCACAACCTTTTGTGTATGGGACAACGCTCCCACCAACCAAGTCACACTAGCCAGGGCTGAATTCCCTTTTCTTTGGGCTGCCATATCCATCATCCAAAACTTTCTTCCCCTTACAAAGTGAACTGTGTCTTGTTTGAATGTTTGATGCCCTGTGAACACGCAAAGTCATGTGCTTAAACCAAAACATTCTAGGTAAACTTTCCTGGAAAATTAGTTTCCCACTACATACTCTTCTTGTAATCAAAAGCAGTGTTTTTCAAACATTTTTAAAAAAATGATCAATTTGAAAAAAAGTCATTTGTCAAGACCCATACAGGTAGGCTGTCTCTCTGGAGAATGTCCATACCCTTTCTTCCCTCTCAGGTGTGTATCTTTACTTTTCTCTCCTAAACTCTAAGGGTCCCCATAAAACTTGCAACCAGGGGAACAATGGACAACTGTAGCTTGTCCCAGGCTTACCCCCTGACTCTATCCTCAAGGCCCACTTTCCCCTAACTTTTCAGTGAGCTAACAGCAGCCCAACCATGACTTACTTCTTTCTCATGACATTTCTAAAGAGCCAAAGCAGAGCACCGTCTAGACTCTCTCCTGTTGCTTCTTCTATCCTAAACTTTTCAGTGAGCTAAAAGCAGCCCCACCTTGGCTCAATTCTTTCACTGTGACTTTTACTTCTCAGTGAGGCCACACAGCACAGTATGGCTCACTTCTTTCTTATAACATTTCTTAAGCCAGTGCAGAACATCACCTATGCTCTTTCCTGTTGCTTCCTCTACCCTAAGTCCTACTTTTGCTTCACTGTCCTCAGCTTTCATAAACATACTCTCAAAATAAAATTTTAAAAAGACCCATACACATATGAGTTAGGAAGTACTTCCTACTCAAATTTTTTGGAAGAGTGTGAGAAGGATTAATGTTATCAAATTTATTTCCTTAAAACCTGAGAGTAGGGCCCTGGCTGGGTGGGTCAGTTGGTTGGAGTGTCAACCTGTACACCAAAAGGCCTCAGGTTCGATTTCCGGTCAGGGTACATACCTAGGTTTCAGGTTTGATGCCTGGTCGGGGTGTGTGTGGGAGGCAACAGATCGATTTTTCTCTCTTACATTGATGTTTCTCTCTCTCCCTCTAAAAATCAATAAAAACATATTCTCAGTTGAGGATTTTTTTTAAAATAGAGAGTAGGGCTCAACTGGTTTTATAACTCATGGAAGGCTCAGAAACGGATAAGGTAGAGCAGTATACTGTGCATTTACAGTATTCCTTAACAAAACACAAACTTGCCTGTTGATAAAAACCAAAAGAATTCCCACTCTGTGTCCCCTATAGTAAAGTCAGACCTCCAAACTCAGGGAACCAATTCAAGGGCTCCAAAGCCTTGAACACCTAAGGATACAAAGCCACTCTTGGGGGCTGACATTCAGTTATAGAAGGCTCCTGTCCTCACCCACTGAGACCAGGTTCCGGAAGTTCTCCAGCATCACGTCTCGGTACAGCTTCCTCTGGGACAGGTCCAACAGCTCCAGCTCCTCCTCTGTGAATACCACAGTCACATCCTTGAACGTCACTGCCTCCTACAACACCAAAAACATGTAATCTCAATCAGCATAGAGCAGATGCTATCTTCTTATCTGTCCTTTCAAACAGAATGACTAATATTCCTTGACACTTGCTTGGTTTCCTATGTGAACCTAAGCAGGTTTCTCAGTTTTCACCTATTTAAATGGAAGATGAGATCAAGAACCTCCTTATCAAACAGCTTGAAGGAGTAAGTGCCTGGCATATACAGCAAGACTGGACTTTTTTTTTTTAATTTACCGATTTGTGAGAGCGAGAGAGACATCAATTTGTTGTTCCACTTATTTATGCATTCATTGGTTGCCCTGACAAGGGATTGAATCAGGAACCTTTTGGTGCCGAGACCATGCCCAAACAACTGAGTCACACCAGTCACAGCAAGACTGGACGTTTCAAACCAAGGTTATACCTTAGTTTATAACCGGAGGCAACCAAGATATCCTTCAGGTGACAAATGTATAAACTGTAGTATATCCAGATCAGAGTATAATTTAATTCTAAAAAAAAAAAAGAGCTATTAAGTCTCAAAAAGACATGGAGGTAACTTTAACACACATTACTAAGTAAAAGAAGCCAGTCTGAAATGCTATGTATGCACAATTCCAACCATATAATATTATGGAAAAGGTAAAATTATGCAGGCTGGCCCTGGCCTGTTTGGCTCAGTGGTCAGAGCATTGGCCTGCGGTCCAGAGAGACCCAGGTTCGGTTCCCGCTAAGGGCACGTACCTTGGTCGCAGTTTGTCCCCGGTCTTGGTTGGTCGTGCGGGTGGCAGCCACTTGATGTGTCCCTTTCATGTCAATGTTTCTCTCCCTCTCCCTCCCACTCTATCTGAACAAAATATCAAAAAATGTCCTTGGGTGAGGATTTAAAAAAAAAAAAAAAAAAATGTCCTCGGGTGAGGATAAAAAAAAATTATGCAGACTGTAAAAAGATAAGTGGTTTCCCTGGCTGGTTTGGCTCAGCGGTCGAGTGTCAGCTCGCAGACCAATGAGTTGAGGGTTTGGTTCCGGCCAAGGGCACGTACCTTGGTTGCAGTTCATCCCCAGCTCTGTTCGGGGTCATGCAGGAGGCAACCAGTCGATGTTTCTCTCTCTCTCCTCTCTCCCTTCCTCCCACTCTATCTGGAGATAAATAGAAAAATATCCTCAGGTGAGAAGTATAAAAAAAAAAAAAAAGTTGATCAGTAAGTAAAAGACATATAGGGTATGACAGACATAGGAAAGACAAAATCTAGCTCTTCCTGTGTGAAAATTTCCAACAACATCTATGTAAAGCAGCAGTTAGAGCCTATTGTGCTATGCCGTATTTGAATATCCCATCTATAAAATTCCAATGGGGGTGTCTAGCAAATGCACTTTTTCAACATTGAGCTCCTAGTACGTTGAGAACAAAAAACAATAGGAATATTATTTGGAGAATTGGTTTTTTGGAGAAAAGTTGGCAGGTAGAAAAATTTTCATTGCAATGTTCTTAATACAACAAAATTCCTAAACCACCTCAATGTCTTTGAGTGGTAGGTAAGTAGTTAAAAATAAAAAAGCATATCAATTTAATAGAAATACCACATAGCCATAAATAATAAATGCTGTAATACTGAATGAAAAAGCAATATTTAATGTAAGATGTAATCAAGCACATTAATACAGTTATGGATGTACACGAGGAAGTAACAGTTAACATGCCATCAGTGAAGTAATCAGGTTGGAGAACTGGTGATCTTTACTAATTTGTCCACACTTATTTTTGAAATAAAATAATGACAAAACAAAGCAAACACTATAAAGAAGTACAAATTCGCCCTGACTGGTTTGGCTCAGAGGTTAGAGCATCGGCCTGCAGACCAAAAAGTCGCAGGTTCGATTCTGGTCAAGGGCATTTACCTCAGTGGCGGTTTGTCCCAGCCCTGGTCAGGGTCATGCGAGAAGGAACCAATCGATATGTCTCTCTCACATCTATGTTCCGCCCTTCCCCTGCCCTTCCACTGTATCTAAAAATAAATAGAAAAAAAAAAAAATCCTCAGGTGAGGATTAAAAAATAAATAAAAATAAAAAATAAACAAGTACAAAGTCAACAGGTCTTTAAATGTCCGGTGCTCTCCTTGAGTGATCTCAAGAAAAGAAAAATACATGTAACCTTCTGAACAGTGAGATGGAATTTTAACAGTAAGAAAGGAGAGCCATATGCACCTTAAATGTGGTCATTTTCTTCTTACTTCTGCAAATGTACAGATTCCTGAGATATACAGAGTCCTGGTATGCAGAACTGTGCCCAGTAGTGTCTGCAAAGACAGAAAAGGACATGAAAGGGTGATCAGGATGTTGTTCACCTCCATGAACTCGAACTGTGAATTGGCCAAGGAGCCCCTTTCTTGAGGTGGCTGCAGCTGTACACAGCTTGAAGAGAGCACAGCAGGGCCTTGATTCCTGTACAACACACACATTGGCACCATCTCCAACACTGCCTTGTGGCACCCAAGGTAGCAAATCAGGTTCTGGTATGATACAAATTGAGACAACATAATATCCCAACCAAGAATCATCTCTGGGGCAGCAATATCTGGGTTCGAATCCTAGTTCAGCTTCTCACTAAGTTGGGTTGTCTTAGGCAAATTAATAACATCTCTTTTCCTCAACTGTGTCATCTGTACAACTTTCAACTGAACTGTTTAGAGCAAGACAGGACTTTGAATACTACCAGGGTTTTTTATTTTTGTAGCTATTGTAAAAAAAAAAGATGATACTTTGGCTCTGGCAGGTTTGGCTCAGCAGTTGAGTGTCAGCCCATGGACCAAGGAGTCGTGGGTTCGATTCCAGTCAAGGGCATGTACCTCAGTTGCGGTTCATCCCCGGCCCTGGTCAGGGTCAAGTGGGAGGCAACCAGTCAATGTGTCTCTCTTACATCGATGTTTCTCTTTCTCTCCCTCCCACTGAAAATAAATGGAAAAATATCCTCAGGTAAGGATTAAAAAAAAAAAAAAAGATGATAGTTCATTATGTGAAAGTGGTCTTATAATGTGATCCTACCAAAAAATAATTGTATGGTACCTGGACTTCTCTCGTGACTGTTCTGTTCTGTGACAATCATTCATAACTTCTGAAAAATCTGTTGACTGCCTCACTGTCTTTCCTCATAATGTTTTACCTTAGTAATAACTTTTAAATTGCTATGGACAACTGTTTTCTTAAAAAACACACACACACAAACATTGTTTTCTAGTATCTATATTAAGAAACACAAGATTCTAGCCCTGGCCGGTTTGGCTCAGCGGTTAGAGCGTCGGCCTGCGGTCTGGAGAGACCCGGGTTCGGTTCCCGCTAAGGGCACGTACTTCGGTTGCAGTTTGTCCCTGGCCCTGGTTGGTCGTGTGGGTGGCAGCCACTCGATGTGTCCCTTTCACGTCGATGTTTCTCTCTCTCTCTCCCTCCCACTCTATCTGTACAAAAAATGGAAAAATGCCCTCGGGTGAGGATAAAAAAAAGAAACACAAGATTCTAGAAAAATTTTTTTGAAAACATAGCTCCACACAAAAACTTACACATAGTTTATAAAATTCTTATTAATAAGAACCCCAAACAGGAAACAACTAAAATATCCACCTACGTGGGTGAATAGATAGGAAAAGTGTGGTATGTCCACAATGAAATATTCACAGGCAATAAAAAGGAATAATGTTATAATATATACTACAACATGGATGTTGAAACATTATAATGAAAGAGCCAGTCTTGAAAGACCACATATTGTATGATCCCATTTAAATAAAAGGTTCACAAAGACATGAAGTAAGCTAGTAGTTGTTCAGGGTGTGAAAACAGAAATTAACTATACATGGGAATAAACAAAAGACTGTTTTTTTGTTTTAATCCTCACCTGAGGACACTTTTCCATATTTTGTTCAGATAGAGTGGGAGGGGGAGAGAGAGAGAGAGAGAGAAACATTGACGTGAAAGGGACACATCGAGTGGTTGCCACCCGCACGACTCAACCAGGGCCGGGGACAAACTGCAACTGAGGTACATGCCCTTAGCAGGAACCGAACCCAGGTCTCTCTGGACTGCAGGCGGATGCTCTAATCGCTGAGCCAAACCGCCCAGGGCTGTTTTTTTTTTTTTTTCTTATCATCCTCACCCGAGGACATTTTTCCATTTTTTGTTCAGGTAGAGTGGGAGGGAGAGAGAGGAAGAGAGAGAGAGAGAGAGAGAGAGAGAGAGAAACATCGACGTGAAAGGGACACATCGAGTGGCTGCCACCCGCACAACCAACCAGGGCCGGGGACAAACTGCAACCGAGGTACATGCCCTTAGCGGGAACCGAACCGGGGTCTCTCTGGACCGCAGGTCGACGCTCTAATCACTGAGCCAAACCGGCCAGGGCTGTTTTTTGTTTTTAATTTAAATTATTTATTGTTGATACGGTCACAGATGTTCTCCATCCCCCTCCCTTTGCCTACCTCCACCCAGGGGAATAAACAATCTTACTGTAGAAATGAAAATGTTCTAAAACTGAATTATTGTACAAGTTGCACCACTCAATAATGTTACAAAAATCATTGAATTGTACACATGGAAAGGCAAAACTATGTGTAAAATACATGTCAGTTGTTTTTAAGAATCATTTAATAAGCTACATTTCATTTTAATTAACACTAGATTATAAGTCCATATGGATATAGTATTTATATCTGAATAAATAAAATAGTGGGAAAAACAGGAAAACTCATCTTTATCAATAAAAATGTCTCTCCATAGAAAAGTATTTACAAAAAGAGAAGTGGTAACTTCAGTGGAGAAATGGGACAGACAGTTCCTTCTCCAAGTGAACAAAGCTGCTATCAGCAATATAAAGCCAGAAAACATCCTTTGGTTCTTGTTAAATTAGCTGAAAAGTATATGGAACTTATCAACAATAAATCAAATTGTGAAATATATCAGGTAAACTTCAAATGATGAACTTTCTCCAAATTAACTTGCCTATACCCTTCAAAAACATCATGAAGAAAGTAAGTAATGGAGGCTAAGAAATCATTCTGTATTAAAAGAAATAACAGAAAATAGAGAGCAAAAAAGCAATCCAAAATACTGGTCTTAATTGGGAGAAAAACAGTTTTAAGGATTTTAAATGAAAAACAGAACAAATTTAAATATGGACTGTGGATTAGATAACAGTATATTGACAATATAATTAGTTTCCTGATTTTAATCATGCTACTGTGATTATGGAAGAGAATGTCCTTGTTCTTAGAAAATATACACAAATATTTAAGGGCAAAGAAGAACCATGTTACAGCACAATTCAAAATTTTCAGAGATTAAAAAAAAGAGGTATGACAAAAGTGTGAATAAAAAAATAGTCTAGCCGGTGTGCCTCAGTGGTTGAACGTCGACCCATGCACCAAGAGGTCACGGGTCCGATTTCCGGTAAGGACACATGCCCAGGTTGTGGGCCCAATTCCCAATAGGGGTCATGCAGGATGCGGCCAATCAATGTTCTCTCTCATTGATGTTTCCATCTCTCTCCCCCTCTCACTTCCTCTCTCTAAAATCAATAAAGGAAAAAAAATAAAATAAAAAAATAGCGAGGGCAGCTGATAGCTGGCAACAGCTAGGCCTTGGTGTTTTCAATTTATCGTAAATAATTTCTAGGATACCGACAATTTGCAGACTTACTAACAATGGTACAACAAGAAATACACTCCTTTTTGAGAATTAATGCCTGGGGGGGAATAGGAGGCTCTGAAATATTAGATTATGTCTCTGTTTATTAAAAAACAAAATCCAACTTGGGTAATTTTTAAAGATCTTATTGGCTTTGTTCATTGATTCATGAATTGGGTGGCGTCCAACACAGCAAACAGAAAGGAGCTCCCAGAATGAAAGATTTTAAAATACATATGCAGAATGAAAGAATACAAGAAGCTATATTAGAAACAAAAAACAAAAAACAGCAGCTTGGTTTTGCAAGGTCACGCTCCTTTAGCAGATGGCAAAGGTCCACCAGGTAGATGCCCTAACAAGTGCTAATCTGGAGATTCCTGATCGACTAGTTTAAGATTCCACTTCCGGGAGAACTGAAATTGTTATTAAGTCTGAGTTTGCTAACACGGAACGTAGCATAAGTGACTCCATTTGGGGCCTTGTCTTGTTTTTAACATCGCGATCCCTGAGAAATCACAGAGCTATCGTGCTTCCCCACTCCCTCCTCCTTTCCAGCCAGAAATGGTTTGGAGGTCTAGCTTCCCACAGAGATCAAGGAGAAGTGCCAGGGAGCACTGCAGCTGGAGCTCTGAACCCATCGACTTCACGGTTTTCAGGGAAATGAGCGCTTCCCCAAACTAAACAGCATTAATAACAAGTAGCCACCATTTTACCACCTAGTAAAACTGCCTTGAGACTTTTATGTATATTGTCTCGTTTTAACTTTCAAACCGCTGTATTAGAAAGGTAGTAACGCCATCCCAATGTTACGGAAAAACATCGGAGAGAGAAATTTAGGTAATTCATCCAACGTTCTACCTCGGGAAACCGCAGCCCGGGTGGAAGGTGCGCGGCCTGGGGAGGCGGCAAGCGCTGGAGGTGCACGACCCGCCCGCCCCAAACACAAAGAGGCTCCGCCAAGGAGAATGCCTGCCGCCCAAGCCCTGAAACCATCGTTTTCGCATACAACCTCTTTCTCCTAAATCGATGGCCGGGTCGGTATCATGACCCTCAGAAGTTCGGAAAGTTGGTCAAACACGGAGCCGACTTACCACAGCGAATGGAATGCAGCAGGTAACCTGGGCACCCAGAGCGGAAGTGCTGCCCTTGGAAATACACTTCCCAGAATTCCCCTGCCCCGCCTGTGCCTATACGGAAGTATCTGAGTCTCTGCGAACTACACTTCCCAGAAAGCCCCAGGAGAACTCGGTCCACATTCTCACCCTCTTCAAGCGGAAGTGCTTGATACTTCTCGGAGATGGACTGCAGGTCCCACAAAACTCTTGGGAACAGGGTTCACACTAGCGACCTCAGGGAGGTAATATGGGTAACTACACTGAGGGCTCGTGTTCCCCTCCTGAATCCACGAGCGGAAATTTTTCGACAGGCATGTCTTCCTGAAGTCTAGATGTTTTCAATTGTTGAAATGTGAACAAGTTAGCACGAGATTAAAAATTAATCTGAAACTGGGAAATGTTCAATTTAGGGGCAGTAGGGAGATGAAAGAAGCAGGATAATGTTTAGTATAATCTTAACTGTATGAGAATTAAAGCTAGGTATTTGAAGAATGGGCGAGGTAGAGTGGTTTTGGAGAGCCAATGATGTGCAAACAAGGTCTGCTCTTGACGTAGTGGTGCCTGGTTTGGTAGGATATAATGCTACCTCTATTCTTGACGTAGTGGTATCTGGTTCGGTAGGATATAATGCTACAATAAGGAATCACATGTAAAGTTACTTAAACTTTAGTCATGGAAATTCAAATTAAATTAATATGAGGTGTCACTACCTTCTCACAAGAAAAGCTAAAATTAAGAGACAAAAAACAGCAAAATGACAACACCGTCATACCATTCTTTGTAGTGTAAGTTGGTACAACCACTTGGGAACATTTTTTAAGGTATCTACTAAAATTAAAGATATTTATATGCATAACCCTTTGGTTCAACCCATACACACATTTCTCAAATTAATATGTCCATACATTCAGCCAAAGACATTTTCCAGTATACTCATACCAGCAATACTTTTAATAGCCAAATGATCATCTATAACAGAGTGTAAATTGAAAAATATCCACCAATGAGAGTGAATACAATTCATCTAGTCCTCAAATTTGAATTTCATAAACATAGTGTTGAAGAAGTGAAGTTTGACATAAATAGTAAATATTGTATGTTTTCATTTCTGTAAAATACAAAAACAAGCTCAGCAAACCTATGCGTTAAAAGTTAGTGACCGCCCTGGCCGGTTTGATTCAGCGGTTGGAGCGTCGGCCTGCGGTCCGCAGAGACCTGGATTCGGTTCCGCTGGGGGCATGTGCCTTGGTTGTGGTTTGTCCCCAGCCCTGGTTGGGTCGAGTGGGTGGCGACCACTCGATGTGTCCCTTTCACATCATGTTTCTATCTCTCTTCCTCCCACACTATCTGAACAAAGGATGGAAAAGTGTCCTCCAGTGAGGATTAAAAAAAAAAAAAAAAAAGTGACTGCCATAGTAAGAGGGTTGTGATTAGAACGAGGCATCAAGGGTACTTCTAGAGTGCTGGCTTTTTCCTAGTTCTCCAAGAAGTGAACACCAAGAATTTAATGAACAAGAATATTAAGGGAAAGGCAGAAGCCAGGGGAGGCTATAAGAAATATCTGACTATGATGCAAATGTGACCCAGAGTAAAGGACAGTAGGAAGAAAGATTTGGTGGAATGATCGTATAGCTTTTAAAGCTATGAAATATTCACAGAAACTGTCAGGGGTTCTTGGAGAAAAAGTCATTGCAAAGAGAAATTATTGTCTCCACAAATAGGCCTGCTTAGAATTCCTGTTGCATTAGCTGGGAGCATCCAAAGGGAGAGTGGCCTCTGAGCAATGTAGTTTTAGAGCAAAGCAGCAGGGACTTTTATTCAGTTGTACTGGCTGTAACTGGATAATTCTAAAGCAGAAGGCTTTACAGATGAGTTTATCTGATACTTCGGCATAATTACATTCAGGTTTTATATTTTTTGGCAGAAACAATACAGAAGTGATTTTGGGTCCTCAGTAATCGTACCTGGAGATCTGAAATGCTGAAATTCTATTGCTTGTAATGTTAACTTTGATCTCTTAGCGAATGTGATAATTATCATGTTTTTCCATAGTAAACTTACTATATTTGTATTTGTGATAATTTATAGAGATTTGGGACTATGTAATATACTGTTCCTCCTTGAACTTTCACCTAGCATTTCTAGCATTCCTTAGTGATCCTTTCCTGGTCTCATTTTTACTATGTTGGTGTTGATTTATAATTCTACCATTACTTATATATTTATGGATAAACTCTACAAGTTTATATTTCTTTTTTTCCATCCTTCCCTCATCCCATCACATCTTCATATTACATTATGAATGTAACTTATTTTTATGCTCAAATTTCTTCCTCTCTTCTTCAGTATGATTATGTTATTCATTGAAATAGTTTGGTACAACTTTTTAGGCTTTACAATTTATATTTTCTCTTTTCCATTTGTTTTTTTTTTTAGCATGTGAAACATTAATATGGTTCTGATAGCCAGAACTCTATAAAAGGGAGGATCAGAGAAATGTATTGAGTGCATTTTTAACCCTGCAGATGTCTGGAGGTAGAACAGCCTTAAGGTGGATTTTGCAGAATTGAAGTCATTCAGGCAAACCTGTGTTCAAATCTCTCTCTTTTTTTTCCCTTTATTGATTTTAGAGAGAGAGGAAGGGAGAGGGAGAGGGAGGGATAGAAACATCAATGAGAGAAAACACTGGTTGGCCACCTTCTGCATGCCCCAACTGGGGATTGGGCCCACAACCTGGGCATGTGACTGGGAATCGAACTGGCGACTTCTTGGTACATGGGTCAATGCTCAACCACTGAGCCACATAAGCCGGGCATCAAATCTATCTTTGCCACAGCTTTCTGATCTCAGGCCACTCAACCTCTTGAAGACTTTACTTTTAAATATGAAAATAGGGAGACCAACAAGGTTACATTAAAGGAATGAATATTGATTGCATGTTAGACACACAGTCCAATGCCTGGCAAATAATTACTTGATAAATATTTATTAATGATATTAATATATAAGTATTTTGCAATCATATTACAAGAGATCTTACACATGATTAAAAAATGTTAGTTTATGACTTGTTTTCATGCTCTTTGTGTACAGAGCCACGTGTAATTCGTGGGATCAAAGATTACTTGTAAAGTCTTTGTAAATTGTCCGAGTAAACCTGTGGCTGAATCCTATTCAATAATTTAACATTTGCCCTGGCCGGTTTGGCTCAGCGGTTGGAGCGTCGGCCTGCGGTCCAGAGAGACCCGGGTTCGGTTCCTGCTAAGGGCACGTACCTCGGTTGTGGTTTGTCCCTGGCCCTGGTTGGGTCGTGTGGGTGGCAGCCACTCGATGTGTACCTTTCACGTTGATGTTTCTCTTTCTCTCTCTCCCCCTCCCGCTCTATCTGAACAAAAAATGAAAAAATGTCCTTGGGTGAAGATTAAAAATAATAATGATGATGATGATAATAATAATAATTTAACATTTAACTGGTCAATTCTAATGATTTTAAATATGGCATCCTGAGGTGGACCCTTGAAGGAAACCTCTGTCTGCAGGTGGGTCAATAATACAGTAAAAGACTCCAGAAAAATTCAACAGATAAACCAAAGTAGTCTATGATTTCATTTAATTACTAAGATATTCCAAGAGACTTCCTGAATCCCCACTGATGTCTCCTTCTGGATCCTTTTGCTGGTTGAATTAACATTATCTGGCCCCACATTGCCTTTCAGGAAGCTATCATAATTGCTTTGGGTCAACTTTGCAAATGTGGTTTCTTTCAAATAGTTTATTTATAGGAAAACCTGGAGTTTACCTTGCTAGCCCAAATGTCAGGAGTCAATTTTGAAGATCAAAGAAAAGAAACTTAGATGTTTGATTTAGTGCCAGAAACCAAAAGCATCATCTGGTCTATATCCACTGCCTCCCCTTTACTATCCTGATAATGTTCACCTACCACCTGACAAGTGCATGTACCCTTCCACCACCTCTTTTAAGCGTCCCTATAAAATGCCTGAACACTGACCACTCTCTCTGTTCTGGACCTTCTCCTGGACAGCCATCCCCTCTTCCCACCTTTGATCATACCAAACCTAACCTTGGAAGGTGTGAGGGAGGGTCTTCACATCACAGTGGATTTGCTATAATATACATATCAATTAACAGGGGGAAAATGAAAGTTTTTATAGATGACATAATTGTCTATACAGAAAAATACAAGGAATCTACATAACAGCTACTTTAACTAATATGCAAATTTGGCAACATTGTAGGATACAAGGTCAACATAAAACAAGCCACTGTATTTCTATATACTAGCAATGAACAATTGAAAATTAAAATAAAAAAAAATAAGTACTATTTAATTTGGCACCAGAAATGTAGGTATATGCTGAAAACTGTAAGTTACTGATGAAAGAACTCAAAGGAATCCTAAACAACTAGGCAGATATAGTGTGTCTATGGTTTAGAACATTCACTATTGCTAAGATATCAAATTCAATGCAATCCCAATAAAATGCCCAGTAAGGGTTTATTTTTAAAAATCACAAAGCAAATTCTAAATATTATAAAAAAGCAAACAAATAAGAATAGCCAAAATAGTTTTGAAAGGATGTAGTTGGCAGACTCGTACTCTCTGGTTCCAAGACACTGTAAGCTACATGTGACAAAATGATAGACACATAGATCAGAAAGACCCACACACATATGGTCAAAGGGTTTTTCACAAAGGTGCAACAGCAAATTGATGGTAAAAAGATACTTAATTGTATGTTCATGTACAAAAAAAATGGACCTTGACCTCATGTTTTATAAAGATGAACTCACATGGATCATAGACCTAAATGTAAAATCTGAAGCCATAAAATTTTTATTGATTTTATTTTTAGAGAGAGAGGGAGAGAGAGGGAGAGAGAATCATCAATGTGAAAGAGAAACATCGATCAGTTGCCTCTCACACACACCTTGACTGGGAACTGTTCCTGCAACCTGGGCATGTACCCTGACTGGGAATTGAACCGGCAACCTCTTGGTGCACAGGACGACGCTCAACCAAATGAACCACACCAGCCAGGAGTGAAACCATAAAATGTTTAGATATTAAAAAGGAGATAAACTTATATGTTACTAACCAATGTCACCCCAATAAATTTAATTTTTTAAAAAGGAAAAATAACTTTATCACCTTGGATTAGGCAGGGTTCTCATATCTAAAATTGAAAGCACAATTCACGGAAGATAAAAATTAAACTTCATAAAAATTTTTTTAAAATTATATATATGAAAAATAGTCAATAAAAACACAATTCACACATAGGGATATAATTTTTAAAACACACAACTGACACAGGACATGTATCCAGAACATATAAAGAACTCTAAAAAAAATCAAGAACAAGAAAAGAACTCACAAAAGAAAGTTGGGTACATGGATAGTAAACATTCATGTATAAAGACACTCATCATAGTAGTTAGAAAAATGTAACATAAAACCAAAATGAAATACCACTATAAACCTACTGAAATGCTAAAACAAAAATAAAACTGATACGCACTCATGGTGGAAATGCAAAATGGTATATCCATTTTAGAAAAGTTTGTCAGTTTTTAATAAACATACTCTTCCTTACAACCCAGCAATCCCACTTTTAAGTGTTTACTAAGACAAATAAAACTTATGTTGACACACAAACCTGTACGTGAATGTTTATAGCTGCTTTCTTCACTATTTACTAAAACTGGAAACCCAAATGTCCTTGAAGTCATAAGTGGATAAACAAAATATGGTATATCCATATTATACCACTCAGCAATAAAGGTAATGACTAATACATACATCAAGAATGATGATTCTCAGAAGCATTATGAAGTGAAAGAAGCCAGACCTCAAAGGTTATAGTATGATTCCATTTATATGACATTCTAGAAATGGTAAGCTACACAGACAAAAAACAGGTCAGCGGTTGCTAAGAATGTCGGGGTGGGAAGAAAGGCTGACTACAAGAGTACACAGGAATTTTTGGGTGGAGATACTGGAACTGTTAAATGCCTTGATTGTAGTGGTAATATGACAATAAGCTTTTGCCAAAATACAAAATGATACATCAAAGATTCCATCTTACTGTATATAAATTATTCCTTATATTAAAAAATGAATGTTAGCTTTTAAGATTTTCAGATGCCTTTTATCTCAGTGAGGAATATTTATTATGAAGCTATGTTAAATTCTGTCAAATATTTTCTCTGAATCTATTGAGATGATCATATATTTGATCAAGAGAATACAGACACAAGAGTATATATTGAACCCATATGAAACTCAAGAACAGACCTAATTACCCGTATGAAGCTCAAACAGACCTAATTAATCTATGGCACAGAAATCATAATACTTGTTGCCACTGAAGATCGGATTTCCTGGAAATGTACACAAAGAAATATACTGGTTTAATAGAAATATTGTATACATTGGTTTTGGTGATTACACACATGTACACCTTTGTTAAAAGTCATGAAACTGTAAACATAAGATTTATGCACATTGCTGCATGCAAATTTTACCTCAATTGTTAGCATACAAAAGTGCTGGTCACAACCAGCTGAATGGATTTCTGGACCCACTAATGGGTTTCAACCCTCAGTTTGATACACTAGTTCACAGGACTTGCAGGTTGGTAAATGTGCCCGTGTGTCTAATTTAAATGTCCTCCAAGTCTGCAGAATTCCTCTTCCAAGTACAATTTAAAAGAAATATTTAGAGATGAACTGAATGAAAATTTCAAATATGGCTGTTCCTTTACTCATTTAACAATTACTGAACACCTACAATGTGTTAGGCACTGAAAAGGCAGAGTAGGTTTGGCAGTCAACAAAGTCGCTACCCTCTCCACACTTCTAGGGGAATAGTTTCTGGCATTTCACTTAGTGCTGTTGGCTAACTTCAGACCACACTCATCCTTCCTAAGCCTCTCTTCCGTGTAATAGCTACTAAATGTCAAGGTTCTGCATGAAGTACTGTCTCCACTTTCACGAGGCTTCTCTGATGTGTAGTCACCCAACCACTGTGACATATCAAGCTTTGGCTGAAATACTGACGCTTCCATAAAATGAATGTTTTGTTTTCATAACTGGACTATTTCAGCATCCATTTTGAGGTATTAAAACACGTTATTTTATCGAGCTTCTTTCCTGTATGAGTTCTCTGATGAGGGAAAGTCCTTATCACCCTCATCATCAGCATGAACTCGCTGATGAATTATAAGACTTGAGCTCCAACTGAAGCCCTTCCCACACTCCTGACATTTGTACGGTTTTTCTCCAGTGTGAACTCTCTGATGGGCTTGAAGGTATGAGCTCCAACTGAAGACCTTACCACATTCCTCACATTTATATGGTTTCTCTCCGGTATGAACCCTCTGGTGGGCTTGAAGGTATGATCTCTGTCTGAAGCGCTTATCGCACACATCACATCGGTATGGTTTCTCTCCCGTGTGGACTCCACGATGAGCCAGAAAATTTGAAGCTCGACAGAAGCCCTTCCCACATTCCTCACATTGGTATGGTTTCTCTCCAGTGTGACACCTCTGATGGGCCTGAAGCTGTGAACCCACACTGAAGCCCTTCCCGCACTCTGCACACTGATATGGTTTCTCTCCCGTGTGGACCCTTTGATGCACTTGAAGACTTGAGAACTGACTGAAGGCCTTCCCACACTTCTCACATTTATAGGGTTTCTCTCCTGTGTGGATTCTGCAATGAACGTTCAGATCTGAACTCCGACTGAAGCCCTTCCCGCATGTACCACATTTGTATGGTTTTTCCCCAGTGTGGCCTCTTTGATGGGCCAGAAGATTTGAGGCCTGACTGAAGCCCTTCCCACACTCCTCACATTTATAGGGTTTCTCTCCTGTATGGACTCTAAAATGAATGTTAAAGTCTGAGCTACGACTGAAGCCTTTCCCACATGCATCACACTGATACGGTTTCTCACCGGTATGGCCTCTTTGATGGTCCAGAAGATTTGAGGCCCGACAGAAACCCTTCCCACACTCCTCACATTTGTACGGTTTCTCTCCAGTGTGGCTTATCTGATGGGCTTGAAGGTGTGAGCCCACACTGAAGCCTTTCCCACACTCCTCACATTTATAGGGTTTCTCTCCTGTGTGGATTCTACAATGAATGTTAAGGTGTGAGCTATAGCTAAAGCCCTTGCCACATGCATCACATTTGTATGGTTTCTCACCAGTGTGGATTCGCTGATGAGCCTGTAGTCGTGAACGCCAACTGAAGCCCTTCCCACACTCTTCACATTTATAAGGTTTCTTTCCCATGTGAACTCTCTGATGGACTTGAAGATATGAGCTCTGATTGAAGCCCACCCCACACTCTTCACATTTATAGGGTTTCTCTAATGTGTGGGTTATAAGAGAAGTCTGATAATGTGAGCTTTTCCCTACATTTCTCCCACATTCCTCAAATCTGTGTGGATTTTCTCCTGCAGGAACTCTCTGATGATGACGAAGATATGACCTCTGACTATAACTCTTACATGACATATCATATTTGTACGATTCCTCTCTACTGTGGACTCTCTGATGGGCTTGAAGACTTGAAAACCGACGGAAAGTATTTTCACATTTTTCACATTTATAGGGCTTCTCTCCTGCACGGGCTGTCTTATTAATTTGAAGACAAGAGTCCTGAATGAAAGGTTTCTCACACTCCTCTCCTTTGTAGGGTTGGACTCTGTGGTGAACCTGAAGATGTGAACTCTGATTAAAGCCTTTACCAAATCCCTCATATTTACAAAGTGTATCACCTTGTTTTTCCAACTGAGAGCCAGTTCCTTGAATATTTACTATGGAATCTTGATATCTGGTTAAATCCTTGGTAACCTGTTGCCAGATCTGTGA
>NW_023425357.1:13144728-13299335 GCF_014108415.1 Molossus molossus | reverse complement strand
CGGGGTTAAGCCATAGCGGATGTGCTTTAGTTCATCATCTTGGTGCTCACGTGATTTCCTGGGCCGGCACCAGGACGGTAAAGCGCTAGCAGTTGAATCCTGTTTAACTTGAAATCCCTAGTCGGTGCCGCGCTGTCAAGCTGGTCTCAGGTAGCCCCGGACCTGACACAGGGAAGATTTGGGGCAGGGTAATAGCGGCCGCCTGTGCCAGTGTTTGGGAGGTAGCTGGAATTTAATAAAGCTGGAAACCTACTTTATCTGTCTGTAAAAGAAATAGATGTGTATTTTAGAGAGTTGACACAATAAAGTTTTCTAAAGATTTTTTATTTCATTTGTTTGGTACGTGCCCTTAGCGGGAGCCAAACCCCAGGCTCCCTGGTCTACAGGCAGGCGCTCCAACCGCTGAGCCATACCGGTCAGGACTCCTGACATTTTTTAAAATGGAAAAGGGAGCCCTGGCCAGTTGGCTCGGCGATTAGAGTGTCGGCCTGCGGTCCGGAGAGACCCGGGTTCAGTTCCCGCTAAGGGCATGTACTTCGGTTGCAGTTTGTCCCCGGCCCTGGTTGGTGGTGCGGGTGGCAGCCGCTTGATGTGTCCCTTCACGTCGATGTTTCTCTCTCTCTCTCCCTTCCTCTCTCTCCCTCCCATTCTATCTGTACAAAAAAAATGGAAAAATATCCTCGGGTGAGGATTAAAAAAAAAAAAAAATGGAAGAGGGAGTCAGCTGGCATAATTCTTGATACATTTAACAAACACTCCGGTAGGGTGCCCACTGCTCCTTTTTATCCCGCAGGGCCATTTGAAGGTGTTTTAACATTTGAAGAGGAATGAAAACAAAGACTTCCTGTCCTGCCTTGTTTGGCTCAGCAGTTAGAGCATCAGCGTAGCCCACATACCAAAGAGTCCCGGGTTCCAGCCAAGGGGCATATACCTCCGTTGCAGGTTTCTCCCCAGCCCTGTTGGTGGGAGTCAGGTGGCAGCCAAGTGGCGGCTGGTGGATGTGTCTTTCTTAGTCTCTCTCACATTGATGTTTCCTTCATTTTCTATCTCTCTCTCTCTCTCTCCCACTCTGTTCTGAAGATAATGTATGTCCTTGGGTGAGAATCAAAAATTTAAAAAGTCTTCCTTATATGTATTGTACAACAAGACATGCAGTCTGCTTTGTCAATCAACAAGCCTCTATAAACATAGACACACAAACAGATTGAAGAGAACACAGAATTCTCCTGTGACATGCCAACTAATAAATAGAGAAGAACGGTTGTATTTAGAGAATCACAGTCTCACAACAATCATAGTGATACCTGATTTAGTTTTGAACATCAGTGGATGTCACCCATTGGCTGAAAGTTTGAGGAGGATCAGGATTTTCACATAGCACAGTGTCTAACCTCCCCTCTCCCCACCCCCACAAAATATGTATCAATGCCTAGCTCTTGTTAAGCAAGAAATACAAATATCTTGTTCATTACACAAAGCGTGCAGATACCTGGCCTATGTCATCAATATAGTCATAATCAAATAAATACATGTTATGTCTCTCTTGATGTGATAGAGATTACACGGCATCATTTCAGTGGCATTTCTGCCCACAGTACATAAACACATCAATTCACCAAAAAATAACAGCAAGCCCAAACGAAAGCATCTTCAACAAAATATCAGCTGGAACCTCACTGAAAATGTCAGTGTCAGGAACAAAAACAGACTGACTCCAGAGACCTGGCACCTCAAGGGAGCTCACCTGCTACATTGCATCCTGGGCCAGGGAGGGAAGCTGGAGAAGGCAGTCTCTCTCTCTCTCTCTCTCTCTCTCTCTATATATATATATATATATATGCACACAAATACACACACACTTATATAAATGTATATATTTATTTGATAGATATATGATGGTATTTTATTTCTCCTATAAAGATATTATTTGAAAAATTGGCAAACATGTAAGAGGGTCTTTGGATTACCTTTCAATCTTCTTTCAATGTTGATTTCCTGGAATTGATTAATTCCTAAGGGTTATTCTAAGAGAATGTCCCCATTATTACAAATAGCACAACACAGAATTTTAAACATAAGGGCCTCATCACTTGGCACAGATCATTATTTGGATCCAATACACCGTAGTCAGGAAATTTATTTCCCCCATAAGACCATAATCAGGGAATATTCGCCACATAAAATTTTAAAACAGAACTGACCTGTTTTCTATTCATCCAAAGATACCTGAGAAATATAATAGTCCCAAAAATCTTTCATCAGAAAGACATTGTTAAAACATTTTTCTACATTTTACACCAACAAGAACATAGCAGTTGCTTGCTAGATAATATAAGAAAACCACTTCAACCCATACACTAAAAAAGTTAACATTACGAATCCTTTAAATTAGTTCAACCAACACAACAATACAATCAGAAACCTTTTGAAATTGCAAAAGACACTTTTTGAAAAAGACCAGAGAAACAAATTTCTTTTTATTTTCAAAGCAATTCCAGGTGTCGGGAGTCTCCTCCAGAGGAAGGAGGGGTAACTGGATGGGGTTGTGGGGACCAGCTTGCAGTCTGTGCCTCTGACAGCTGTCCCCATAGAATCAAGGGCCCTCAAATCCCAACACCAACAACTTCCTAAATGCATTGAAAGGACCTACATGTGGCCTGGGCTTTGGGGCTGAGAAACACTCTCTGAAAAGCAGGTGGGATACTGATCAGGCTCATTTATCTCTAGGGACTGAAAAGTTAGATTCCAGGAGGTCTTAGGTGAACTGTGCTCAAAAGGTATCCCACCATTTGACAGTGGTGGCTGGTTTCAGCTGCACATGGAGGTTCAGGGGACAAAGGGCGTGTCTGTAATGAGACTGGTGCCCCACCCTTCCCTGCTGTGCTCCCCTCCACAGTCACAGCTCCTTAGTCTCCTCTGCAAACCCTGCCCTCCCTGTCCTCTGCTGGGGTCCTTGCTGAGGACCTCTCCTAGTCTCCCTCTGCTCCTTTCCACCCCAACCTATCATCCTGTCTGGGCATCAACAGCCCCATCTTCTGGCTGACCTGGAGCATTCCCACTAAGAGAACAGACAGAAGTGGGGGGCGGGGGGGGGGGAGGTGAGTCTGAGTTCCTTAAGGGTCTCTGTGGCACAGTTCAGACGTCCACTTAAGAAGGGAGGGCCCAGGAGGAACCTACAAGGCTCACTACACTGTGCTCATAGACCATCAGGCTTCTTCACTGGGACAGCCAAGCCCCAAACTTGTGACCACCAACACACAGTGTGTGGCATCTCCAGCCCAGGACCCCCTCTTGGGTGCCTGAAAGTGCAAGTGAACATTTCCCACCTTGATTTTCCTCCTTGCAATATGCCCTGTGAAGTTAGAAGACATCCCTCCACCCCACCGCCCCCAAATTCTAGCAAACCCTTACTCTTTCCAGGGCCACCTAACACTGGGGCAGGACCTGTAAAATCTTTGCTGGCTGACTCTTCCCTGAGGCTTTGCTGCTTCAGGCTGTGGGTCTCTTCAGAACAAAGGTGGAAGTGTGGAGTGAAGACTAGTGGGAGAACTAGGGAGGGAGCAGGTGTTCAGGGGAAGCTGAAGACTCCAAATTGGGCAAGGGGTGAGGGTGGAGGCCACCACAGGAGGACAGAGTCACTGACCCTGGAGGAGGGACTTGGGAACAAAGAGGAAAACATTCTTCCAGACCTGGGCATGAGAAACAAGATGTCTTTTGGGAAGACAGAATAAGATTCCTGAAGACTCCGAGGAGTGCCCTTAGTCCTGAAGCCAAGCATGCGATTTAGGGAGTCCATGGTAGGGTGGGCACTTTACATGGGAGGGCACAAAAACACACTAACAATGGGGGGTAGAAAAGAAAATAGGGGTCGGGGTGGGGGCCTAACTGAGAGGAAAGAGCGTCACCTTAAACAGAGGTAGCCAGAGAAGTACTGGGCACTTATGAATAGAGGTTTAGGAGCCCATGGCCCTGTAGGACTTGGTGGCCCCAGGGGAAGGGGCTACTGCGAACTTGGGATGGTGCCAGAAAAGACCCAGCCTGAGAGGGGAGAGTAGGGGCACTGTGGGACCAGGAGCCTAAGAGAAAGGAGCAGTGACAGTGTTTGAGGGAGATGCGGGCTAAAGGGTGCAGAAAAGGTGTTTTAAAGGCTGTATGGACGGCGGGCTAAGGACATTAGGAAATGAGAGCTAAGGCTTGTAGAAAAATCGGACTAAAATATGTACAAATCAGAAAAAGTCTGTAGAAATCGGGATAAAGTCTGGAGAAAAGTCAGACTAAAGGCTGTGGAGGAGCCGGTGAGGCGGGAGCCCCGAGCGCTCGGCGCCCCCTACCCGACCTCAGGCAGTGCCCGCTCGGCCCGCCACGCGCCCGCCGGCCCGGCCTCGCTGGGGCTGCTGCTGCTGCTGCCCGCGTCCCGCAAGCGCTGCCCCGGAGCTGGTGGACAAGTTCAACTAGACAGTGGCGGACACGGCGAAGAAGAACTTGGGCAGTGGGGACGCGGCCTGGGGGGAGTCGCCGTCCAGGTCGGAGCTCTGAGCTCGGCCTCCTGGAGACCGCGGGCAGCCTGTGCGGGAGCAGCGACTCGGCCTGGCGGGGGAGCGAGAGGAGCAGCGGGGCCGGCGGTGCGGCTGAAGGAGGACCCTGCCTTACTGGATGGTTCTGTGTGACAAGGCTGCAAGTGAGCTGTTCTCCGGGAACTTAAGGGCCAGACTGCTGAATGCCAGGGCGGGTCTGAGAGGCTCTGCAGTGGGAAGGGCCACTGCAGGCCAGATGGCACCAGACAGAGCTACTGGTCCTGCCAGCGCCACCTGGGGCACCGTGGGACCCTGTGCACCGACTGCACGGACGGCTACTCCAGCTCGCTGGGGAAAGACATGCACATCGTGTGCACAGCCTGCCATGAGTCCTGCAAGATGTACACGGGCCCAACCAACACACACAGCCCCTAGTGGGGACTGGGCTGGGGCAGGAGGACGGCGCGCATGGATGTGCAGGAGTGTGCGGCGGCGACTTTCCCCGCAGCGCCCAGCAGTACTGCGGGAGCCCCAGTGGCGCCCCAGGGCGGAGAACGTTATTCTGCACGAGTGGGGTGCACGGGGAAGGGCCCGGGACACTGCAAAGACTGCATCCCTGGCCACACGAAAGAGAGCGGCCAGTGTGCAGATGTAGATGCGTGCTCACTGCCAGAAAGAGTGTGTCTGAGAAAAACTGACAACTGCTACAACACCCTGGGAGTGCCCTCCGCGTGTCCGGAAGGCTTCGTTCCAGGAGACTGAAACGCGCGTGTACAGGCGCAGACAGCGGGCGATGAAGTCACGGAGGAAAACTCAACACAGCTGCCCTCAGACCTGCCCCGAGTTATGTAGACTGACACCCTGGACACCAGCCTGTGCGAGCCCCGACCCGCACCGCAGGGAGAAGCTGCCTGCAAAATGGTTGATGCCTTCTACTGGCCCTTCCAAAACCTGCATTTTTAGTTCTTAAACAGATTTATATATTTTGATACTGTAATTTATAATAAAAAGAACCCCTGAAGATAAAAAAAAACTTCTAATAAAAATTCTCTGAAAAAGTCAGACTAAAGGCTGTAGACAATCGGACTAAAGGCTGTAGAAAATGGGACTAAATTATTTTGAAAAGTCAAAGTTAAGGTAACAAAAAAAAAAAAAAAAAGGCAGGCTAAAGGTTTTATTTAGGGAGCGAGGAGACTCAAACAAGGAAGGAAGCCAGGGCTTGGTGTAGGATCCACTGCGGGTTACAGAGCTGCAGCCTGGGCGCAGGGTGGTAAAAGCTGTGGCTGATGTTGCAGGGGGCGCCTGGGGAAGAGTCCATGGTGACCAGTTCCTAGACTGAGGCCAAGGTTTTAAGGGTTCAGCTCTGACAAAGGTCAGACTGGTGCTGCTCCTTCCCCAAGGCGGAACCTAACCCTGCACTTTCCACTTTCCTGGGAAGCGCCATAGTAATGCAAAATGCCACCTCCCCAGTACCCCAGACCTCGGATCCCTAGGCTGGAATTGGGAATAAGTGCGTCCAAAGGAGGCCCAGAGTGCAGGCTGGGGAGCAGCCTGGCAGTGAGTGTTGGAGTCTCTGGTGGAAGGGGATAGAGGCAGGTGTCTTTGAGGTTTGCTGAGCCCAGGGGAATGAGGACAGGGCTGAGTGAGGGTTGGGCACCCAGGACCTTAGGTGCCTGGGGTAAACTGGAGGCAGGGGCCAGGGCTATTTGCTCATATCCCGTTCATCTGACATAAAAAACCTCTGCAGGCTCATGTGCTCTTCCCTTGTCCTCTAAGCCTGCCCATCATAGCATGGTTTTCCCAAAAGGGCTGATGCTTAACCAAGGAGGGTTCCACAGCTCTGAATTGAACAGGACATGCACAGATCAGTCCAGGTTTTCACACTTGCCCCCACCAGGACCATGGAGCTCATGGCTCTTCCAGCCACATGTGAAGATGCTGATCATACTTCAAGAAGGGACAGATCCGGGCTTCCTGGGTGCCAGTGACTAAAATGATGCCCTGGGGTGTCCCTTGGGAGGTCTCTTTGTGCCCTATACATTCCTTCACTGTACCCTCTGGGCTCTCCTTTCTACTCTGCTCCCTCTCCACGTCCTTCCCTCAGGTCAGGGATTATCTCCTCCAACCACTCACAATGGATGCAGACTCAGCCTTCCTACAGATTCCCCTATGAGGCAGGTGGTCAGCAAAGCCACTCAGGACTCCTAACTCCACCATTTTAGCCACCGTTTTGTGGGCCCCGCCCACCTTAGCACTCCTGAAAACCCTACCCACACTCCAGGGCCTGGGCAGGCAGCTGTTCTCCCCAACAGAGATCCCCCCTCAGCCCCCTCTGCATCCCCAGGGCTCTCTCCACCCAGCCCAGGGCAGGACATCACACAGAGCTCACCACAGGAGAAGGTCACACACTCCACTAGGTTGAAAGAAATTTATTTCAGCCCTGGCCAGTTTGGCTCAGCGGTTAAAGCGTCGGCCTGCGGTCCGGAGAGACCCGGGTTCGGTTCCCGCTAAGGGCACGTACTTCGGTTGCAGTTTGTCCCCGGCCCTGGTTGGTCGTGCGGGTGGCAGCCACTCGATGTGTCCCTTCACGTCGATGTTTCTCTCTCTCTCTCTCCCTCCCACTCTATCTGTACAAAAAATGGAAAAATATCCTCGGGTGAGGATAAAAAAAAAAAAAAAAAAAAAAAAAAAATCACACAGAGCTCACCACAGGAGAAGGTCACACACTCCACTAGGTTGAAAGAAATTTATTTCATCACACATATCTCATCACAGGAAAAGGTCGTACACTTCATAGGTTGAAAGAAATTTATTTCATCTTTTATGTTCCTCTTGCGCCCAAAACTACAGGATGGTATGTAAGTAAATCGTTAGAGAAGTAATTGTTCAATTACAGATTGTTTCAATGTATGATGATGTTTCTGATGAGTACTGTGAAGAAAGGAAATGACAATTCATCAATTGTAGGTATGGAAATTACAGTTCCACAATTATAAGTTAGAAAATTACAATTCATCAATTATAGATATGAAAATTACAATTCATCAATTATAGGTGTGGAAATTAAAATTTATCAATTATAGGTATTTAATTTTTTAAACAACATAGGCACAGCTTGGTTCACAAAGCTCCTTCTTCTTAAAGAAATATCTGATCTTTTTAAAAATGTTAACAATAAAGGCTTTTTCCGTAGCAACAGCGATAAGTCTCATTACAAACATAAGAACACGTTCAATCACGCAGGTACACATGCGATCCATGTATGTCGTACATATCTCCTTGATATATTTCATACGCATCCTTTTGGTCGATGTCATTGACTCATCGTTGAGATACATTATTAACTCCTCTGGCAATATCAGCATCATCATATGCATAAGAAACGGCCGCAGGAAAATTACCAGAAACTGCACGGTCTGCTGTTTTATAAATGAAATTATCAGATCCTTGGAAAACTTCATGGATATATCAGCTGTAATCGTTCCCATTAGAAACGCAAGAACACATTCAGTTGCATTTGTAAACATCCCTTTTATGTAGGTCTTAATCATTCGTTTTGTGTAAGTCGTGGGCTCATCGTTGAGATACGTTACTAATTCCTCTGGCAAAATTAGCATCAACTTATCCATGAGAACTATCGCCAGGAGAGGCACTAGAAAGTGCGTGATAATGCAGTTTCTCAATGAAATAATCCGATCTTTGGAAATCATCACGGTATCTGCCTCAGACTCAGAAACGGTAAAACCTTAACGTATATGCAGGAGATTCAATAGCGACACGGAGAATACAATGCGATACAGTAAAACAATAATAAAAGTAGAAAATCTCAATAAAACAACGAAGAAATGAGTTAACGAAACAAGGCAGTAAAGTCGTTTCCCGTTCTCAGAAATGCCCTGGGAAGGGGAGGCACTGTCACCATCGAAACCTGGGATCAGTGCGAAATGTGCTTGAGGTGGCACAGTAATAAATGCAAGGGCGGGGTTAAGCCATAGCGGATGTGCTTTAGTTCATCATCTTGGTTCCCAGGAGATTTCCTGGGCCGGCACCAGGACGGTAAAGCGCCAGCAGTTGAATCCTGTTTAACTTGAAATCCCTAGTCGGTGCCGCGCTGTCAAGCTGGTCTCAGGTAGCCCGGGACCTGACACAGGGAAGATTTGGGGCAGGGTAATAGCGGCCGCCTGTGCCAGTGTTTGGGAGGTAGCTGGAATTTAATAAAGCTGGAAACCTACTTTATATGTCTGTAAAAGAAATAGATGTGAATTTTAGACAGTTGACCCAATAAAGTTTTCTAAAGATTTTTTATTTCATTTGTGTGGTACGTGCCCTTAGCGGGAGCCAAACCCCAGGCTCCCTGGTCTACAGGCAGGCGCTCCAACCGCTGAGCCATACCGGTCAGGACTCCTGACATTTTTTAAAATGTAAGAGGGAGTCAGCTGACATAATTCTTGATGCATTTAACAAACACTCTGGTAGGGTGCCTACTGCTCCTTTTTATCCCACAGGGCCATTTGAAGGCGTTTTAACATTTGAAGAGGAATGAAATCAAAGACTTCTTGCCCTATGCTGTTTGGCTCAGCAGTTAGAGCATCCGCGTAGCCCACATACCAAAGAGTCCCGGGTTCCAGCCCAGGGGCATATACCGCGGTTGCAGGTTTCTCTCTGGCCCTGGGGGTGGGAGTCAGGTGGCAGCCAAGTGGCGGCTGGTGGATGTGTCTCTCTCAGTCTCTCTCACATTGATGTTTCCTTCTTGCTCTTTCTCTCTCTCTCTCTCCCACTCTGTTCTGAAGATAATGTATGTCCTTGGGTGAGGATTAAACACAAAAATAGCTTTCCATATATGTACTGTACAACAAGACATGCAGTCTACTTTGTCAATCAACAAGCCTCTATAGACAGGACACACAAACAGATTGAAGAGAACACAGAATTCTCCTGTGACGTGCTAACTGATAAATAAAGAACGGTTGTAATTAGAGAATCACCGTCTCACAACAATCATAGTGATACCTGATTTAGTTTTGAACATCAGTGGATGTCGCCCAGTGGCTGAAAGTTTGAGGAGGATCAGATTTTCACATAGCACAGTATCTAACCTCCCCTGGCACCCACCCCCACAAAATACATTCCAATGCCTAGTTCTTGTTAAGCAAGTAATACAAACATCTTGTTCATTACACGTAAAGTCCAGGTACCTGGCCTATATCATCAATATACTCATAATGAAATAAATACATGTTATGTTTCTCTTGATGTGATAGAGATTACACAGCATCATTTCAGTGGCATTTCTGCCCAAAGTATAGAAACACATCAGTTCATCAAGAAATAGTAGCAAGCCCGAACCAAAGCATCTTCAACAGAATATCAGCTGGAAACTCTTTGAAAAGGTCAGTGTCAGGAACAAATGTAGATTGAGTCAGAGACCTGGCACCTCAAGGGAGCTCACCTGATACATTGCATCGGGGCCAGAGAGGGAAGCTGGAGAAGGCAGTTTCTCTCTCTCTCTCTCTCTCTCTCTCTCTCCCTCTATATATATATATATATATGTGTGTGTGTGTGTGTGTATACACACACATACATATTTATATAAATGTATATATTTTAATATATATACCTGATGGTATTTTATTTTATATTTTGCTATAAAGATATTATTTGAACAATTGGCAAACATGTAAGAGGGTCTTTGGATTAACTTTAAATCTTTTTTCAATACTTATTTCCTGGTCTTGATGAATTCCTAAATGTTATTCTAAGAGAATGTCCCCATTATTACAAATTGCACAACACAGAATTTTATTTTTATTTTTTTTAAAAACATATTTTATTTTATTTTATTTTTTTTATCCTCACCCGAGGACTTTTCCATTTATTTTGTTCAGATAGAGCGGGAGGGAGAGAGAGGATGAGCGAGAGAGAGAAATATCGATGTGAAGGGACACATCGAGTGGCTGCCACCCGCACGACCAACCAGGGCCGGGGACAAACTGCAACCGAGGTACGTGCCCTTAGCGGGAACCGAACCTGGGTCTCTCTGTACCGCAGGCCGACGCTCTAACCGCTGAGCCAAACCGGCCAGGGCAGAATTTTAAACATAAGGGCCTCATCACTTGACATAGATCATTGTTTGGATCCAATACACCATGATCAGGGCATGTTTTCCCCATAAAACCATAATCAGGAAATTTTTTCCCCATTAGATTTGAAAACAGAACTGACCTGTTTTCTATTCATCCAAAGATACCTGAGAAATATAATAGTCCCAAAAATCTTTCATCAGAGGAACATTGTTAAAACATTTTTCTACATTTTACACCAATAAGCACATAGCAGTTGCTTGCTAGATAATATAGGAAAACCACTTCAACCCATACACTAAAAAAGTTAAGATTACGAATCCTTTAAATTAGTTAAACCAACACAACAATACAATCAGAAACCTTTTGAACTTTCAAGCTAACACAACCAGAGAGACACGTTTCTTTTCATTTCCAAAGCAATTCCAGGTGTCAGGAGTCTCCTCCAGAGGAAGGAGGGGTAACTGGATGGTGTTGTGGGGACCAGCTTGCAGTCTGTGCCTCTGACAGCTGTCCCCATAGAATCAAGGGCCCTCACGTCCCAACACCAACAACTTCCTAAATGCATTGAAAGGACCTACATGTGGCCTGGGCTTTGGGGATGAGAAACACTTTCTGAAAAGCAGGTGGAATACTGATCAGGCTCAATTATCTCTAGGGACTGAGAGGCTAGATTCCAGAAGGTCTTAGGTGAACTGTGCTCACAAGGTATCCCAGCATTTGACAATGGTGGCTGGTTCCAGCTGCACATGGAGGTTCAGGGGACAAAGGGCCTGTCTGTAATGAGACTGGTGCCCCTTCCTTCCTTGCTGTGCTCCCCTCCACAGTCACAGCTCCCTAGTTTCTACTCCAAATCTGTCCCCCCTGTCCTGTGCTGGAGTCCTTGCTGAGGTCCTCTCCTAGTCCCCCTCTGCTCCTTACCACTCAAACCTATCATCCTGTCTGGGCATCTACAGTCCCATCTGCTTGAGGCCGCCCCCAAGAACTGTGAACAGACAAAAGTGGAATCTCTGTGTGACCCTGGAGTTCCTTAAGGGTCTCTGTGGCACAGTTCAGAGATCTTCCTAAGAAGAGAGGACACAGGAGGGACCTACAAGGCTCACTACACTGTGCTCATAGACCTTCAGCTTGTTCAGTAGGACTCCCAGGCACCTAACTCGTGACCCCCACTCCTTGGCCTATCCAGCCCAGGGCCCCCTCCTGGTTGCCTGTAAGTGCAAATGAACATATTCCACCTTGATTTCCAGTCATTGCAGTATACCCTGTGAAGTTTAGAGATAGCCCTCCCCCCACCTTTAGATTTGAGCAAACCCCTATTCTTTTTTTTTTTTTTTTTTTATGATAGCCTCAGGGAGCAACAGGCTGGGGTCCATCAATGTCCTTGAGTGTGCTTTAGGCTGGCACCTTGATTATAGCTACCAGGCCTCTCGGTGGCAGTATGACTCGGGTAGGGCATTCAGCAGGTCACAGTCAATTAATGATATTAATAGGATGCATGGCCTCAGGCAAGTTATTTACTTGTTTATTTTTTTTTTTATTTTTATTTTTTATCATCATCACCCGAGGACATTTTTCCATATTTTGTTCAGATAGAGTGGGGAGGGAGAGAGAGGAACAGAGAGAGAGAGAGAGAAGCATCGATGTGAAAGGAATACATCGAGTGGCTGCCACCCGCACGACCGACCAGGGCCGGAGACAAACTGCAACCGAGGTGCATGCCCTTAGCCAGAACGGAACCTGGGTCTCTCTGGACCGCAGGCCGATGCTCTAACCGCTGAGCCAAACCGGCCAGGGCTATATCCACTTTTTTTTTCCTTTATCCTCACCCGAGGACATTTTTCCATATTTTGTTCAGGTAGAGTGGGAGGGAGAGAGAGGAACAGAGAGAGAGAGAAACATCGATGTGAAAGGGACACATTGAGTGGTCGCCACCCGCACAACCAACCAGGGCCGGGGACAAACTGCAACCGAGGTACGTGCCCTCAGCGGGAACTGAACCCGGGTCTCTCTGGACCGCAGGCCGACGCTCTAACCGCTCCAAACCCCTATTCTTTCCAGGACCACCTAACACTGGGGCAGGGTCTGTAAAATCTTTGCTGGCTGACTCTTCCCTGAGACTTTGCTGCCTCAGGCTGTGGGTCTCCACAGAACAAAGGCTGAAGTGTCAGTCCTGGTTCAGTGTGAAGAACATGGAAAGAACTAGGGAGGGGAGCTGTTATTCAGGAGAAGCTGAGGACTCCGAATGGCACGGGGTGAAAATGGGGGCCATCCTAGGAGGAGACAGTCACTGCAGGAGGAGGAGGTAACTGAGGACAGAGAGGGAAACCTTCTTCGAGACCTGGGTGTGGTCTTGAGAAGCAGGAAGAAAGAATCAGATCCTTGAAGACTCAGAGGAGGGCCCTTAATCCTGAAACCAAACACTGGATTTAGGGAGTCCATGGTGGGTTGGGTACTTCTTTACCTGAGAAGGCATAATAACACACAACCCCCCAAAAAGAGGGGAAAGAAAACAAAATAGGGGTCTGGTGGGAACCTGACTGGCAAGAAGGAGTGTGACCCTAAACAGAGGTAGCCAGTAAAACAGTCAGGCACTTATGAATGCAGACTCATGAGCCCATGGCCTTTATGCTTTGGTGGACCCAGGGCAATGGGCTACTGCCAAATTGGGAGAGGTGCCAGAGAAAGGCCCAGGGTGAGAGGGGAGGTGGCACTGTGGGACCCGGAGTTTAGAGAGAAAGGACAGGTGAGAGGGTTTCAGTTAGACTCAAGCAGCTAAAGGCTTTAGGAGAGGCAGGCTGCTGAAGGCTGTAGATGGGGTGGTAGGAGACTCTAAGGAGGAAGGAAGCCAGGGCATGGTGTCCTATCTGAGGAGGGTACTAGGCTGCAGCTTGGGCCCAGTGTGGCAACTGCAGGTGGCTGATGTTGCGGTGAGCTCAGGCGGTCAGGAGTCTAAGGATCACGGTTTCCAGCTTGAGGGACAAGGTTTTTGTTTGTTTGTTTTTTATTAATTAATTAATTTATTTATTTTTGTCACAGACGTTTCTCTGTTTTAAAAGTTCAGCTCTGACCAAGGTCACACTGGTGCTGCTCCTGTTCCAAGGCGAATCCTAACCCTGCACTTTCAGCTCCTCTGGGAAGCGTCATAGAAATGCAAAGTGCCCTCTCCCCGTACCTGTGGTCCCTGGCTGCAAGTGGGAGTAAGTGCACCTGAAGGAGGCCCAGAGTGGAGGTTGGGGAGCAGCCTGGCAGTGAGTGTTGGGGCGTCTGGTGGAAGAGGATAGAGGCAGTTTGTCTTTGGGGCTTGCTGAGCCCAAGGGAGTGAGGACAGGGGTGAGTGAGGGTTGGGCACCCAGGACCTTAGATGCCTGCGGTAAACTGAAGGCAGGGTCCTCTTCAGGGGTCAGGGCTGTTTGCTCATATCTAGTTCATCCGACATAAAGGACCTCTGCAGGCTCATGTGCTCTTCCTTTGTCCTCTAAGCCTGCCCATCATAGCATGGTTTTCCCGAAAGGGCTGGGTGCTAAACCAAGGCGGGTTCCACAGCTCAGTATTAAACAGACCGTGCACAGATCAGTCCCCGTTTCCAGACTTGTCCCCACCATGGAGCTCATCTCTCTCTCAGTCACCTGTGGAGGTGCTGACAATACTTTAACAAAGGACAGGTCCAGGATTCGTGGCTGCCAGTCACTACAATGAGGCCCTCGGGTGTCCTTTGGGAGGTTTCTCTGCCCCATGAATTCTTTCACTCTGCCCTCTGGGCTCTTTTTTCTCTATCAGCCTATCATCCTGTCTGGACATCAACAGCTCCATCTGCTGGCTGAACTTGAGGTTGCCCACTAGGACCCAGGATAGTCAGAAGTGTGACTGGAGTTTTCTAAGGGTCTCTGTGGCAGAGCTCAGAGGTCTTTCTAAGAAGGGAGGGCCCAGGAGGTACCCACAAGGTTCACTACACTGTGCTCATAGACCACCAGGCTTCTTCACTAAAACACCCAGACCCCTAACTCGTGAACCCCCACCCCTTGGCATCTCCAGCCCAGGACCCCCTCCCAGTTGCCTGTAAGTGCAAGTGATCATTTTTCATATTGATTTCCAGTTATTGCGATATGTCCTGTTAAGTTTGGAGAAACCCCCCCCCACACACACACACACACCTGTAGATTTTAGCATATCCCCGCTCTTTCCAGGGCCACCTATCAGTAAGGCAGGGCATGTAAAATCTTTGCTGCCTGACTCTTCCTTGAGACTTTGTTGCCTTAGGCTGTGGTCTCCACAGAACAAAGGCTGAAGTGTCAGTCCTGGTTTAGGGTGAAGGATATGGGGAGAACTAGGGAGGGGAGCAGCTGAGGACTCCAGATTGGAAAAGGGGTGGGAATGGGGGCCATCCTAGGAGGAGATGGTCACTGCAGCAGGAGGGGGAAGTTGGGGACAAAGAGGAAACCTTCTTCCAGACCTGGGTGTGGTCTTCAGAACTGGGATGTCTATTTGGAAGAAAGAAGCAGATCCTTGCCCTGGCCGGTTTGGCTCAGCGGTTAGAGCGTCGGCCTGCGGTCCGGAGAGCCCTGGGTTCGGTTCCCGCTAAGGGCATGTACCTCGGTTGCAGTTTGTCCCCGGCCCTGGTTGGTCGTGCGGGTGGCAGCCACTCAATGTGTCCCTTTCACGTCGATGCTTCTCTCTCTCTCTCTCCCTCCCACTCTATCTGAATTAAAAAAAAATAAAATAAAAGAATCAGATCCTTGAAGACTCAGAGGAGTGCCCTTAATCCTGAAACCAAACACTGGATTTAGGGAGTCCATGGAAGGGTGGCCACTATTTTACCTTGAAGGGCACAAGAACATACCTCCCCACCAAAAATGTGAAAAATATTAAATAGGGCCCCAGACAGTTTGGCTCAGCGGTTAGAGTGTTGACCCACGGATTGAGGAGTAACGGGTTCAATTCCGGTCAAGGGCATGTACTTTGGTTGAGGTTTGTCCCTGGCCCTGGTCAGGTCATGTGGAAGCATTGATGTTTCTCTCTCTCCCTTTCTCTCTCTGTTTCTCTCTCTCCCACTCTGTATGATAAAAAGTAGAAAAATATCCTCAGTTGAAGAATTAAAAAAAATACACACACACACACATACATGAAATATGCCCTGGCTGGTTTGGCTCAGCGGTAGAGTTTCGGCCCACGGACCAATGGGTCACAGGTTTGATTCTGGCCAAGGGCATGTACTTTGGGTGTGGATCGTCCCCTGCCCTGGTCAGGATCGTGCAGGAGGCAACCAGTCGATGTGTCCCTCTCACATCGATGTTTCTCTCTCTCTCCCTTCCATTTTATCTGATAATAAACAGAACAATATTCTCAGGTGAGGATTGAAAATATATATGAAATATTTTTTTAAAAAATTTTATGTGCGTCTTAGTCCTCCTTTAAAAAAAAAAAAAGCATACCATTCGCACTTGGGGGAGGCACAAGCCCCCGAGGACTCAGAAGTCTGTCCCTCTTCTTCAGAAGTGGAAGGGGGGGAGGAGGGGATGCCTGGCGGTGCAGCTGCCTCCAGCTGCCTGGCCCGGAACACTGGCTGGGAGCTCAGCTAGAGCTGCCCGTCTGCCAGCACCTGCCCCTCAGCCTCCCCCACGGCCCACAGGAGGCTGCTGAGATTGGCGTGGGGTGGCTGGGTGGTAGCCTCGCTCTCCCACAAAGCTAGAAATGGGGGTGGGGAGAAGATTCTTATGAAAATCTCACAAAAATTTGTAACTGACTTGTTATAAAAAAAAAAAATCATCACATGAGAAAAGTCCCAATAACCTCACTTTGAAATTTAGCTCCACTCAAGACGAGCATACGCAGGAGAACCACCTTTCCACACAGGACCCCATGGTCAGGAGAAGCAGCCAGGTGCACCAGGACCCTACTGGCTCTGGTTCACCACCTGCCAAGTACAGGGATCTGGCAACTGATCAGATAAGGCTAATCACAGCGCAGCAGCTGGGGCTGGGGCCCAGAACTGGCCTCTGCCGCTAGATTTCTATACTGGGAGTTTTTACAAAGATCAGCCCAGCTGGTGAGCTCAATGGATTGAGCATAGTCCCATGGACTAAGAGTTCCCGGTTCAATTCCTGGTCAGGACACATGCCCAGGTTGCAGGCTTGATCCCCAGTGGGGGGCATGCAGGAGGCAGCCCATGGATGTTTCTTACATTGATGTTTCTATCTCTCTCTCCCTTCCTTTAAAAAAAAATAGATAAAATAAATAAACAGGAATCACTAGAAGTGCTGGGAGCACCTGCGAAGCTGCCACCCACAGACTCTGCCACTTCCAGCATGACCCTGGCCATCCTCAGTGATCCCAAAGAGGCCACCCATGAGCCCTTCTGCCCTCCTCAGGCCCCACTGCCTGCTGCTTGAAGACAGCAACCGGAAGCAGGCTCTCAGAGAAACCCACTCACTGCACAGGGCTTGCTGCCGTGTTCATTTCCGGACGATGAGGTGTGTGTGGGGGGGAGGTGTTTCCCTGCAGCATCTGTTCTGTGAAGTTTGTTAAAGGGAAAGAAAGCTCAAATTCTTGTATCTTTAAAAGAGAAAATCTTATGTGACCCTTTTGTGTTCTACATTTACTTACGCTCGTAGCCTAGACCTCAGTTTTAGTTTTAACATTGTGAAAATATTCAAAGAATCTTGTAACTTTATTCTTTTTCTCCTGCTGAAAAAAATTAAACCGATCATATAAAAAAGAAAGGCACCAGTAAAGACATGCAAACACAATACAGATCTTTACCATATGCCCTTGATAACCAACTGAGTCCTTAATAAATATGGACTTCACAACCATTAATCATAACATGTTTGAGAGCAATCTGTAACAAAACAGAAAAGGGGGAAATGATTGAAAAAATTTTAAATATTAAAACATAAATTTAAAAACACATTTTAGAATGTTAAAGAGAAAAAAGAAAGAAAAAAAAAACACAGGTGACCAAAGCACACGGTGTGAGGACAGCGAGTGTAGGCAGGATGTGAAGCAACTGGGTGATAAGCAAATGGACCCATGACTGGAGGAAAATTCATTTAAAAGTTCAGAAGAAAACATTTAAACATCCTTATGACTCTTTAGGGGTTCAGGAAGATTGCTAGATGAACTCCCATGAAAAGGTGCAGTCAGAACAAGAATTTTCATCTTGAAAGAAGCTTGACTTTCCTGGTTGTTCAAGAGCTGCTGTTAACACCAGAGAGAGGAAGGGAGAGAGAGATCTGATGCCTCTCTCATGTACTCTCCGACCAGGGAGCAAACCCACAGCCCCAGTATGTGTCCTGACCAGGAATCAAACCCTCCACCTCCCGGTGTACATAACGGAAGACATTTCAACTAACTGAGCCACGCTGGCCAGGATAAGACTTATCACGATCTTAGCATCTCAAGTTTATGGTCAGCAGAACTTGTTGCAAAGAATAATCCAAGAAAAGTGCTCATATGGATTCTGCAAATGATACCTTTTCTTCTTTCCTGGATTAATGATATTTGAAATTACTGTGGCAGCTTTCTACCTGGGCCATAAAATGTTTCTCCTTCCGATGACAAGTGTTGTAACCCAGGAGAGTCATCCTCACTCAGACATCAAGCAATTTTGAATATTACGAGCTTTATTACCTGCGCAGGGACTGCAGCCAACCTACACAGAGGAGAACTGCAGCCCCGAGCTCAGGGGGAGGGTTGCTTATATAGGGCAGGGGTCATTCAAGAGTTTAGCAGAGCAAGCAAGCTACGTGTACAGAAGCAGATATCAGCAGTTAGTAGCTGTACAAGTTGTTTATTTTATATTTCTTAACATTTATTAGACCTTAGCCTTGAATGCCTCATTGCCCCGTCTGGTATCTCCTGATTAGTTAAGCTCATAATCAATACCCTTGTGGTCATGGCTGATGCATACCTTCCTCTTCAAGAATTTTTGCAAAAACCACTCGGGCTCAAGGAACCCAGGAGAGGTTCCTTCTTCTAGCAGATGGAGAATTACTGGGTTATAACACAAGGATTGTTAGCGTGGTAAACATGAGCCAGAGGAAGTCATCGCTCCCCAGTCGTGAGCGCTGGGCGAGCAATTAGACAGGACCTCCGTTCAGCAACCCTGGTACTTGAGTTCAGCTACGAGAAGAATTCAGAGCCAAGAACTCAAATTCTAAGAGAAAGTTTATCTAGAAAGTCAGAGGTAGAAGAAGTGAGCTGTAGAAGAGACGGGCCCAGAACATTAGCTACAGAGGCAAAGGGGGCCGTTGGAGCTTAGGAGAGAGAGGGTCGAGACAGGTGCCTTGAGGAAAGGCCCAGGTGTGCTCCGTAGAAAGCGCCCCACTGGACCCCCCCTCTTGACGGCATTGGTCTGGAGGTCTCAGGGGAGGATCCCAATAAGCTATTCATCCGCATTCCAGGTGCGCCCTTTCAGGGTCCATGGTCATTAGTCAATGCAGCTGGTCCTGATGTCAGCGATGACGTCACTTACATGGTTTTGCTGCTTTTCTGGGCCTGGAGCTGACACACAGCTGAGGCCTAGAAGTAGTTGATACAGGTCGGAACCTCATTGTTTTGGGGGCTTAATCCTTAAGGGTCATTCTCTGGTCCCCTTGTTTGTTCCCCTCTAAGGGGGTCTAACCAGCATGACTAGCAACTAGCCAGGGGAGGATCCAAACCACATGACCAGCGATATGAAAAGTCAGGAGGACGGAGCCGCATCGCCAGCATATGCTAGGGGAGGAAAGGTTACCCAGGGCCAAGGTCCGAGCCAGTCTTGCCCATTGCTAGGTACCCTGGCTTTCCATGTCGGTGACCTTTCATACCTGGCCTATTGCCCTACTCTGCTTTGCCTATCTAACTGCTTACTACACGAACAGGGTGTGTGCCTGTGTATATGGGAGGAGTCACTGCTGAAGAAAGCAGAGGTCTCAGCAGTTACAGGAAACAAAATGTAGAGGAAAGGAACGAGAAATGAACAGGGAAGTCAGAAATGAGGAGAGAGAGGGAGTGTCCTGGGCACAGACCCCGCCCCCAGCCCACAAGACCAGGGAAGTGATCTTGCCACAGGAGGAGGCTCAGTGCACTGGGAGGAGGGACAGCAGATCCCACACGTCAGAAGAGCAGGGCTTGTGAGCATTTCTGGAATCCAGGCTCTTCTCACAGAGGGAGGGACAGAGCAAGAAGCAAACACCATGGAGTACCTCTCAACCCCTACCTGCAGAGGGCGTGTGCCCTGGCAGGGGCTCCTGCTGGCCGGTGAGAGGGGACAATTACCTGGTGGTGGACAGGAGGATGGGAAACAGAGACTAGCTGGGGACTCCTTGGGAACACAGAGCTCTCAGAGGGAACAAGGGGTAGGTGTGTAGACCTGAGGGGAGAGGATTCAGAAGCACAGTAGGATGGGGGAGGAGACTCACTAACAGGAAAATCTCATGATTTAGAAGTGGTGAGGGGCAGGAAAAGCTCAATGGCTGTTCATTTCCCAAGTTATTCCCAAGTTGAAAGTTTTTTGATAATAACAATTTATGTGAGGAGACCAAAGTCTTGACCAGGGGCACTAAACATTATCCTTCCCACCAGCCTCAGACATGGGACATAGACCCAGGAGGTGCAGGACTGGGAACATCATTCATTCACCCACAGGGGTTTGCCGCTGTTGCAGGCCCTGGGGGACAGGATCTGACAGGCCCTGCCCACATGGAGCTCACGTTCTGTGGGGAGGAGACAGACAAGGAGGGATCTAGATGGGGTGGCAGGTACACACAGTGCCATGAAGGGAACAGAGCAGGGACAGGGGAGAAAGTGGAGTCAGAGGGTCTGTAGAGGAGGTGGTCAGGGAAGGTGTCTCCGAGGGCTCCCCTGAGTGTCAGCAGGGGTCTGAGGGCTGTGAGGGGTGAGCCATGCAGACACCTGGGAAAGAGTATTTGAAACAGAGAACATAACAAGTCATTGTGGCCATGCTGCTGAGCTTGACCTTGACCACAGGACACAGACACAGACACACACACACACACACACACACACACACACACACACACACACACCAGGGCTGAGAGATGAAGAGATCTGCTCAGAACCCAGGGCCTCATCTCTCCATCCCAATACATAGATCCCAGTATTTGAATAATTTGTCTCTTCCCTCCTAGGCTCACTCTTAATTTTCTGGAGCCCGCCCATCACTCAACAACTCACTGTTGTGTCGATCGATGCTACTGAAGGGGAGGATGTGCTTCTCCGTGTCCACAATCTGCCTGGGGATCTTGTAGGCTACAACTGGTTCAAAGGGGAAAATGTAGAAAATGAAAACCGTTCCATTGCATCATATGTAATAGGCAATGAATTGACTGTCCCTGGACCTGCAGGCAGCGGTCGAGAGACAATATACCCCAATGGATCCCTGCTGTTCCGGAAGGTCACCCAGGAGGACACGGGATACTACACACTACAAGCCATAAAAAGAAATTTGCGGAGTGAAAGAGGAACTGGTCGGCTCCGAGTATACCGTGAGTGATTGCTCTCTGACCTCTGGTGTGGGGTGGGGTGGACTCCACTTCACACGCAGGACTGACGGCCCTGGACTCCGCCTCCATCCCCTCTGCACCACGTCCCAGGTTGGGTTTGGGCATTTAGTGCAGGACACGCACAGTGGAGACAAACTTCCTAAGATCAGAGTTCCCTTCCGGATTCCAGCCCTGCAGACATTCACAGTGGAGAGAAGGACCAGTCTGATGGGAGTAACTCAGCAGAGGGAGACCAGTCTCAGTCCAGCCCCCTGGGCCCCTCCCCATCACCATGACCCTGAGCAAGACCCTGCAGGACTCAGTCAGGGCCTGGCCTAAGGGGCCCCTGGAATCCTCACAGGAAAGTCAGCCCAAGAGCCCCTCCCCAGACCCCTGTCCTAGGGTTCCTGACTCCATGGACCCTGGGGAGCCTGTGTCAGGAGGGTTTGCCCTCCTGCAAGGACTGGCTGGGAAAAATGGTTTCCTGGCTGCGTTACTTCTGAGACTCCTGAGCTTCTCACTAGCCAGGGCTCAGCCCTAAAAGCCACATCAGGGCAGGGACAGAGCCTGGTCCTTCACCTGAGATTATGTGGGGAGAACACAGATAGACAAGCTCTCTGGACCATTAGCTGACTGCCCTGGGGGACAGAGGAGACTCCAGAGGGAGGTCAGGTCCCCAGGGAGGAACAGAGGAGAGAGGATGCTCCTGGCAGCTCCTCATCCACCAGGGGTCAGCCCAGGGGACTCTCTCATGGAGGCAAACAGTGGTAGATGCCATCTATTTTGGCGGCTTCTCTATACTAAGTCAAGTACTCAGGGATGTTTTAAGGGTAATTCACAGACAACATGGTGATCCAGAGTTCATTTACCATTTATTCGCTTTTTATTTGAGGGAAACTGAGGCACGGTGTGATACAGTCATTGCATCAGAGTCACGCAGACCAGGAGCAGCAGCTCAGACACAGCAAGGTCCTTGTGCAGCCGCAGCCCCACCCCCTCCTCCACTCGGGGCCCTATCTGGTGTCTGTGGACCCCGAGACCACCAATTGGTTCAGGTCCTTTCTCCTTAGCCAGCCCCAGATCAAGGTAGATGTCCGGGTCTGGGGAGTGACAGCAAAAGGAAAATTAATTAATTTCTACCCTGGAACCGAATTGCCTGCAGCTGGCTCAGGGACCAGCATGGAACATACACCCAGTTGCTTTTGATGAAGGGAAATATGATGCTGAATGACTAAACGCATCAATGAATCAATGATTCATAATCACTACAGAGACAGGCACCTGGATGCAGAGTCCTAGGAGGTTTAGGCCAGCCTGGTCCCTGTCCCTCCAGGGGCTGAGACTCATGTTCATCCCTCTGATCACCTGCCCCTGAAGCCCCCCAGGAGCCAAGTCTCATGGCGACTGTGGGGCTGTTCCGCTGTGGGAGGGTTTTCCGGGCTGCAGTGGTCCTGCCGTGGGGCAGCCATGGGTTCTGGACACCTGGGGTCCTTGAATCACCTGTAACCTCCACTGCTCACCAAGGACAGTTCTGCCCTCTGAGGGACAGTTCCATGTCCCTCATCTGCCTCCAGCCACACTGCCAGCTCTGCTCTGCTTCCTCCACCCTGCAGTCTCCCCAGATTGCCCTGCTAACTCCTGTGTCCAGACCCACGCTCCCAGGCAATAGGAAAGGACACAAATCAGTCGGAGCAGCAGCCCTGGGCTCCATCATGACCCAGTCTCCCAGGTCACCAGGAGAAAGAGCTTCTGCAAGGTCCCCATCCAGGGCTCCTTCCCTCCATGAGGCCAAGAGGAACAGGCCATGTGACAGGGACATGTAAACCAGGGGTCTACTCTCTATGTGACTCTGTCAGGGAGTCAAAGGCAGAAGGACAGGTCTCAATCCCAAAAGCTCACGGCGCACTTCACCCCAGACCCATGGCTCACATCCCGTCCTGGTGTGAGGCTCCCGTTCCTCCCAGTGGCTCCTGAGACCTTCCCAAGGTGGGCTGGTGCCCTGCACCATCTGACTGGTTCACTGCCTATTTCACACACATGTGTCCTCATGATGACTCCTTGCCCACGGGGTGGGGTCCTCTCAGATCGTGAGGTACACCATCCACTGCCCTTTCTCTTAGACGCTGCCCGATTTGAATGACTTTGATCCAAACTCCAGTTGTTTCCTGAGTTAGAAAGAAAAGGAAGACCCCATGCCACATGCCCGTGGGGGCTCCTCCCCATTTGCCTGACTGTCCATAGAATCTGGTGACAGGGACCATCGCCCTAGCTTTACTCACTTAACACATCTTGTCTATCAGTTTGGTATCGTTCCTCCCTTTATAGGGCAGAGACACCTGGATTTGCCCTCTGATCGCTGCTCTCTTAGCAGGACTCACCGTCTCTCTCTCTCCCTAGGGAGGCACTGATTTCAAACGCACTGTGGCATCTTCCTTTGGTCACCTGGTTGGACTGCGGAACTTGGTCTGTGAACGTGAATGTTCTCTAGGCAGAGAACCCTCCAAAAACTGGTCTTTGATCTGTGGGGCGTGAATAATAATGTTCACATTTTTGTTCACAATGTAACTCAAAATCTATCTCACAACTGCCAAACACAAATGGTCCATGGGGGTCACATTTTCAGCAAGTTCATGCTCCCCCACCTAAAGTCACCCCTCTGTGCTGGCTGTGGTCTGAGTATTTGAGGAAGGACCCTGCCCTCTGCAGTGGCAGGAAGGACATTAAAGACCAAGGGCAGCCCTGGCCAGCTTGGCTCAGCGGTTAGAGCGTCGGCCTGCAGTCCAGAGAGACCCGGGTTCGGTTCCCGCTAGGGGCACGTACCTCAGTTGCAGTTTGTCCCTGGTCCTGGTTGGTCGTGCGGGTGGCAGTGACTCAATGTGTCCCTTTCATGTCGATGTCTCTCCCTCTCTCTCTCTCTCTCTCTCTCTCTCTTCCTCCCACTCTATCTGAACAAAAAATGGAAAAATGTCCTCGGGTGAGGATAAAAAAAAAAAAAAGACCAAGGGCAGAGAGCATGGTTCTGCTGCCAACACCAGCCAGCTCCTGCCATCCCTCACTCTTCTTACTCATTCCTGGACTCCGCACTACCCTTTCTGGGGCCACTGTCTCATGTCAGTCACCAGTGAACTCCTGGGCAGGCGGCCCCAGCTCGTGGCCCTGCAGCCTGGGTACTGAACTGACCACCAGACTTGCTTCTGGTCTCCCGTGTGTTGTTTCTCTCAAACACCCAGGCCCAGGCCACACTGCCCAGTCCCCTGGGGGTGAAGGACTGTGGGACGGCCCGTCGTTACTCACCTCTAGGATAAGCCTGCCTGTGAGGCTTCAGTGGAAACAAATCTCGACCCAGCAATGTGGGTGTGTGTAGCTCGCAGGGACTGAGCTCCCTCATGTTCAGGTGGGACCCCGGGGTCGGCCAGGCAGCCCGCTGGTCAGTGAGGAACCAGGACAGGTGCCGGGGAGCTCTGACTCCCAGTCCTGTCTTTCCAGGATCGGGCTCTGATACTTACCTGACACCTGAGAGAATCTGTACTTTCTCCCAGACGTAGAGCCGGAGGCCTTAGGTTCCCTGAGCGCTCAGATCCCCATGCATTTGTTTGTCTTGTAAAACAGGGACCGGCCTTGTTTCTTTAAGAACTCAGGTTGACTGAGAAGTGAGAGGCACCAAGTCTGACTGAAGAAGCCTTTGGAGGAATCAAAGGTACCACAGGGTAATGTTCTCTCTGTTCCCTGCACAGCAGAGTTACTCACACCCAACATCACAACCAACAACTCCAACCCCGAGGAGAACAAGGACCCTGTCGTGTTAACGTGTGAACCTTGGACTCAGAACACCACCTACCTGTGGTTGATCAACAGTCAGAGTCTCCCAGACAGCACCAGGCTGCAGCTGTCCAGCGACAACAGGACTCTCACTTTACTCCATGTCACAAGGAATGACACGGGACCCTATGTGTGTGAATCCCGGAACCCAGTGAGTGCCGGCCGCAGTGACCCATTCACCCTGAATGTTCTCTGTGAGTAACTTCAGTCCCTGCCTGGGACAGGCTGCCCGCCCAAATCCACACTTCCAGAGGCCAGGTTACATCCGTCCCTCTCGGTCCAAGCACACAGACCCTCACTCCCAACACCCAGGGTGGCCATGACTTCTGTCCCAGGCAAATCCGGGCAGGCCTCAGGGTTGGGACAAACAGGTTAATGTCTCGGACTCAGGCTCAGTGAACACAGGGGTTATAGTTGGGACGTTTTATTATTATTTATTTTTTTTTTTTTATCCTCATCCGAGGACATTTTTCCATTTTTTGTACAGACAGAGTGGGAGGGAGAGAGAGGAAGAGAGAGAGAGGGAAACATCGATGTGAAAGGGACACATCGAGTGGCTGCCACCCGCACGACCAACCAGGGCCGGGGACAAACTGCAACCGAGGTACATGCCCTTAGCGGGAACCGAACCCGGGTCTCTCCGGACCGCAGGCAGACGCTCTAACCGCTGAGCCAAACCGGCCAGGGCTAGTTGGGACGTTTTAAACAAGGCCGGGACCTAGCGCAGAGGGACAGTGTGGCCCTTACACAGACCAGGAGCTTCCCCTTCCCTCTGGTTACATCATGTGTGGTTTTGTTCCTTTTGCTCCAGATGGCCCGGATGCACCCGTCATTTCCCCCCCAGACTCCCACTACCCTACAGGGGCAAATCTCAACCTCTCCTGCCATGCAGCCTCTAACCCGCCTACACAGTATTCCTGGTTTATCAGTAGCAGCCCCCCGCAACCCACACAGAAGCTCTTTATCCCCAACATCACTGCGAATGATAGTGGATCCTATACCTGCCTCGCCCATAACCCTCACACTGGCCTCAGTAGGACCGCGGTCAAGATGATCACAGTCTCTGGTAAGTGCCTCCTGGACCATCGGCACCAAGCTCTGGGGTACAGATCTGTCTGGTTCTCAGCAAAGAGCCTAGAAGATGTCAGCTCCCGTCCTGTGGCCATGGACACAAGCAAATCACCAACGCTTCCCCTGAACCCTCCCCTGCCCCTCTGTAGACTCCCTCCCCTTGCTCTCCTGATTTCTCATGGCAGAGCTGGGGTCCAGCCTTGGAAAGTGGGGTCCTCTCAGCCCCAGAAAGCCCCCAGTAGTGAAGGGGGCTTCACAGAGAGGGAAAAACAAGGGTGCTCAAGGTCAGGTTACTTCTTCTGTCACCGACACATTCCTTCTGTCACCAACACATTCCTTCTGTCACCAACACATTCCTTCTGTCACCAATTTCTTCTCTGTTACCTACTCCACGTGCTACAAGAAACATACAAGGCTTTGAATCAAACTCACCTCTTTTTCCCCAAACAAAAGGATGAAACCACCTCCGAGGGGTGAGCAGCACAGACCCCTGCTCTCTGCTCTGCTCCAGGCTCACCTGGTGACTGACTCTGCTCTGTGACATCTTGGTGGGACAGGGCTCTGTGGAGAAGTTGCATGGGTGGCCTGTCCCCAATCTGGCCAAACTGTGTCACTCACTGACACCAGAGCCTCCCTCGGACCAGGCTGCGTGGAAGTGGGAAGAGAGCGAACCGTAGGGCAGACCCCTCTGAGCCGTGTGTGTCTTGGCTCAGAAGTCACCAGCTGTACAACGCTGTGCGACACCAGCGTGTATGATATTCCAAAGGAGAGCCGTGAACGGTGGTGCACACTTGACAAATAGGTAGGTTCGTCCATGAAGTCCCTTCATGGGACAGAAGCTGCAGTGCCACAAAGGTTGTAGATTACGGAGGAGGCCGAGTACCAGCCTTGTGTTAAAACTGTGAGTCCTTCTCTTAGAGATTCCCTTCTCTGTGATGTTCAACCCACAGGCCGGGAAGTGAACGTGCTGTTCAGATAGAGAAACCCTTTAGATTAGAATTTCTCCAGCCCGGCTCAGTTGGTTGAGTGTCATCCTGTGCACCGAAAAAGTTGCTCGTTTGATTCCTGGTCAGGGCTCGTACATGGGTGGCAGGTTCGAGTCCGGTAGGAGCTTGTACAGAAGGCAGCCAATTGATGTTTCTTTCTCACATTAGTGTTTCTCTCTCTCTCTCTCTCTCTCTCTCTCTCTCTCTCTCTCTCTCTCTCTCTCCCTCTCTCCCTATCTCACTCTAAGCATGTCCTCAAGTGAGGATTAAAAAAGAAAAGAATTTCTCAGGTCCTAAGGACATGAAGACTGCTTGGACTATTCTCATTCTCTTGTAAATTATTTAACAAAAGGAAATGCTTTCCCATCTCTTTGTAAAGTCACTAGAGAGGAGGTCTCACCTTTTAGAAAGTCACCGAAATCTCTAGGAGAGAGTCACACTGAAGTCAGTGGGTGAAAAATTCCACCTGATGATGAAGCTGCTGGACATGGGCTTAGAAGAGCTTCCTGGTGCTGATACTAGATGTCCAGGGACACAGTCAGGGATCATCCTCGGGGGATCTGGGACCACAGAGAAGGTGCAGTCCCCTCCTTACACAGTCACCTGAACAAAGATACTTGCCCTGCAGGGGTCAGGTCCATCCTCTGGTGACCTTTACAGAGCTCACTGTGGACCGTGGTGGCTGAGATCTCTGAGGAGGAGCCCACTCTCAGTCACCTCCTCTGCTTCTCCACAGAGCCCGTGGGGAAGCCCTCCATCCGAGCCAGGAACAGCACAGTCACAGAGCACAAGGACACCGTGGTCTTGACCTGCCTCACAAATGACACTGGGATCTCTATCCGGTGGCTCTTTTTTTGTTTTTTTGTTTTTTTTTATCCTCACCTGAGGAGATTTTTCCATTTTTTGTACAGATAGAGTGGGAGGGAGAGAGAGGAAGAGAGAGAGAGGGAAACATCGATGTGAAAGGGACACATCGAGTGGCTGCCACCCACACGACCAACCAGGGCCGGGGACAAACTGCAACCGAGGCACATGCCCCTAGCGGGAACCGAACCCGGGTCTCTCCGGACCGCAGGCGGACGCTCTAACCGCTGAGCCAAACCGGCCAGGGCTCTATCCGGTGGCTCTTTAACAAGCAGAGTCTGTGGCTCACGGACAGGATGAAGCTGTCCCAGGGCAATAGCACCCTCACCATAGACCCCGTCAGGAGGGAGGATGGTGGCAGTTATCAGTGTGAGGTCTCCAACCCTGTCAGTTCCAGCAAAAGTGACCCCCTCTGGCTGGATGTACAATGTAAGTGACCCCTTACCCCATCCGACATCTCCCTGGGAGGACTGCTCTTCCAGTGGTGCGAGGAATGGACAGAAGTCACAGGGGGCAGAATGTCAGTCAGGAGACATTACAGTAAACAGAATGGCAAAATGGCTAAGAGCTCAGTCTCTGAACCAGGTATACTTAGTTTCTTATCCTGGGTCTGGCTTTTACTGTGTGACATTGCACAGGATTTTTTTTTTCCTGTTACCATTTTTAATGTGATAAATTTACCATTTTTTTTAAAATTTATCCTCACCCAAGGACATTTCTCCATTTTTTGTTCAGACAGAGTAGGAGGGAGAGAGAGGAAGAGAGAGAGAGAGAGAGAGAGAGAGAGAGAGAGAGAGAGAGAGAGAGAGAGAGAGAGAGAAACATCGACGTGAAAGGGACACATCAAGGGGCCGCCACCTGCATGACCAACCAGGGCCGGGGACAAACTGCAACCGAGGTACATGCCCTTAGCGGGAACCGAACCCGGGTCTCTCTGGACCACAGGCCGATGCTCCAACCGCTGAGCCAAACCGGCCAGGGCAAAATTTACCACTTTTAAGTGTACAGCTCAGTGGCACAAGTATATTCACATTGTTGTGCAATCATTACCATTATCCATTTTGAACTTTTTCATCTAACCATAGTAAAACTCTGTACCCATTAAATAATAGCTCTCCACTCCCCCCACTCAACCCCTGGAAACCACCATTCTACTCTTTGAGAGAATTTAAGAAAATCTGAAGCAGGAGCCAAGACAGGCCAATCCTATCATAAAGCCACTGGCAATAGCTTGGGTGGGCCTGAAAGCTGTGTGGGGCGGGGCCTCAGGGAGTCACCAGGGCGGGTCAACAGTGTGAGCCAAGGTGCTGGAGTCCCAGATATGGTGCCCCTCTGCCTGCCCCGTGAGGGAAGGGCTCACCAAAAGAACAACAACCTCTGCCAGCATGTCTGTTGGGAGAAAGCTGCCTCTCAGCTCTCACCACAATGCCAAACAACTCAGTTCTTTCTTGCATGTCTCTGGTGCCTTTTAAGCTGCTTCCCCGACACTGGAGCCCAGAAGGAATGAATCCAAGTAAGTCTGTGCTCTGGCCCTTTAAGAGGAGCTGCCTGGGGCTCCAGAAGCCTCAGCCTCCCTCAGCCTCAATTCCCACTGTTTTTTGTGTGTGGTTTTTTTTTTTGTACATGCCTCTAGTGGGAACCAAACCCGAGACTCTCTGGTCCGCAGGCAAAGGCTCAACCACTGAGCCAAACCGGCCAGGGCCCCACTGGTTTTTACAGCCAGAAGTTATGGGGACTTCTCTTCCTGGCACTGGAACCCTGAGCTGGAGGGCTGGTGTGGGATGGGGAACCCTCACTCCTTGGGGAGGACCTTCCCAGCCAAGGTATTTTTATCCGCCATAGGTGGGTATGGGACCAACCATCTGTACCTCCGCCCCTTCTACCCATCTTGATGTGCTTCTTTTTTGTTTGTTTGTTTTTAATTTTTTTCTTTATTGATTTTAGAGAGAGAGGAAGGGAGAGAGATAGAAACATCGATGAGAGAGAACATCGATTGGCCGCCTCCTGCATGCCCCCCACTGGGAATTTGGCCCACAACCTGGGCATGTGCCCTGACCGGGAATCGAACCAGTGACCTCTTGGTGCATGGGTCTATTCTCAACCACTGAGCCACAGCAGAAGGGCATCAATGTGCTTCTTCTTTAATTTTGTAGTTGTAGGACTTCCATTCAGCTCGATGTCAGGCGGTTCTGAATAATGGTTGTTCAGTAGTTTGGTTGTAATTTTGATGTGGTTGTGGAAGGAGGTGAATACTGGTTACCTACGTTGCTATCCTGACCTAATTATTGGCTAAGACTTCCAATACTGTTTTGAGTAAAAATAGCTAAAGAGGCATCTTTGTCTTATGCCTGATCTTGGAAAAAACTTTCAGTCTTTCACCATTCACAATGATGATAGCTGTGGGTTTTTCATAAACGAACTTTATTATGTTGAGGTAGTTTCCTTCTATTCCTAGTTTGAATGTTTTTATCATAAAATGATGTTGGATTTTGTCAATTGCTTACACTGATTCAATCTCCTTACTATTTACAGGTCTATTCATATTTTCTTTTTCTTTGTGATTCCATCTTTGTAGGTTTTGTGTTTCTAACAATTTGTCCATTTCCTCTAAGTTATCCAATTTATTGGCATATAAATATCCATAGTACTATTATAATTCTTATTTGTTGAGAATTGATAGTAATGTCCCCACTTTCATTTCTGATTTTAGTAATTTGAATCTTCTTTCTTTTTATCTTAGTCAATCTAGTATCAGGATTGTCGATTTTGTTCATCTTTATTGAGGAATGAACTTTTGGTTTCATTGACTTTCTCTACTGTTTTTCCATTCTGTACTTTATTATCTTCACTCTAATCTTATGATTCCCTTCCCTCAGCTAGTTTTGAGTTTAGATTGTTCTTTTTTCTCTAGTTCCTTAAGTTGTAAAGTTAGGTTGTTGATTTGAGATCTTCCTTCTTTTCTAAAGTAAGTATTTACAAGTACAAATGTCTTGCACTAGATTCATAACTTCTCTGAGCCTCATATTCCACAACTGAAAATTACAAGAGTACCGCTTCATGTTATTGTTTTAATGTTTAATGTAATAATCACTTAAATCCTTAGCAAATGCCACACACAGAGGAAATGTTCCATAAGTGTTAGCTGCTATTATTACTACTGTTATCACTAGCCTCTATGAAGGCAGGTGGTCCTGGAGTCAAAGCCCAGATCCACCTCTTACTAATCATATGATTTGGGGTAAGTTTTTCACCAGTCTAAGCATCAATTTTTTCATCAGTAAAATGGAAATAATGTCTATCTGACAGGGTTATTATATGAATCAAATGAGATATAAATAAAGTATTAAACACAGGGCCTGGCACATAGTAAATACCCCATATAGTAGCTAACATTAATATTAATCATCAAGCTTGAGTTGACTGGTGAATAAAATTAAAAAATAATAAAGAGGAAACAGATGCAAAATGTATTATATTTGGGGGCATCACGCACAAAAATCATAGAGACAGGCCCTGGCCAGTGTTGCTCAGTGGTCTCAGGTTTGACTTCCAGCCAAGGGCACATACCTGGGTTTCAGGTTCATCTCCAGCCCCAATCAGGGCATGTTCTGGAGGCAACCAATCGACATGTCTCTCTCACATTGATGTTTCTCTCTCTCTCCCCTTCTCACTTCTTTCCCTTCTACTCTCTTTAAAAACCAACAGAAAAAATATCCTTGGATGAGGATTTTAAAAAATATCATTGGACATGGTTACTGATTAAATACAGGGGGGGGGAAAGGAATTCAGTGCGAAATATTAAGCCTAGTTTGTTCGTTTTCATCCCCTGAGATGCAACCAAGATGGATTAGACATACAAAATATTTATTGAAAAAAAATGCCTATGAAGTAATATGAATGGAAGTGGGAGGAGCCTGGGAGATTCCTCAGACCACGATGCAGATCTGAGTACTGGAAAGAGAAAGAGAAGGCAGTTTTCAGTTGCAGTCTGTCTCTAAGAGAGTATCTGCAAGGCTGATGGGGAGTCCTTGAGCTCAAGTCACCCATCAGAAGAACCATTTCTCAGAGAATTGGTTGTTATTTTATCCCTGCTGGGAGCCTGTGGGAAGCCAGGTCCCTGTGCAAAGGAGGTGGTGCATTCACCACAGGAGACCTGCGTGGCACATATTCATGGCTGCCCCACCTGGTACAGAGAAAAACATGCAACCATGATATGGTGAAAACATAACTTACTAAATGGCAATGAGCCCCTCTCACATTTCCAAAGCTCCAAAAATATCTGAGTGCAGAAAGGCCAGGATGGAATTGAGGAAAGTCTGACCACCGACCTAGAAATACAGTGACAGACAAAAATTACAAGCATATGGTCAGCTAATTACCTCCTAGAGAAATGTATTCCTTGGAGGAACAAGCCGAGACTACTTCATGTTGGGAGTCATTGCCCAGGGCAGCCCCACTGTAAAATGTCACCAGCTTCATTCATGCTTCTCTTTTCTCTCCTTGACAGATGTTTCAGCATCACAGCATCCTGGCCTCTCAGATGGGGCTATTGCCGGCATCGCGATTGGAGGCCTCCTTGTAGTGGTCCTGGGGACCTCTCTGGGGTATTTCCTGTACCAGAGGAGGACTAGAAAGTACAATGGCATTTTCTTCACCCTAATCCTGCCCCACACCCTCGCCCAAGGCTGACCCTCAGTTGACCCTAGGCCAGGAGGGAGAAGATCCCCTCCTTGTCCTCGGGTTCCGAGCTGGCTCTCTGTGGCCCCCCAACTTCCCCATGTATATTGCTAAGTCACTCCATCCAGCTCCTCCCTCATCAGCTGCTGAGCAGGGCGGTTTCCCCAACGGCCTCCTTGTCTATAAATTAGGTACAATTAAGGAACTGTCCCCTCAGGATCTGCTGCCTCAGCATGTGAAGGTCATCCTGGCCTAGGTCACACAGCTGAGGTGGAAGAGCCTGGACAAGTCCAGTGGAGTCAAGCGCCCCCACATGGCCGGTTTGGTAACCAGAACCCAGATGTGTGAGATGGGAGACCTGGGCCTGGACGGCCAGCAGATCCTGTGGGTGTCATTTCTGCCTCTAGTTCAGGCAGATGGAGACAGGACAGGCCACTGTCACATTTTAGCTCCGGTGGCCTGAGGGGCAGATCTGGCCACAGCAGGTCACCGCGTTTATTCCGATGCAACATGCACAGGGCTCACCTGTGCTGACCTTGCTTCCCTCTGAAGCCTTGACCTTCCCACTAAGTCAGACCCTCGGGGTTGATCCTGTCCTGGTCCTCAGTCCCTTCCCTGGTAACTAACCCCTGGGCTCCCCCATCTGCCTGTGAGTTCTTCCCCTGTGGGCCCAGGGTAGCTGTGGATTCTTTTTTTCTTTTTTTAATGTTTTTATTGCTTTTTCAGAGAAAGACATAGAAACATCGGTGCGAGAGAGAAACATCAGTAGGTTGCCTCCTGCATGCCCCACGCTGGGGATGGAGCCTGCAACCCAGGCATGTGCCCTGACCGGGAATCAAACCGGGACCTCTCAGTCCATGGGACGATGCTCAATCCGCTGAGCCACAACGGCTGAGCAGCTGTGGGTTCTTTTTTGTTTTGTTTTGTTTTTTGGTACGTGCCCCTAGCCACTAGGGCCTAGCAGGAACCAGACCCAGGACTCTCTGGTCCACAGGCCAATGCTCCAACCGCTGAGCCAAACCGGGCGCAGCTGTGGATTCTTTTTTTTTCTTTTTATCCTCACCCGAGGATACCCTTCCATTTGTTCAGATAGAGTGGGAGGGAGGGAGGAGGGAGAGAGAGAGAAAGAGAGAGAGAGAGAGAGAGAGAGAGAGAGAGAGAGAGAGAAAGAGAAAGATCGTCGTGAAAGGGACACATCGAGTGGCTGCCACCCACACAACCCAACCAGGGTCGGGGACAAACTGCCATCGAGGTACATGCCCTTAGCGGGAACCGAACCCGGGTCTCTCTGGACCTTAGGCCGATGCTCTCACCGCTGAGCCAAACCGGCCAGGGCGTAGCTGTGGATTCCTAACACCTTGCCTCAGTTCCCCTCTCCTGGGCCCACCCCCTCCTAGACAGTACAGAGGGGTCTCCACCCTCTGCTGGGAAAGGTGACCCTCTTGTCCCCTGCTGTGACACAAAAGCTCCCCCTGCACCCCTCACAAATAAGTCTCACCTTTCCTAGGGCCAGTGACCCTCATGGCCTCAGAGAGCACCCACCCCCAGCATCTACCCCTGGTGAGTATCTGTTCAACCAGGGAGTGGCCGGAGCCCCTGGGCCTGCCCCACAGTGTCCACTCCTGTCCTTCCCTGGGCTTCAGGGAGGTTCTCATCAACCACTCAGCACAGGGGACCCGACCTACAGGGCTGTGCATGTGTCACCACCCCACCCTCACTGGCCAGAGGGTCCCACTCTGAGGGATGCTCTTTCACCCCTGGTTCTTAGGAGTTAAAAAAAAAATCCTACCCCTCCTGGGAAAATGGGCCACAGCTTCCTCACCCCCTGGGTGCTAACTCCTCCTGTCTCTGCTCCCAGGCCAGGGTCCCTCTGGAACCTCTGCAATCCAGGTAGGTCCAGCCCCGCCCTGTCCCTTGATGCAGGGTCCCAGCTGTGCAGGCTCAGGGCAGGGGTGCCGTCCACCCTCACGGCACAGCACAGACCCTTTCCCCAGAACAGCCAGCACAAGGCGAGCCCGCCCTGGCCTGGAGGGGGCACCCATGTCAGGGGCAGACCACCCCACCCTGTCCTGAGTCTGCCCTAGGTCCCTGGGTGGGCCTGAGGAGACCCTGGAGTCCAGCACAGAGCTCCAGTCAGGAGTCTTGGGCTAACAAGGGCAGGGGGGATGCAGTATGAACTGAAATTGGGGTACAGGGCTACAGGCTTGAAGACAGCTGCAGAGCTATCTGTCCTGTGGAGAAATGACCCTTCTTCCTTGTCCCCTGATGCCCTCTCTCTCCCTGATGCACAGGGCCCCCCACCCGGCTCCAGGACAGCCGGCCCCATCTACCAGGTGAGTGTGGACGGTGGACATTCTGTCCTGAAGGTCCCAGGGGGCCCAGGACCTGCCCCCACCCAGCCCTGGCTATGCTTCCAGACTCAGGAAATGGCAGCAAAAGTGAAAACCGAGGGTAGGGAGGAGGGAGGTACTGGGGGACAGTCACCTGCAGCACAGTCAGGCCCTGGAGCACCTGTGAAACGCTGCACTTGTTCTGAGAAGGTCGCAGGGCTCAGAGGTCTCTTCTGTCTTTCACAGGAATTACTGCACCCAAACACAGATGTGTACTGCCGGATCAACCCCACAGCAGACGGGACTTCCTAGTTCCTCCAGCACCTGCTCCTTCAAGGCTGTGGGGAGGGGCAACCTGAGACCCTAGTCCTTGAGGGGTGTCAGGAACTGAAGCCTGAGCCAGAGAACCAGCTCTGAGACCTGAGTATATTCGGGACCTGGGCCCAAGGTTGGGGTCCCTCTTGATTACTGGAGACCCTGGCAGGCCGCACTGAGCCCTGATGGACCAGGATAACGGCTCTCATCTTCTAAAATGTGGCCAGGCCTGTGAGCACACAGGACCACCCGAGTGATCTGAATAAAGGGGATCGTCCCCTCATTTGCTCTTTTTCTATGAACGGGAACTCCTTTGAGCAGAAATTCACCTGAAACTCTAGGTCCTTTCTCTCCAGGGTCACACAGGGAAAACATCATCTCTAAGCTACCCCAGCCCCATCGCTGTTTCCTGGGAGAGAGGAGAGGTGTGGACACGGAGATGGGGGACAGGCAGAGATGAGAGGGGCTGCGGCCTGGCCAGGAGAGTGTTCGGCTGTCCTCACATGGCCCAGGGGACCAGGCCATGGACACCTCCCAGGTTTGCCCCTCTGCACATGGTCACTGGGTCTCAAGAGCACAGAATAGGGGCCATCTCGTGTCCTCACAGAGATGAGCAAGGATTCTTCTCTGGGGTCATTACCTGCACCCATGGGCAGAGCACATATCCTGGGTGGGGCCCCTCTGAGTCTCCCAGTGTCCTGTGCCTGGTCTTCTGCCTCACCCAGGCCCTGGTGTCCACAACTGGTGGTCCCCATGAATAAACTTGCCTATCCAGGAGGCATGGTGCTGGGTCCTGTCCATGAGTTTCTGCTTTGACTCAAAGGCTAGCCGACAGGACATTTTTTTATCTGGAGGACGCAGAGAGAGGCTGTCAGAGTAACCAAGGTGGGGAGGACCCAGGACTCCTACCCTGAGCAAAGCCCTCCTTGGCACTATCCATGACCCCCAGACCCCCACTTTCCATCAGTTTGTACTTTCCTACTTGACACAGAAATCATTGAAACAGGTCTCTCTTCGACCAGTAAGCATCCAGGTCTTCTACCAAACCAACTCTCTCCCAGGCTCCCGTGGCAACGGGACAATGTCTCCCCTGCCCCTGGCCCATGGGCCTCCTCCCTCGCATGCCTCACCTGCAGTCCCCTCTACACAGCTGGGCCCACAGTTCTCAGTCCTTCCCTGAGGACCCAGGTTGGGCGCTCTTCCCATGTAGGTTCACTCGGATCAGGGCGCCCACATTTGCACAAAGCTGGCCCTACACAGCGGCAAGAGCCACAGTCCAAGAGGATGTTCCCCACTGCCCGAGCCTTGTCTGGCATGAGATGAGAGATGGTAACAAACCTGCAAAGTTTCCCGTCATGTTTGCTCTAACTCACTCCTCATCCCAATGCACACAAGGTTGGATTAGACAAGGTGATGCCTCTCCTTGGCTTCCTATGGCTGCTGGAGCAAATTACCACAAACTTGGTGGAGGCAGACAACACAAACCAAGGCGTAGACATGGTGGTTCCTTCTGGGAGTTCTTTCTGACATCCTTGCCTTTCCAGCTGTTACAGCCACCTGCACCCCGTGACTGCGGCCCTCGTCCAGCTCCAAGGCCGGTGGTACAGCCTCTTCAAGTCTCTATGCTCTGCTTCCATCCTCACCTCTCCTCTGGCTCTGCCTCTCCGGCCTCCCTCCTTCCCTTCTAAAGAAAGAACCCGTGTGATCATGATGGGTCCACCTAATGAACAACCATAATCTCCCAATCACATGATCTTTCATCTGTAAATTCCCTTTATTTAGGGACGAGGATGTGGACACCTTGAGGGGCCCTTGTTCTGTCTACTACGCCTTTCCAGGCCGTGTTCATCGTGTTCCTTCACCTTGTGGGCAGCCTGGACTTGGTCATGCTGTCTGCGGGGTCCGTTCCTGCAGAGATGTCCACAACACCTTTATTCCCCCAAGTGATGGAGACAAAGGCCATTGCACAGTCCCGCCAGCCCTCTCCACCTCCTCCTTGTAAGTAATGCTCATTGTAAAAAATGAAAAGAAAGATGCAACTCACAGCTCCAAGATCACAGCCCACAGCTCACATCCCTAGTTGGTGGCCATCAGCACCACAGACAGCGCCTGGGCGATGCTCCCCGCCCCCTCTCCCTCCGTGTTGCAGCAGGGCAGACTCCAGGAGAAGGGACTGCTGGAAAGTCCCCTGGTTTCTATTCTACATGAGAAAGACACAACAAGGAGAGTGTTATTATAGGGATAACCCAATTCTGCTCTAGTTTATAAGTCGTGAACTCATTGCATGTGTCTGGATCTTAGTTGTTGGCAGGTCCATTACGCTCCTCACAACGCTGATTGCTGCACGCAGAGGGTGGCCTCTGGGAGGCGGAGCCTCCTCTGGCTTCTCAGGGAATTTCCCTACCCTTGAGGGTCAGGCCACTCCCTTGCCTACAACACAGAGGGGATGTTTCATAATTAACTTCTGACTCTCAGTGCCTAACCTTGGAAACACACCCAGCCTGGAGCACCCCTGAGCACAAGCAAACAAACAAAAAAATAAAACATCACTGTTAATAAGGAAATGGCAGCATTCCATTTAAAATTAAGAACAACTCGCCCTGACCGGTTTGGCTTAGCGGTTGAAGTGCTGGCACGCAGACCAGAGAGGCCCGGGTTCAGTTCCTGCTAAGGGCATGTACCTCGGTTGCAGTTTGTCCCCGGCCCTGTTTGGGGTCGTGTGGGTGACAACCACTCCATGTGTCTCTCTCACATAGATGTTTCTCCCTCTCTCCCTCTCTCTCTATCTCAAGATGAATGCAAAAATGTCCTCAGTGAGGATAAAAAAAATTTTTTTTTTAAATTAGGAACAACTCAAGGATGCCTAGTGTTGTCAATGTTATAGTGGGATTTCGCAGCCAGCACAGATCAACTGTCATTATTCACGAATGATTATTATCTACACAGAAGGCCCAAAAAAACCTATAAATAAATTATTAGAAATGACAAGAGTCTAGCAAGATGTCTGTCTGTAAGATCAACATATTTTATAAAAATCAATTGCATTTCTATAAATTAAAAACAAATAGAAATGTAATTTTAAAAAGACATCATTTATAGCCCTGGCTGGTATGGCTCAGTTGAGTTATAGCATCATCCAGTTCACTGAAGGGTCTCAGGTTCCATTCCTGGTCAGGGCACATATCCAAGTTGAAGGTTTAATCCCTGGTTGAGGTTCTGATCGATGCTTCTCTCTCACATCAGTGTCTCTCTCTCTTTCTTTCTCTCTCTCCTTCTTCCTTCCTTTCTCTCTAGAATCAACCGACGTATGTGCCCCAAGCAGGAACCAAACCCAGGTCTCTCTGGACCGCAGGCCGACGCTCCAACCGCTGAGCCAAACCGGCCAGGGCGAGGACTTTTATTTTTTTTATTTATTTTATTTTATTTTTTATTTTTTTTATCCTCACCTGAGGACATTTTTCCATTTTTTGATCAGCTAGAGCGGGAGGGAGAGAGAAGAAGAGAGAGAGAGAGAGAGAGAGAGAGAGAGAGAGAGAGAGAGAGAGAGAGAAAGAGAGAAACATCGATGTGAAAGGGACACATCGAGTGGCTGCCACCCTCATGACCCAACCAGGGCCGGGGACAAACTACAACCAAAGTACATGCCCTTATGGGAACTGAACCCTGGTCTCTCTGGACCACAGGCCGACGCTCTAACCACTGAGCAAAACCGGCCAGGGCGAGGACTTTTTTTTTAAAGATATCATTTATAATGATAAACACTATTTCTTATTTTGGAATAAATTAACAAAAGATGTGCAAGATCCTAATACAGAAAATAAGAACCTTTACTGAAAAAATATTAAGGATGATCTAAATAACAGAAAGACATTACCTGTTCATGGATAGAAAGATTCGAGTTCATAATCTATAAACTCTCCCCTAAATAAACTATTATTGCCCTGGCTATTTTGGCTCAGCAGCTGGAGCGTCGGCCTGTGGACCAGAGAGTCCCGGGTTCGGTTCCCGCTAGGGGCATATACCAAAAAAATAAACTATTATTCATTGAAATTCCAATCAAAATCCCAACAAGGTTTTCATGGAACTTGATAAGCTGATCCTAAATGTATGTGGAGGTGCAAAAGCCGAATAGCCAATATTCTCCTGAGGATGAAGAAGAAGTGAGGAGGGGAAGGATTTGCCTTAGCAAGTGTGAAGATTTATTATAAAACTATAAAAATTAAGGCAGAGTAGTATTGGCACAGGAGTAGATGAATTGATCAATGGACAAAACAGGAACCCCAGAAACAGACTCATACCAATATGGAACTCTGATATAATATGCAACCAAGATGCCATTGAAGATAAATGGCGGGGGGGGGGGGGGGGGATTCAATAAATGGGGCTGGACAATTAGTTATCCATATGAAAAGATTCCTACCTCAAATACCCACAAAAATTAGTTCTACACAAATTAAGAACTTCAATGTGAAAAGCCAAACTTAATTTTTTGAGGATATAAAGGAGCACATATTTTACGTATTTGGGTAGAGAACGGTCTCTTAAGCAAGGTAAAGGAAGAATCAACCATAAAACTGGAAGACTGATAAATTCAACATTAAAATTCTGTTCTTCTAAAGATATCATAAAAAATTTAGACAAGCCATCCGACAAAGGATTAGGATATAATAATAAACATACATACATAAAGAATGCCTACATATCAGTAAGAAAGAGATAAACAACCCTACAGAAAAAGAGACTCCCCCCAAATAGGCATCTTACAAAAGAAGCACAGCCAATAATAATACATGAATAAAACAAAGTTCAACTTACTTAGTAATCAGGGAGATACAAATTTAGACCGTGATGAGATGCCATTTTACACTCACCAGATAGGCAAAAATTAAAAAGTCTGAGAACCTGAAGGGCATGTAGATTAAGAAGAATTCTTCACTCTCTCACCAGTAATATATAATTGCTGTAACCACTTTGGAAAACAACTTGGCATTGTCTCACAGAGCTGCACTTCCACTCCTGGGTGTGCGCCCAGGAGAAATTCTCACACAACCTGTACAAGAATACTCATAGCAGCAATGGCCATAAGTACCAGAAAAACTGGGGGGTGGGGAGAATCCAAGCATAACTGATAAGAATTGTATTGTGATTCAACACCATAGGAAGTAATACATCAGTGAAAATGAAGAACAAAACCACACACTGGAACATGGGTGAATATTAGAAATACGATGATGAGTTTTTGAAAAGCAAGTTCCAGAACACTACATACAATAAACCACTTTTACATAGATCAAAAGCAAGCAAATATAAACAACACTTATTGTTCAAGCATATTAAACATATGTGATCAAAGCATATAAAAACCCGAACAAGTAAAATGGTGGTTACTTTATGGGAGGAGTCAAAGAGACGGGATGGGAAAAAACATACAGGTAAAATGCAAGTTACTCCTGATATCCTATTTCTTTTTGGTGTTAAATTATATGAGTTCTATATATATTTTGGATATTAACCTCTTATCAGATGTATCACTGGTCTTTATTTTTAATTGCCCCCCAGCTTTATTAAGGTACAATTGACAAGGAAATTATATATTTTTAAGGTATACACTTGATGATTTGATATACATTGATAATCATCACACTCAAGGTAATTAACATGTCCATCACCTCACATGGTTACCTTTTTCTTGTGTGTGTTTTTTATTTTTATTGAATTTATTGGTGTGACACTGGTAAATGTGTCATTGTTGAACATCTTCTCCCACTCAGTAGGCTATCACATTCCTTGTGCTGTGCTTTATGTCCCCATAACTATTTTGTAATTATCACTTTGTCCTTGTTAATTCCTTCACCTTTTTCACCTATCCCCCCAACCCTCCTCCCATCTGGCAACCATCAGTTTGTTCTGTTTGTTTATTTCATTCATTAGATTCCACATATAAGTGAAATCATATAGTATTTGTTTTTGTCTGACTTATTTCACTTAGCATAATAACTTCTAGGTTAATCCATGTTTTTGCAAATGATAAGATTTCATTTTTATGGCCAAGAAATATTCCATTGTATATATGTACCACCTCTTTTTATCCAATCATCTATCATGGACAGTTAGGTTCAATATCTTGGCTATTGTGAATTACACTGCATATCTTTTTGAGTTAGTGTTTTGGATTTCTTAAGAAAAAAAACAGCTCTGGCCGGTTTGGCTCAGCAGTTAGAGCGTTGGCCTACAGTCCGGAGAGACCCAGGTTCGGTTCCCGCTAAGGGCACGTACCTCGGTTGCAGTTTGTCCCCGGCCCTGGTTGGTTGTGTGGGTGGCAACCACTCGATGTGTCCCTTTCACATCAATGTTTCTCTCTCTCTCTCCCTTCCTCTCTCTCCCTCCCACTCTATCTGTACAAAAAATGGAAAAATATCCTCTGGTGAGGATACAAAAATAAATAAAAATAAATAAGAAAAAAAACAGAAATGGGATTGCTGGATCATATGGTAGTTCTATTTTTAATTTTTTGAGGACCTGCCATGCTGTTTTCCATCGGGGCTGCACCAATTTGCAATCCCACCAACAGTGCACAAGGGTTCTCTCTTTTTCCACATCCTCACCAACACTTGTTATTTGTTAATTTACTAATGATAGCCATTTTGACAGGTAGAGGTGCTATCTTTCTATGATTTTAATTTGCATTTATCTGATGATTAGTGATGCTGAGCATCTTTTCATATGTCTATTGGCCATCCAGATGTTCCCTTTGGAAAAAAATGTATGTTCAGGTCCTCTGCCCATTTTAATTGGATTATTTGTCTTTTTGGTGTTAAGTTGTATGAGTTCCTGACATTTTTTGGATATCAACCCCTTATTAGATATATCATTGTTGAATATCTCCTCTGACTCAGTAGGTTGTCTTCATTTTGTTGATGGTTTCTTTTGCTGTGCAAAACTTCTTCTTTTTTTAAATCCTCACCGAAGGATATTTTTCCACTAATCTTTAGGGAGAGCAGAGGAAGGTAGGCAAGGGATATAGAGAAAGAAATATTGATGATAGAGATACACATCAATTGGTTGCCTCTCTACCAGGGCTGGGGATCAAACCTACAATCTAGGTACATTCTTTTGACTGGGAATCCAACCCAAGACCCTTTGGTCCAAGGGCCGACACTCTAACCACGCAGCCACACCAGCCAGGGTTGTGAAAACCTTTTAGTTTGATACAGTCCCATTTGTTTATATTTTTCTTGTATTTCTCTTGCCCAAGTAGACATATAAAAACAAATTACTAAAAGCAATGTCACAGAGTTTGCTGCCTATGTTTTCTTCTAGAACTTTTTATGGCTTGGGGTCTTACATTTAAGTCTTTCTTTTTTAATACACATTTAGTTTTTTGTTTGTTTTTGTTAATTCTCACCCAAGGGTATTTTGCCATTGTTTATTTTTATTTTATTTTATTTTATTTTAGATAGAGTGGAAAAGAGAGAGAGTGAGAGATTGGCTGCCTCCTCTACATGCCCAGACCAGGGCCAGGGATCAAACCTGCAACCCAGGTACATGCCCTTAACCAGGAATCAAGCGCAAAACTCTTTGGTCCATGGGCCATTACTCTAACCGCCGAGCCAAACTGGCCATGGCTGTACACATTTAGTTTTATTGTAACAAAGCACCCTGTACACTTTCAACATTTAAAACTGAGCATCATTTTTACTTTCAGGTGAAACAAAAAGGAATTTTAAAAACAAACAGGAACTGCCGGCCGGTGTGGCTCAGTGGTTGAGCATTGACCCATGTACCAAGATGTCGCCAGTTCAATTCCTGGTCAGGGTACATGCCCAGGTTGTGGGCCTGATCCCCAGTTGGGGGCATGCAGGAGGCAGCCAATCGATGTTCTCTCTCATCGATGTTTCTATCTCTCTCTCCCTTTCTCTCTCTCTAAAATCAATAGAGAAAAAAAATTTTAATAAAATAAAATAAAAACAAACAGGAACAAAATTACAAGAGAGAAATGTCAATTCTGAATAAGATCCTACAGGTTCTGCTGATTCTCCCATTGAGTGGCAGAGGAGAAGCCATGTTGTCAAAATGTCCACTTAAGCCGGGTCAAACATCTCAGACCTACCCTTTGCTGACTTTATATAACCTCCACCCTTGTCTTTAAGGTTTTTTTTTTCTTTTTTTAAACATGACAAAGTAGACAGATACATGTTGGTGAATGCTAACTATCCATATTCACATAGAGACACAGTACAATCTCTGAGCCCAATTTAGAGAGAAAGGAGGAAAATAGAATTCTATGCACTACTACACAGGGCCTAACACCCTCCAGCTTCCAGCAGAGCTAAGAGAGCAGAAGCTTATGCTTTTCTTCCCACAGAGCACAGTGGTGTTGATTCCATAAAGTTTTCATTGAAACAGGAAGAGATAAAAATGAATTTGGAACAGAAAGGGGCAGAGATTCTTTTCCCATTGTATTCTGCTCAAGGTACATCCCCTCACCCCAAATAAGTTGAGAACCTTGTCATAAAGATAAGAAAAGAGATGTCAAAAACAGGGCAACTGAACACAAGAGGAAAAAGAGAGAGAGAAACTGCAACTTGCTCCCAGGCACCGGAGAAAATTTTAAAAGATTGGAATCCATCAGTGTCCCACTAGCCATATTCTCCTTCATCTCCCTCTCCTTCCTCCCCTCGTCATCTTCATCTTCACCTTCATCTTCATCCCCTTCTTCATCAATATCTTCCAACTCTTCCTCTTCTTCTTCATTATCATTTTCTTTTCCTTCTCCTTCTTCATCATCCAAGTCAGGAAGCAAATGGTACTGCAATGAATTTGTCCAAATGTCATCTTTGATGACTTCTCCTAACTCACCTGCACCCACATCAGAAGGGCCAGTAAACCAGAAAAAGAGGCTCTCTGGTTCCTCATGCTGTCTCTTCCCACTGGCTTTATTCTTCGTCTGACTTGAACATTTCATCAAATCCTTTCCAGATTTCCATTTGATTTTAGTGAACTTTGAAAAGGGAGCCCCATTCTCATTCAGATGTAATTTTTTGGAGAAAACTTTATTTTCGGTGTAAGGATTTTCATCAAAATAAAAATCAATTCTGCAACCTGTCTTAATATCTTCAAATTCTGTCACTTCAACTCTTGTCAAGTAATGCAACACCTCTTCATCTACTTCCCGGAGCTGTGGATGGTTGAGAAATGTTGTTACCCAAAAATTTGGGACTTGGAGGACAATTCCGACCTCTTATAAAAAAAATGGCTGTTAGAGTTTGTTATATTTCTCTTCTACTTTCAAAATCTCCTCACTGGCTTGCTCATTAAGTCTATTTCATTTTTACTTCAATGTGTTCAGTGGCTTCTTGCTGTTCTTTTTCTGAGGTCGGCAGGCCCTCTAGTGGTTGGAGTTGAACTTCTTCTTACTGACTGGCCACCCGCCCTGACCAGGTGCTGCTTCACAGGTGGCTGGTGGGGGCCAGGCCGGTGGAGGGGGAGAGGAGGGAAGGCGAAGGGAATGGGCGGTGGCTAACCCTCACAACCTCACATCTCACCTCCCCCTCTAGGAGCCCGCTTGCTCTCCCTCCCCCTGGCATGGGAGCGCTGCCCTCGCCACCAAAGACTGAGCAGGCATGCCTCCCTCCCGCTTACAGAGGGAAGGCGGGGGGGGGGGGGGGGGGGGGGGGGGTGGGGGGGGGGGGGTGGGTGGGGGGTGGGGGGGTGGGGGGTGGGGGGGTGGGGGGGGGGGTGGGGGGTGGGGGGGGGGGGGGGTGGCAAAAGGGGCTGGACTCCTTCACTCCAGCTCCGGGATCCAGCTCTTTCTCCAGAGCAGCCTCCTCCACCTGCTCCTCTCAAGGGACTTACCTTTAAGTATTTCATCATTTTGAGTTTATTCTTGCATATGGTGTAAAAAAAAAAGAGAGAGAGAGAGAGAGATCTAGTTTTATATTTTTGCATGTATCTGTCCAATTTTCCCAACATTATTTATTGAATAGACTGTCTTTCCTCCATTGTGTGTTCTTCTTTTCTTTGTCATATAGTTTCTGGGCTTTCTATTCTGCTCCACTGATCTACCTGCTCCTAGGCCAGTACCATGCTATACCTCGTGGTATAGTTTGGTATCAGGTAACATGATACTTTCAACTTCGTTCTTCTTTCTCGAGATTTCAATAGCTGCCCTGGCCGGTTTAGCTCAGCGGTTAGAGCCTCGGCCTGCAGTCCAGAGAGACCTGGGTTCGGTTCCCGCTAAGGGCACGTACCTCGGTTGCAGTTTGTCCCCAACCCTGGTTGGGTCGTGTGGGAGGCAGCCACTCGATGTGTCCCTTTCACATCGATGTTTCTCTCTCTCTCTCTCTCTCTCTCTCTCTCTCTCTCTCTCTCCTCTCTCCTTCCCACTCTAAAAAAAAAAAAAATTCAATAGCTATTCAGGGTCTTTTGTGATTCCATATATACTTTTAGATTGTTTGTTTTAGTTCTGTGAAAAACACCATTGGTATCTTAATAGGAATTGCATTAAATCTATATATTGCTTTGGATAGTAGGGGAATTTTGATGATGTTAATTCTTCCATCCATGAGCAGAGTATATGTGTCCATTTATTTGTATCTTCCTTAGTTTCTTTCTTCAGAGTCATAATTTTTCAAGTACAAATCTTTTACTCCCTTGGTTAAATTTATTCCTAGGTATTTTAGTATTTTAATCCTCACCAGAGAACATGTTCATTGATTTTTAGACAAGGGGAAGGATGAGAGAGAGAAACATGGATCATTTGCCTCCCACAGTTTCTATCCTGGGCCCCCTACTGGGGCCTGGGATCAAACCTACAACCTAGGTATGTACCCTGAGAATCTAACCCACGGCCTTTCAGTGTATGGGATGACACTCCAACCAACTGAGCCACACCAGCCAGGGCTATTTTACTTTTTGATGCAATTATAAATGGGATTGTTTTCTTAGTTTACCTTTGTGATAGTTCATTATTGGTGTATAAAAAATGCAACAAGTTTCTGAATATTTATTTTGTATCCTGCTACTTTGCTAAATGTGTTTATCAGTTCTAAGAGTTTTTTGGTGGAATCTATAGGGTTCTCTATATATAGTATCTTGTCATCTGCAAATAATGACAGCTTTACTTCTTTTGTTCCAATCTGGGTGCCTTTTATTTTCCTTGTCTCATTGTTGTGGCTAGGACTTCCAGAACTATGTTGAATTGGTGAAAGTGGACATCTTGGTCTTGTTCCTGATCTTAAGGAAATGCTTTTAGCTTTTCCCCATGGAGTATGGTGTTAGTTAGCTGTGGGTTTGTTGCATATGGCATTTATTATGTTGAGGTATGTTCTCTCTACTCTCACTTTGCTGAGAGTTTTGTCACAAATGAATCTTGGGTACTGTCACATGCTTTTCCTGCATCTATTGATGCGATCACACCATTTTTATCCTCCTTTTTAAAAAAAAAATTCTACCCTTATTGATTTTAGAGAGAGAAATAGAAACATTGATGAGTGGGAACATCTATTGGCCACTTCTTGCCTGCCCCCCACTGGGGATCAGGCCCACAACCTGGGCATGTGTCCTGACCAGGAATCGAACCGGCCACCCCTTGGTGCATGGGCCGACACTCAACCACTGAGCCACACCAGCCAGACTCCTTCATTGTTTTTATGTGGTGTATCACATTAATTGGTTTGGCAATATCATACCAACCTTCTTTCCCAGGAATAAATCCCACTTGATCACAGTGTACAATCTTTTTAATGTATTATGGAATTCAGTTTGCTAATATTTTGTTGAGGATTTTTCCATCTATGCTCATCAGAGAAATTGGCCTATAATTTTCTTTTTTTGTAATGTCTTTGTCTGGCTTTGGAATCAGGGTAATGCTGGCCTTGTAAAACGAACTTGGAAGCCTTCTCTTTTCTTGAACTTTTTGGAATGGTTTAAGAATAAGTGTTTAGCCCAGTCGGTGTGGCTCAGTGGACTGAGAGACGTCCCATGGACTGAGAGATCTGGGTTCAATTCCTAGTCAGGGTACATGCCCGGGTTGTAGGCTCGATCCTCAGTAGGAGGCATGCAAGAAGCAGCCGATCCATGTTTCTCTCTCACATAGGCGTTTCTATCTCTCTCTCCCTTCCTCTCTCTCTAAATAAATCAATTAAAACATATTTTAAAATAAATAAAAGATCAACATTAAAAGAAAGAAGTGTTCATTTTTTCTTTGAATGTTTGGTAAAATTTACCCATGAAGACATCTGGCCCCGGACTTTGTATGTTTAGATTTTTTTATTATTACTGATTCAATTTCATTGGAAGTAATCAGTTTGTTCAGATTTTCTGTTTCTTCTTGATTCTGTCCTGGAAGATTGTATGTTTCTATGAATTTATCCATTGCTTCCAGATTGTCCAATATGTTGGCTATTATTGTTCATACTATTTTCTTATCATTCTTTGCATTTCTGTGGTGTCAGCTGTCATTTTTCCTCTTTCAGTTTTTATTTTATTTGGGTCCTCTCTTTTTTTCCTTAATGAGTCTCATTAAAGATTTGTCAATAAAGGTTTATCAATATTGTTTAATTTTTCAAAGAACCAGCTCTTGGTTTCATTGATCTTTTGGTTGTTTTAGATTATTTTTTATTTATTTCCACTCTGATCTTTAATATGTCCTTCCTTCTACTCACTTTGGACTTTTCTTTTTCCTTAATCCTCACTCAAGGATATTTTTCTATATATCTTCAGATAGAGTGGGAAGGAGAGAGAGGGGAAGGGAGAGAGAGAGAAACATCAACATGAGAGGGACACATCAACTGGTTGCCTCCCGCATGACCCTGACCAGGGCCCGGGATGAACTGCAACCAAGGTACTTGCCCTTGGCCAGAATTGAACCCATGACTCATTGGTCTGCAGGCCAATGCTCTACCGCTGAGCCAAACCAGCCAGGGCTCACTTTGGACATATTTGTTCTTTTCCAGGTTTCTTTGGGCAAAGTGATCCATAGTTGGTAGTTGCCTTTGCTGGCCCTAGAGGTGCGTAGGAGAGGCCATGCTGTGATCTCAGGCTCACTACTACCAACACTGGGCCTGGGGCAGCTCAGGAAAAGGCACAGGACACCCTTTGGCCTTTGGCCACCCACTGACTGCTGGTAAGGCTCAGCCTCTGAAAGAGGCTCAGGCAGTACAAGCATTGGGTGAGGCAGAGTCTCAGGGAGTCAACAGGGTACAGTAAGTGGTGTTTACCAGGTTAATGCAGATTCAGCTATGGCACCAGTGATACTGGGGTCACTCAGCAAAAAGCACATGGTACACCGAGGCCAGGTGCCACCCGCCTGGGGCCTGTGGACCTTTGAAACTTCTTAAAGACTGAGACATGGGCCAAGGCCAGCTGCCTGTTGCCAAAAGCACTGCTGGCAGTGCATGAGTTGGGTGGGGCAGGGTCTCAGGAAGTCATCAGGGTGGAGTTCACCAAGCTAATGCAGATTCAGATTTGGCCACAGGAAAGATGGTGCCTACCTGCCTGCTGTGTGGTAGAAGGGCTCAGCACAAGGACAATGGTGGCTGTCCCTCCAGCTCTCACCCTGAAGCCACAAAACTGTTTCTCCCTATATGTCTCCCTATATGTCCCCTCACTCCCAAGCTGCTGTCCCTTGGCGGGAGCCCAGGGTGAGTGCTTGTGCACAGACCCTTTGAGAAGATGCCTGGGTTTCTGGCAGCCTTGCATTTCAGCCAGAGAGACAGAACCCCACTGATTTTCACAGCCAGATGTTGTGAGGGATCCTCTTTCTGGCACTGGTGCTCCAGGCTGGGGAGCCTAGTGTGGAGCTCAGACCCCCTCACTCCTCAGGTGGGACCTCTGCGGCTGAGATGTCCCTCCTGATTCTCAACGCTTCACATGGGTGGGGTCAGCACATTTTGTGTCTCCCTCCTACCAATCTCAACATGGCTTCTTGTTTATATCCTTCATTATAGGACTTCTGTTCAGCTATTCTTCAGATGGTCTTCCAGGTTCACTGTTCTATAATTTCGCTGTAATTTTGATGTGGTCATGGGAGGAGGTGAGCACAGTGTTTTTCTATTCCACCATCTAGATCAGAAACACCCCTATGTTTGATATCCTATTTCTTAGGTGAAGTGATATGTTTGTGGGATTCACTAAGTCACACTCCATATCCAATATTTTTGTTACATATAATCTTCTGTACATGGTAAACATGTCCCATCTCTATGATATCATGATTGGGATCATCCATATTCAACACCTAAGGATACCACCATCTTGGATTTTCCATTTCCTTTTGAAGGTCATTGATGCCCTCACCACCTTGGCTAGTGGGATTAAGGGAAATATGCCTTAGCTCACCAAGGCCTCAGCTCAGCCCTCTAAAACTATCTACTAGCACAAGTAGAAGTAGAGGACAGGCGAAGCTCACTGATAAAACTTGCTCACCAAACCTTCCCTCTGCAACCTAACACCTACTTGCCACAGGCTGTTTGTCCTCCACTCACATCTACTGCACATACCATGACCTTCTTTGGCTTCTCAGCCGCCCTTCCAAAACCTGTCCATAGTAATCAAAGTCTTCATGCCAGGCCCATTCTGAGGCCTACTGCAGGCACCTGTGCTTCAGAGCCCACTTGCCCAAGCTATAACAAAGGTGGGCTCTGGGGCCTCAGGTAGTTAAGCCTATTTCTTCACCTGTAAAGTAGAATTACAGAAATTACAATATCTATTTAATAAAGTTGTAGTCAGAAAGAATGAGGTAATGCACAAAAAATATTGAACCCATAGTAAAAGTACCCTTAGTGTCTGCTTCCCCACTTCATAAGACAGTGGAGAGAATTAAACTGAGATCACACATATAAATGGCCTAGTGCAGAGACTCTCCCTTTTCTTTTTCTCATGACAGCGCGCGCACACACACACACACACACACACACACACACACACACACCAATTTGAAGGCCTCATATTGCCAAACGGATGTCTGCTGCCCCCTTATGGCCAGATTGAGAAATTACACTATCGTCCTCAGCTTGATACCTGAAGTTTTGGTGGAAAGGAACCACCCTGGCACTGTTCCTTCCTCTTTCCTCCTTATTTTCCAGCTTACACAAAGAAACAACTACTGGGCAGAGGAAAGCAGCTCAGGTCTCCAAATTTCTCAAAATTCCCTCAACAGGAAAAGAGATTGCAGGAGAGGCAAAAGGGATTATACTCTGGGCGAATAATTTAACCTCCAAGGACCAGCTTCTTCCTTGCAAAATAGGGATAAAGGCTATCTCACGGAGGTCTTGTGAGGATTTAAATGAGATTCTAATATTAGCACAGTAACTGACACATACCAAGTATACATTCAGTAAGTGATCGTGTTTTTAAATCACCCTGATGAGACTCAGATCTAATTCATGGGGTGCTTTATTTCAAAGAGGAGGAAACTGGGCCCAGAAAAGGGGAGAGATTTGGCCAGGATTTCTAAGTTAGTGCCTGAACCTAGGCTAGCACTCAAGTCCCCAGAGGAAGTGGGAGGAGAAAATGAGCATTTGGGTTGTTCCTGGTTGCTGAGCATGACACTGTCACTTTGACATGTTTGGCCATCCTCAACACCTTCCACGACTTCATACCCTCACGAAGCATAGGACAAAGCAAAAAGGCAACTCTGTGACTTTATTTGGTTATATGAAAGGGTCTGGGTGTTTGTCCAGTCAAACTAAATTGTCAGTCCCTAAAGGCAAGCAGGAGGCCTGAGAGGATGCCCCAAGCAGGATCCCAACTGGAGGGCTCTGCACCAGCAATCTGGGCCTTCTCTAAAACGTTGAGGACCTCAGTCACTCTCATGGTCCCGATATAATGAAAATCTGTGAAAAGCTTGTGATGTCCACGAGTACAGCCCATGAGGAGGAAGGTGGTATTGAGAAACCCTGTAAGGAAGAGAGAGAGGAATCAGGGACACTTTCAAGACACAAGTGCTCTGCCCCTCCTTCCAGACACCCTTCACAAACCAGGACACCTGCTCTCCCACCAAACACTTGGACACCAGGTACCTTTCTCCTTGGAATTCAACCCCAGTCCCCTCTCCAGATCCCACCAGCCTCTCTCAGAAATGGGAAGGTACCAAACAGCACCTGGCATAGAGTAGGCATTTGATAAAGTTTCTCTCCTCTCACCTGCCTGAAACCTTAAGGTGGAACTGTAACACGCAGGGGCACTCTGGGGGCAAGAACTTGTGGTGACAAAATGTGGGAGGCAATCCTTAGAATGCTCGCCCACACAGATTGGGCAACTAAGGGAAGAAAATATCGTAGATGCAGGAGTTCTCTTGAGTTTCATGAAAGGATTCAAGTTGGTGAGATTATTGCAGAGATATTTCCGGCAGACACGGCTATAGGAGGCAATGGACAATCCAGGCGGTGAAACGAGGTAGGAGACTTGCTGGGGGTAAGATGGGGTTGGGCTGCAGCCTTTAAAACCCACAACTCCCCTTTTGGTCCCTGAGGAGCAGAGATTAGAGAGCTCTGATCAGTGTTTTGGCCACACCCAGAGTCCACCCTCCCACCTTCCACTCTGTTCTTCCTGCTTGCTCGCCCCATCATCAACTTTGCCCCCCTCCCACTGTCCACTCACTGCAGCTGCACAGGGCTCAGATATCAGGGTCTCCATCTGTTTCTCCTCGCTCCTCTCCCCATAGGAGGCCCTCTGCTCCCCTCTCCTTGTGTCCCATCCTTGGCTCCCAGATTGCCCCACTCCTCCTGGGATATGCCCACCTCTTATCCAGCCCACACCACAACCCTCTCCCGCCAGTGTCTTGACATTATTCCCAAAGATGTGTGGTAAATATCTGGAACTTGAGTCCAGAGTCCTTGGGTGCTAGGGATAAAGCTAGAGATCAGAAGAACCACCAAAAAGTATCAGAATTGTTTTCCTTCACCTGTCTCGATGAGCACCAGCGTCTCCTCGCAGCCCTCATTTAGCTTGCACACCATACTCCTCATCAGCAACCATCTCCAGTTTTGGAAAGAAACAGCTCTGAAGAGTGAGGATGTTGCTTCGTAGCACAAAAGAGCCCCAGCCCCTAAACAGAGAATGATCTTACCAGTTATCTGTCCCTCACAATACCTACACCATCCCTGAACTGCCAACCAAGAGCTCAGCCTCCACAGATCCTGTCCCCTGAGGAACACAGATATCCAGTTCCCTCCTTCCGGCTGTCCCAAAGCATCCAGCATCACAGCACATACACGGCAGAGTGGAGATGGCCCCTAGGAGGCAGAGTAGCTGCACAGGTCTCAAATGCTGAGGTCCCATGGTCCTGTGTCAAGGTCCTGGATGCTAGAGGTCAGTCTGGAACCAATTTCAGTCTAGGTCTCAAGTTTGCTTCTTTTCTTGTCAGTCCCTGGATTCTGTCTACCTTCTTCCAGGTCACTGTTTCTAGGACAGAAAATTGATTATCATTTTCTTTGATATTGGCTTCCTGAGACCTTCAGGGACACAGGTCTTCTCATCTCCATGGTCTCCCCTCCAACCTAACCCGGACCCACCACATTAGCTTCTCAGATCATGACTCTCACTCTCCTGCTTAGGTTCTTCCCATTAGACAGGGTGCTGAGCAGAGGATACTGGCTTATTCAAAGATCACTATTCTCCAGAGACAGTGAGATTGGAACAATAAATATATGTGCAGAAGTTAACTGACATATTACTAAATAATACTTGGTACACAGAGGAAATTTCAAAGTATTTAGAACTGAATAATACTGAATATACTACATGTCACACATACACAAGTGCATGTAAAATCTGGTGAAAACTGAATTAAGGTCTGTAGTCTAGTAAAGAGTACTGTACCAATGTCAATTTCCTGCTTATAAACTACAGTTATATAAGATGTCCCTATGGGAAAGAGGAAGGAAGTGTTTAAGAGACTCTACAACTTTTGCAATTTCCTGTGAACTAAAAATAATTTCAAAATCAAAAATTCTATTTTTAAAACTACTCATCAAAATTTGGGACAAATCTAAAGCAATATTTAAAAGTAAATTTATACTTTAAATACATTTATCAAGAAACAAAAAGCATTAAAAATATGTTCATGGCCCTGGCTGGGTGGTTTCGTTGGTTGGAGCATTATCCCATACACCAAAAGGTTAAGGGTTCAATTCCTGGTCAGGGTACCTACCTAGGTTGCAGATTCAATCCCTGGTCAGGACACATATGAGGCAACCAGTCGATGTTTCTATCTCACATCCATGTTTCTCTCTCTAAAAAAAATAAAAATCAATAAAAACATACCCTCAGGTGAGGACTTTTATTATTATTATTATTATTATTATTATTATTATATTTTATCCTCACCTGAGGACATTTTTTCCATTTTTTGTTCAGATAGAGTGGGAGGAGAGAGAGGAAGAAAGAGAGAGAGAAATATCAATGTGAAAGGGACACATCAAGTGGCTGCCACCCGCACAACCCAACCAGGGTCGGGGACAAATTGCATCCAAGGCACGCGCCCTTAGCAGGAACCAAACCGGGGTCTCTCTGGACCGCAGGCCGATGCTCTAACCGCTGAGCCAAACCAGCCAGGGCGATGATTTTTTTTTAAGTTCATGAATTAACTCAAGAAGTTATATAAAAAGCAACAAAGCATCCCCACTCCAACTCCCACCAATTAAAAAAACAAAAACAGCCCTGGCCGGTTTGGCTCAGCGGTTAGAGCATCAGCCTGTGGTCCGGAGAGACCCGGGTTCGGTTCCCGCTAAGGGCATGTACCTAGGTTGCAGTTTGTCCCCGGCCCTGGTTGGTCGTGCAGGTGGCAGCACTCGATGTGTCCCTTTCACGTCGATGTTTCTCTCTCTCTCTCTTCCTCTCCCTCCCACTCTACCTGAACAAAAAATGGAAAAATGTTCTCGGGTGAGGATAAAAAAAAAGGAAAAGTGTCCTCGGGTGAGGATTAAAAAAAAAAAAAAAAAAACGGATAGAAATAAAGATGGCAGAAATCAATAAAATAGAAAATGGCAAATCATTACAAAAACTAACATTCTTTGACAAATTAAGATAATTCACCAGCAAATCTAATTAAAAGGAAAAAAGAAGGTGCAAATAAAATGCAGAGAAAACGACCCCGCGTCTCAGCCTTCCCTTCCCATGGTTCTGTCCCTCACTGTCTAGCCTGCCCCTATCTCCTCACTGTTTTAAAAACTATTCTTAAATTCCAAAATGGTGGTGGAGTGAATGCAAACTACACAGACCATCTCCCAGGACCAAACTGGAATCACAACTAAAATAAAGACAAATCATCAGGGAAAACTAACAGAAAAGCAGCTGGAGAGGACCCATATAACCACGGTCAGAAAGAGGACACCAAATCAAGCCTGGCAGGAACTTCAGAGAGAGAGGGCTGGGAGCCCACGGACAGCAGCTGTTTTAGCTGTGAGCAGCTACCTCGGGGCTAAAATCCCAAGCCGGCTCCACAGAGGGCTGGGACAGAGCACTAAATTAGCTACAACCACTCATCTTAGGCTCTGGCAGAGGGAGGGTAGACTGGTCTGGAAGTGTGTGGAGAGACTCGGGAGCTGGGAGAGCTGGAAGAGCTGGGACAGCAGTGGGAGTTTTTTTGCTGAATCACTTCCTCACAGGACAGTAGCCATATTACTCAAAGAGCTTCTTCCTGAAGCCCTGAGAAAAAGAAACAGTCCCTCCCTCAGGAATTTAACACTACCCAGCCAGGCCAGAGAAATGAAAATTGAGGCCCATTAACAGGTAGCAAGCATCTGAACCACCTTCTGGAAATCCTCTTACCCTGAACACATGAGGGATTGTTTCATTCAGTTGAGGGCTACAACCCAAGGCTCATCAAGTAACTGAGACTAATAGCCTCCACGTAAAAAGCTAGAGGATAACTAAACCTTTCCTGGGCTTGAAAATCTACCCAGGAAAGTAAGATTTGACAGTGGTGTTTAATGTGGGTCCTGCCACACTCATCCAAACCCAGTAGAGGGAGCCATAACCAGTGGAACACCAACACCCATAGGGAAAATTTGGCAGGCTCCAAAACCCACTGAGACAGCCAAAATGATGAAACAAAGAAACAAATTCCAAATGAAAGAACAATTGCACAGAAGATGAAATAAATGAAAGGAAATTGAGAAAAATATCATGAGGAAGCTCAACAGCATGAGTAAAGATACGGAAGCATTGAAAACCAACCAATTGGAAGTGAAGAATGACATAGCAGAAATAAAGAACACGTTGGAAGGAATAACCAGCAGAGTAGAGGAGACCAAGGATTGGATCAGTGAATTAGAAGACAGGGTAGGAAAAAAATCACCCAATCAGAGAATCAAAAAGAAAAAACAACTAAAAAACAGGAAGACAGCCTAAGAGAACTCTGGGACAATATGAAATGTAACAACATCTGCATCATAGGAGTTCCAGAAAAAGAACAAAATGAGCAAGGGTTAGAGAATATATTTGAAGAAATAGTGACAGAAAACTTCCCTAACTTGGTGAAGGAAAAGGGCATACAAGTACAAGAAGCACAGAGAGCCCCAAACAGGCCCACACCAAGACACATAATAATTAAAATGCCAAAATTTAAGACAAAGAGAGACTCCTAAAGGCAGCAAGAGATAAGCAACAGGCTACCTACAAAGGAACCCCCATAAGGCTATCAGTTGACTTCTCAACAGAGACACTACAGGCCAGAAGGAAATGGCATGAAGTAATCAAAGTAATGAAAAACAAAGATCTCAATCCAAGACTACTCTATCCAGCAAGGCTATCGTTCAAAATAGAGGGTCAAATAAAGAGCTTCCCAGACAAAAAAAAAAAAAAAAAAAAGCTGAGGGAATATATTAGCACCAAACCAGCACTGCAAGAAATATTCAAAGGCCTGCTGTAATTAGAAGAAATAGGAAAAAAAATATAACCACAATAAACAAAAATAGCAATAAAAAAGTACATATCAATATTCACTTTAAATGTAAATGGATTAAAGACTCCAATCAAAAGACAGAGTAGTGATTGGATAAGAAAGTATGACTCATATATATGTTGTTTATAAGAGACCCACATCACAACAAAAGATTCACATAGTTGAAAGTGAAAGGATGGAAAAAAATTTTCCAAGCAAACAGAAAGGAAAAAAGAGCTGGGTTAGCAATGCTCATATCTGATAAAATAGACTTCAAAATGAAGGCCATAACTAGAGACAAAGAAAGCCACTACATAATATCGAAAGGATCTATCCAAAAGAAAGATATAACCTTGATAAACATATATGCACCCAAAATAGGAGCACCAAAATATATTTTAAAACTTCTGGAGGACTTCAAGAAAATGGAAAAAATGTCCTCAGGTGAGGATAAAAAAAAATAATAAAATAAAAATAAAACTTCTGGAGGACTTCAAAGAAGAAATTGACAGCAATACAATCATAGCAGGGGCCTTCAACACCCATTGACATCACTGGATAGATCCTCTAGACAAAAAATTAACAAGGAAACAGAGACTCTAAATGATGCACAAGATCAAATGGATTTAATAGATATCTACAGAGAATTATACCCCAAAACTGCAGAATTCACATTCTTCTCAAGTGCACATGGGACATTCTCAAAGACAGACCACATGTTAGAACACAAACTAAGTTTCTACAAGTTCAAGAAGATTGAAATCATATCAAGCATCTTCTCAGATCACAATGGCATGAAACTAGAAATCAATTACAATAAAAACAAGCAAAAACATTTAAACTCATGGAAGCTAAATAGGATGTTATTAAACAATGAATGGGTTACCAAGGAGATTAAGGAAGATATTAAAAACTTCCTGGAAAACAATGAAAATGAACACACAACAACATAAAATCTATGGGACGCAGTGGAGAGCATTCCTGAGAGGGAATTTCTTAGTACCACAGGCCTACCCCAGGAAAAAAGAAAAATGTCTAATTGATTATCTAACCTCACAACTTAAAGAACTAGAAAGAAAACAAAAAGAAAAACCCAGAGCGAGTAAGAAAAAAGCAATAGTAAAGATCAGAGCAAAAATAAACAACATAGAGATTTTAAAAAACATTCAAAAGATCAATGAAACAAAGAGCTGGTTCTTTGAAAAGATAAAAAAGATTGATGGACTCTTAGCTAGACTCACCAAGAAACAAAGAGAGAGAACCCAAATAAACAAAATCAAAAATGAAAAAGAACTGACACCACAGAAATACAAAGAATCATTAACAAATACTATGAACAATTATATACCAACAAATTGGACAATCTAGGTGAAGTGGACAAATTTCTAGAAACACATAGTCTTCCAAAACTGAATCAGGAAGAGATAGAAAACTTTAACAGACCAATAACAACTAAGAAAATAGAAGATGTAATCAAGAATCTCCCAGTAAACAAAAGTCCTGGCCCAGACGGCTTCACGGGGGAGTTTTACCATACATTCAAAAAAGAACTAACATCCAATCTCCTCAAATTATTCCAAAAAATTCAAGAAGTAAGACTTCCAAACTCATTTGATGAGGCCAGTGTAAAGACACTACAAAGAAAGAAAACTACAGGCCAATATCCCTGATGAACATAGATGCCAAAATCCTGAACAAAATATTAGCAAATTAGATCCAGCAATACATTAAAAATTATTCACCATAACCAAGTGGGATTCATCCCAGGGATGCTAGGCTGGTACAATATTCACAAATCAATAAATGTGATACACCACATAAACAAAATAAAAGATAAAACTATATGATCATATCAATAGACGCTGAAAAAGCATTCGACAAAATCCAGCACCCATTTTTGATAAAAACTCTCAGCAATGTGGGAATAAAGGGAGCATATCTTGACATAATAAAGACCATATATGAAAAACTTACAGCCAACATCATACTCAATGGGCAAAAACTAAAAACATTTCCCTTAAGAACAGGAACAAGACAGGGATGACCACTTTAACCACTCTTATTTAACATAGTACTGAAAGTCTTAGCCACAGCAATTAGACAAAAAGAAAAAAAAATAAAAGGGATCCAAATTGGAAAGGAGGAAGTGAAACTGTCATTATTTGCAGATGACATGATATTGTACATAGAAAACCCTAAAGACTCCATCAAAAATCTACTAGACTTAATAAACAAATTTGACAAGGTAGCAGGATACAAAATTAACATCAAGAAATCAACGGCATTCTTATACACCAATAATGAACTCACAGAAAGAGAAACTAAAAAAAATTCCATCTACCATTGCAGCAAAAAATTAAGATACCTAGGAATAAACTTATCCAAAAAAGTGAAGAACCCATTTGCAGAAAATTACAGGACATTGAAAAAAGAAATAGAGGAAGATATAAGAAAGTGGAAGCATATACCTTGTTCATGGATTGGAAGAATTAACATCATTAAAATGTTTATATTACCCAAAGCAATCTATAGATTCAATACAATCCTCATTAAAATACCAACAACATCTTTTACAGAACTAGAACAAATACTTCAAAGTTCATATGGAACCAAAAAAGACCCCAAATAGCCACAGCAATCTTGAAAAAAAAAAAAGAACAAAGTAGGGGGGATCACAATACCGCATATCAGGTTATACTACAAAGCCATTATAATCAAAACAACCTGGTACTGACACGTGAACAGGCATATAGCTCAATGGAACAGAACAGAGAATCCGGAAATAAACCCAAGACATTATGTTCAATTAATACTTGACAAAGGTGGCAAGAGCATGCAATGGAGTAAAGACAGCCTCTTTAATAAATGGTGTTGGGCCCTGGCCGGTTTGGCTTAGCGGTTAGAGCATTGGCCTGCGGTCCAGAGAGACCTGGGTTCGGTTCCTGCTAAGGGCACGTACCTTGGTTGCTGTTTGTCCCCGGCCCTGGTTGGGTCATGCGGGTCGCAGCCACTCAGTGTGTCCCTTTCACGTTGATGTTTATCTCTCTCTCTCCCTCTCTTTCCCTCCCACTCTATCTGAACAAAAAAATGGGAGAATGTCCTCAGGCAAGGATTAAAAAAATAATAAAAATAAAAAATAAATGGTGTTGGGAAAATTGGACAGCTACATGCAAAAAAAATGAACTAGACCACCAACTTACACCATACCCAAGAATAAACTCAATATAGATAAAAGACTTAAATGTGACTTGTGAATCCATAAAAATCCTAGAAGAAAATGTAGGCAAAAACATTTCAGACTTCACACGCAGCAAAAACAACCATCAAAATGAGAAAGGAGCCCTGGCCGGTTTGGCTCAGCGGTTAGAGCGTCGGCCTGCGGTCCTGAGAGACCCGGGTTCAGTTCCCGCTAAGGGCACGTACCTCGGTTGCAGTTTGTCCCCGGCCCTGGTCGGTCGTGAGGGTGGCAGCCACTCGATGTGTTCCTTTCACATCGATGTTTCTCTCTCTCTCTCTATTCCTCTCTCTCCCTCCCACTCTACCTGAACAAAAAATGGAAAAATGTCCTCGGGTGAGGATAAAAAAAAAAAAAAAAATGAGAAAGGAGCCCTGGCTGGTTTTGCTCAGTGGTTAGAGCATCGGCCTGCGGTCCAGAGAGACCCAGGTTCGGTTCCCACTGAGGGCACACACATACCTTGGTTGCAGTTTGTCCCCAGCCCTGGTTGGGTCGTGCGGGTGGCAGCCACTCGATGTGTCCCTTTCACGTCGATGTTTCTCTCTCTCTCTCTCCCTCCCACTCTATCAGAACAAAATAATGGAAAAAAATGTCCTTGGGTGAGGATTTAAAAAAAAAAAAAAATGAGAAAGGAACCCACTATATGGGAGCATAATTGCCAATGCCAACAATACATCGGCTAAGGGGTTAAGTTCCAAAATATATAGAGTACTCATACAACTCAACAAAAGGAAGACAAAGAACCCTATTTAAAAATGGGCAGAGGGTTCTGGCCGGTTTGGCTCAGCAGTTAGAGCGTCAGCCTGTGGATCACAGAGTCCAGGGTTCAGTTCCCACTAAGGGTATGTACCTTGATTGCGGTTTGTCTCCGGCCCTGATGGGGGTCGTGGGGGTGGCAACCACTCCATGTGTCTCTCTCATATCAATGTTTCTCACCTCTCTCTCTTCCTCCTCACACTCTATCTGAAGATAAATACAAAAATATCCTCAGGTGAGGATAAAAAAAAGGGGGGAGGGCAGAGGACCTAAATAGATACCTCTCTAATCAGGACATACAAATGGCCAAGAGACATATGAAAAATACTCAACATCACTAATCATCAGAGAAATCAAATTAAAACAACAATGAGGTATCACCTCATACCTGCCAGAATGGCTGCCATCAACAAATCATCAAACAACAAGTGCTGGCGAGGGTGTGGAGAAAAGGGGACTATAGTATACTGCTGGTGGGAATGCAGACTGGTGCAGCCACTATGGAAAACAATATGGCGTTTCCTCAAAAAATTAAAAATTGAACTGTCATTTGACTCAGTGATCCCACTTCTAGGGATATTATCCTAAGAAGCCTGAAACACCAATCAGAAAGAATATATGTACCCCTATGTTCACAGCAGCACTATTTACCAGCACTATTTACAATTGCTAAGATCTGGAAACAGCCCAAGTGTCCATCAATAGATGAGTGGATAAAAAAGCTGTGGTACATATACACAATGGAACATTATGCAGCTGTAAGAAAGAAAGATCTCATATCCTTTGAGATGAAATGGAGGGACCTGGAGAGTATTATGCTAAGCAAAATAAGCCAAGTAGAGAAAGAAAATACCACATGATCTCACTTATTTGTGGAATATAATAAACAAAGAAAGCTGATGAACAAAACAGACCCAGAGAGACAGAAAACAGTATGGTTCGGACTGACAAACCTCAGGGGAGAGGGGCGGGGTGGGGGTGGGGAGGAGATAAAACAAAGAACTTATATGCATGTATGCGTAACCAATGGACATAGATAACAATGCTTGGCAGGGCGGGATAGGGAGGGGGGTGCCTGCCGGGGTGGGGGGAAGGAGAAACATCTGTGACAAAAAAAAAATTTTTAATAAAAAATGCAGAATGAAAAATAGGAAGTGGCAGACATCAGATGTTTTAAAAATAATAAAAGTATCTTTAATAGTTCTACATTTATAAATGTGAAAACCCAGATGAAGTGGATAAATTTCTAAAGTAATATGAAATGCCAGAATTGGCATAGAAGAGTAAATGCAATGTCTTAAACCAATAAGAATTACCAAGGAACTCTGGCAAATTAACAAGAAAAAGAGAGTAACCCCAGTAGGCACATGGGCCAAGCACATGAAGAGGCAATTCTCAGAAGAGCAAACCAAAAGGCTAACAAGCATGTGAAGAGACACTCGAACTCAACAATAATGAGAAAAACGAAATCTATCAAACTGTACATTCATCAGACTGGCAAAGGATCAGACAGCTGGAAATAGACAAGGAATGTAGGGCTAGAGACCCTGGTGGATGGCTGCCCATTGAGTGGTTAGGGGAGGGGTGGAATAGGGCCCTCTTCTGGACTCTGAGGAACAGATGGGAGTTCTGATGAGTGTCTCAGGCCCAAAGCACCGTTGCAGGGAAGACTCTGGCAATAATTAAACTAGGTTTACAAATACCCCTTTCTGGTATATCCTAGGTAAACATAACAGAGATTTCCACCTTCACCTACAATAAAACATGTATGAGGATGCAACATTATTGTGCTGACTGTAAGTTGAAGGCAATGTGAGCATCCTTCCCTGAGACCAAGTGAGCACTCAACACACAGGGGATGCACACCATGGAATATCATGCAGCAGTTAAAAGAAACAAATTAGATGTACACATAATGTGTACATGGAGGGATCGTAAATGCACAGTACTAATTATTTTAAATAGTGAAGAATACAATATCACTTGCATAAATCAAAACCTCATGCACGGAAAACGCTGCACATCTTGCAAGAATACACACAAACCAAAGGATATATGCATTAGCCGCCTGAAATTGAGTGCCTGTGAAAGGGTGAGGGGATGAGAGCAGGGAAGGGGGATTACTAGACATAACTAAAACAATGTAGGTGGCACAAAGTCTATAGGCTTTGGATTCACATGCAGACCAAGGCTGGAATCTTCACCCTCCACTTATTAGCTGTGAAACCTTGTGCAATTTGTTGAACACACTTATAAAGTGGATAAATAATGTAGATCATAGGGTCATTGTTGAAAAAATAAAAGTATTAACATAAAGTGCCAGGCAAGTGCTAAGCTCTCCATAAGGGGTTCCCTGAAATCTCTCTCTCTCTCTCTCTCTCTCTCTCTCTCTCTCTCTCCCTCCCCCCCCGCCCCCACCATCCCCACTATCTAAAGAATGAAGGTCAACATTTTTAGCTGGCATTCATCCCTACCACTCACCCACCCCACTGCCCCTAGATTGGCCCCAAACAACCTTTCCAACTTTGTCCAGTTCTGCACCCCTGCACAGCAGTCCAGCTAGAGATCACCTACCGCCACCCTTTTCTGTCCGGAACGCCTGATACAGAGGCTCTGTGTCCCAGAAATCTTGGCCAAAAAAAAAAAAAAAGGACTAGGACCAACAGAACAGGGACATCAAGATGAGAAATGAAGGCTGACGAAGGATCACACACAGAGACTGAGCCAATCAGAGGAGACAGCACACACCAGCCTAGAACCCAAAACAATGGGAGCCAACAACCTGAGCAAAAGCGGGGACACAACCAAGGGGGGTAAAAACAGGAATGAAATCCTCAAGGAAAAGGGAAGTTTAAGTAGTGCTTGGAGGAGATGCTCCCCGGCGAGGGAACGTGGGCGGAGGAGGAGCAGCAGCAAACTGGCGGCCGAGCCCGGCAGGGAGGCAGAGGACCGGCAGAGGGCGCAGCCAGAGCCGCGGGGAAAGCGGGAAATGGCGCCCAGGCCGGGGTCTGGGGGCAAGGGGAGGCCTTCCCTGAGGGTGACAGAGAGGAGGAGACAGGGGGAACACACGGAGACAAGTGGACAGCACACGAAGGCGTGAGGAGGGCCCCACAGACCCGCCGGAAGGCAGCGTCCACAGGGCGGAGAGCCGCGGCCTGAATCCGGAAGGGAGATGACACCAAGGGTGGGAAGGGCTGAAAAGACAGGAACGACAGGGGCGGCTAGGGACGTGAAGAAAGTAGGGGGGGGACCAGGCTGTTAGGGAATGAGGCACGGGAGAAAGGACGTCCGAAACCAGCCTATGGACAAACAGAGAGAACAGGAAAACCAGGTTCGTAAAAGCAGCACCGACATGGACAAGAAGAGACGCGGGAGGGGGTGCGGTCTGTGGTGAGGCTCAGGGGCAATCACAGGATGGGGAACACAGAGAAGGAGAAGGGTAGATTGGGAGTTGGGGCACCGGGAGAGAAGTGAGAGAAGACACGGGCGTCCTCGCATCAAAGAGGAGCCACCCAGCGTCGAGGCCAAGAGCACAAGAAACGAGCCACACACTACAGGCCAGCGGGCAAGATGGCGCCTGCGCATACGGATCCAGGGTGGGGCTGCGCGGGCCGCGCCTGGGGGGGTAGGGCCAGCCTCGTCCTGGAAGCCGTATGCGCAGGCGCCACTGAGCACCTTCCTCAAAAGGGGAAGAACAATCTGGAAAGGCAAGCCACAGGGAGAGGGGAAAGGGGCGCGAGTCTCAACTCGACGCGCTATTGGCTGGCCTGCTAGCCCCGCACGAGGAGAAGCAGGCTGGATGTAAGAATCTTGAAGCTCATTGGCCAATTGCCTGTGCGGCAAGAGGCGGTGCTTGATGCTCATTGGTCCGTCCGAGAAGGGGCGGGAAAATAGGCGCGAGCTCAACCGTTCCTTAGGTCACTTCCTCACCGCTTCCTTTCGCCTCCTCCTGACTGAGGCTGACCCAGCTCGAGACTGTGGTAACCGCGGGCTGAGGACGCGAACCCGACCCCGCCCCTCCCTGTTCCACCTCCCACTCTCTTGCGCTGGACCCACCCTCCCCGCCCCCCACACCCCCTCTCCTACCCCTGACATTCCCCCTCGCGCTGCTCGCCTCCCTTCCCCTACCCCGTGGGCCGACGCGCTCCCCGTACCCCGCCCCCTCCCTGGGACCCTGGAACCCGAGAACCCGCCACAGCACAGCTTTTGGGGGGACAGCAGCCGAAAGGGGGTGCATCGAGTCACAGCTGCATGAGGGCATGCACTGCGGGAGGTGGGGTGGGCCAGACATCAATTGTTGGCTGTGAGCAAACGCACAGGAAGTTTGGGGCGCAGCCGTGCGCCGGTTTGGGTCAGAGTTTGGAGGCCGCGTTGGGTGCAAGAGCAGAATTTCCCCCGGGAGGAGGGTGCTGCAGCAGGGCCTGGCACGTGGAAGGGGCTCAAAAAACCACTCGTGGAGTGCATGAAAATAATTCTCGAAAGTGGGGCAAGGACTCCCTGAGGGTAATGGCATTCCTGTTGGGGCAAGAGAGTGATCTCATCAAAAGGGGTGCAAAGGGGACATTGAATTGCAGGGCATCTGTGAGGCTACGAGTTGAAAGGGAAGCAGAAATTATTTGTAGGAACTGCATAAATGCAGGAGGTGAGGATGATCATTGTTGAAGAGGATGCCAAAAAAAAAAAACACAAACAACTGCTGGAACAAGGTGGTTGTGGAAAGGGGAGGCAGGGCTCCTTGCACGGTGTGCGCCGTGGTGTGCGTGGGCAGGTACTGGGGGGCGGAAGAGGAGGGTGCCGGGATTGGAAGAATACGTAAGAAAGGGAAAAGGAGCGGGGTTCTTGGGAAGGAGGATGCCTGAGGAAGGAAGTGGGGTGCAAAAGGGAGAAGCGGAGGTGAAAGCTGAGCCTAGAGGCCTCAGGTGTGGCCTCCCAGGGGCAGGAGGGCTGGTCAGGAGAGGGCTCCCGAGGCCGTCCTGACCCTCCACTCCTGCCCCCAGATCCATGGAACCCAGTGAACTGCCTGCTGTCCACTACTGCCCCTCGGACTCTGCTGCAGGGGATGAGACCAGAGGCCCCGCGGGCCTGGGGCTTATCCCCAAGAGAGCTGTCAGTCGCTCTCCAACCTGCGCCCGCTGCCGCAACCACGGTGTCACTGCCCACCTCAAGGGCCACAAGCGCCTCTGCCTCTTTCAGGCTTGCGAGTGTCACAAATGTGTCCTCATCTTGTGAGTAGATCCCAGGAAGGGAGGATGAGGGGTTCCACCTCAAGGGGGGCTGACTTGACTCACAAGCCTCCTTTTTAGGGAGCGCCGGAAGGTCATGGCCGCCCAGGTGGCTTTGCGTCGGCAGCAGGAGGCGCAGCTAAAGAGGCACCTGACTCAGGGACTGATGCGAGAGGCGGCATCTCCCAAAGCTCGCAGCCGGGTCAGGAAGGGAGCCACGCGACCAGGGGTCCCCCGTGAGTGTCTCTGGCTCGAGATGGGACAGAAATTTGGGTTGAGAAACGTGAAAAGAGCTCTAGACATACCACTGAATTGGTGTGTGACCTTGGGCAAGGTGTTTTTATTCTCCTTTTATTCTCTGGGACTCAGCCTCCCCACCTTTAAAATGTGATCAAGTATTGGGAGGCCGCATTGAGATCTGGGGATAGAAAAGGGCCCGTGGGAAGATGAGAACTCAGTTTCATTTGGAGTGGGATGGGTTCAGGAGAAAGGACTCACTAAAGCTCTCCCTGGTTTCCCGCAGCCGGAAAGGAGAACATAGCGCCCCAGCCTCAGACCCTCCATGGGGCAATCCCACTGGCACTGACACCCCCTGGGAAGGTAAGGAAAGCCTGGGCCCTGAGGGAGTCACTCCTCTCCTAGCCCCTGCCCAGACCCCTTCCTCTCTGCCCTTGACACCTGGGTTCTAGGTCCAACCCTGACTTGCTGTATCATCGTGGGCAAATCTCTCCTCTTCCATGGGCAAAATGAGGGGGTGGGATTTTATGGCCCCCCCAAGCTCTGAAGTTTTGAGGTCCTACCCTCATCCTAGGATATACTCATTCTTTCCCCAGCCTTGTACCTGATTCCAACCTATGTACTCTGCCCTTGCAGGAGAATTCCCAGGGGCCTCTATTGCTTAGCCGTCCCCCAGAAGCCTTGCCTTTGCCCTGGACTCCAGTGCCTCCAGGTGCTTGGACCCCTGGACATTGGCTGCCTCCAGGCCTTTCCATGCCACCCCCAGTGGTGTGCCGCTTGCTATGCCAAAAACCTGCTGTCCCTCTGCATCCCTTCCCTGGTAAGATGAATTCAACAGATGTTTGAATGCCAGTGTACCACTGTATCAGAAAGAGAAGAGGAAGAGGATACAGGCTATGAAGAGGGAGGACAGAAGCCATGGCCTCTAATCCCCATACAATCTGTATTCTCTTCCCCTCATTAGGTTTTGACCCTGGCACCTCCCTCAGGCTGCCCACTCATGGGCCCCTCCCAACCTGCCCAGGATCTCACACAATACTGACGGCTCCGCTTTCTGGAGACTCCCAAGGGCCTTCTGCCCTGCCCCACATGTGAGTAGGGAGAGAAGAGATGTGTGTATCATGTGCCTAACTTTATGCTGGATACTATAGTAGATGATAAGGAAGAACAAAAGGTCTCAGACTAATTAATGGGTGAGGCAGAGCCTTCCTAGCTCTGCCATTGCTTAGTTGTGAACCTTTATACAAGTATTTTTACCTCTCTGAGCCTGTTTTTTAAATCAGTAAATCAGAGACGCTATTACTTAATTCTCAGGTTGTCATGAGAATTAGCAATAATAATAATATCTGATACACTTAGCCCAGACCCTGGCCTTGAACAAATAGTAGCTATTAAATATGCTTAAACAGATAAGATGAGGTTGAATTGCCTGCTGAAATGGGTTGGGGGGGCATGATGATGAGAGCCTCAGAGGCCTAAGAGAGAGGCCAGAGGACACTAGAGAAAGCTTCCTGAAGGTGGGCCAAGCTGCTCATCAGGTTCCATGAGGAATAGGGAACTAGGGGGAGGGAAATCAGACTCTGGTAGGGCAGAAATAGTCATCCCATTTCCTCTAGATGTTTTGTCTTTTTAAAAAAAATTGACACCAGTGATTTTCCATTACCCTCTCAGTATCCTTGGGAAAAAGAAGCTGGCAGAGATTGTCATTTTACAGAAAACAAAGCAGGCCCACACAGGGGAAGGGACTTGTCCAAGGCCACAAAGCCTAATGACCCAGCAGTCACTCAGATTCCCAGATTAGAATGCAGTCATGTGAGCCACTTAAATCCAGGGATTCATTCTGAGCAATTTCATTATTGTGTGAACATCATAGAGCGCACTTAACACAAACCTAGATGGTACTACATACCTAGGCAATTACTCCTAGGCTACAAACCTGTATATTACATTACTGTACTGAATACTGCAGGCAGTTGTAACACCACGGTAAATATTTGTGTATCTAAACATAGAAAAAATACAGTAAAAATATGGTATAAAAGCTTTAAAAAAAAAAGTGGTACACCAGTATAGAGCACTTACCATGAATGAACCTACAGGACTAGAAGTTGCTCTGGGTGAGTCAGTGAGTGAGTGGTAAGGGAATGTGAAGGCCCAGGACACTACTGTCCACTACTGTAGACTTCTTTTTTTTTTTTATCCTCACCCGAGGACATTTTTGCATTTATCTTCAGATAGAGCGGGAGAGAGATAAAGAGGAGAGAGAGAAACGTCGATGTGAGAGATACACATTGAGTGGTTGCCACCCACATGACCCCAATCAGGGCTGGGGACAAACTGCAACCGAGGTACATGCCCTTAGCGGGAACCAAACCCGGGACTCTTCGGTCTGCATGTCAACGCTCTAGCCACTGAGCCAAACTGGCCAGGGCTCCACTACTGTAGACTTTATAAACACTTCACACTTAGGCTCTACTAAATTTACTAAACAAAATGAGATTAAATCAAGCCCAAGAGAAAATGATGCAATAAACACGAGATGTATGAGGCTGCTGCCAGTGTAACAGGGCATACTGTTTTACAGCAAGCTTTGTTTTATGAGTAAAAAGCGTATAGTATAAAAAGTATAGTAAAGTATGTACATAAAACATTAACATAGTGGTTTATTATCAAGTATTATGTACTGTATATAATTGTATACTTGTATACAACTGGCAGCACAGTAGGTTTGTTTATACCCGCATCACCACAAACACATAAGTGCATTGCACTATGATGTTACAATATCTACAACTTCATGGGGCAATAGGAATTTTTCTGTTTCATTATAATCTTATGGGCCAATACTGTATATGTGGTTTATCATTCACCTAAACATTGTTATGTGGTACATGACTGTATAGCAAAATCCTGCCCCTCTTTCCATGTGTACATGTCTGTCCATGTGTTTAATGTTCCTGACATCTTCTCTCCTTGTTTTTAGATGCTCAACTTTGATATTTCAGCCCTGTGGCACCCCAGACCCTCTTCTGCTACAACCACAGGTCCTGGGAAAGAAGTGGGATCTAGGACCCTTGGAGGAAGTTGACCTGGGGAAGGGAAGAGTAGGGGATAGTTAAGTAACTGGGGGCTGAGGGAGCACTTGGAGGGTGGGCAGAAGTGGGGGTTCCCAGTCTGCTTCTCTCCCTTTTCTTTACAGGCCCCTGGAGCCTCTCGCCTGGCCTGGACCTCGGCCTCCTCAGAGCGGCAGCTGCAGCGGGAGGCAGCTGAGGCTCTTGTGGGGCTGAAAGATTCATCCCAGGCTCCCTGCCTGACCCCTTCTGTCCCCCCCAACTCTGCCTGGATCTCTCTGCTCCATCCCCGTGGCCCACCAGGTAACCTGTTTCCTGAAAAGAGAGGATGGGGTAGGGATGGCTGTGAAATGGATGTACTGGAGTAAGCAGGAACTAACCAAGGAGATCAGGGGGTCAGCAGCTTGAATGTTTTCAGGCCCAGGCCCCAAGCTTCTCAACCTAGTCTCTAGGGAGTGTAGTAGGGTTACTCAGTGGATCAGTTTTATCAATTCTGTGCTCAAAAGCAAATGTCCAGTGCCCTGATAGCAAGGAAATTGAGACCCTGGGAGAGACAGGGACTTGCTTAAGGGCATAAAGCAAGACAGTGGCAGAGCCTGGTCTCCTGACTCCAGGCCAAGACTCTCTCTGGACACAACTTTCCTGCTGAAGTTTGGAGAGGGGCTGAAGAGATAACAAGGGTCTGGCCTGGAAGGGGATTTGATAACTGCATTTGAGAAGCTTCCATTCTACTTGGGAAAACTGGATGCCTTCACAAAGCTCAGTGACAAACCTGGAGAGAACTATAGGAATCTTGAGGAATGAGAAACACCTATGGAGACAGAGTGGGAAGACTGAGAATTCTCCTGTCCAAAATGGTGGGTTGGGCATGGTGTGCAGATAAGGAAACTGTCTTGGAAGAACTGATAGAAAAGGAGGAGATGAAGCTGGAGAAGCTTTTCTGGTAATGGAGGTCTGGCATGCCAGCCTTAGGAGTCTAGAACAGCAACTGTGCATGAAGAGGAGCCAGAAAATGTTTCTGAGCTAGGTGGGGACATATTCAGAGAACCTGAGCTTTAGAAAGACTGGTATGGTGGATGTGATGGAAGGATTAGAGGAGGCAAGATGAGGTGGGAAAATCAGTGAGCAGGAAGTGTTTGCTTATAATCCAGGTAAACAAAAATGAGGCCTGTATCGGATGGGGTAAAAGAGGGAGTTGCTGAGAGTGGAAATGGATGTGACCTGGTCCTGTCCCATTTCTTCCTGCCTATAGCTCCTGCTGGAGGAAGAGGATTCCAGCCCGTTGGCCCCTCCCTTCGACCCAGCCCAGCCCCCTCCGTGGCTCTGCATATTGGGCGTTTGGGTTCCATCTCCCTCCTAAGCTAGAAGCCCAGAGGTGGGGGCCTTACTGGGGCACCGTGCAACAACCTGCAGGCACTGAATATTTGGTATTTTACTTATGGATTTATGCATGGAATTTAATGTAGTACAGGCTAAAGGCTCTTTTTAAGCCTTCGGGTGCTTTGTTAGCTTTTGATTCCTTTTGCAGCATGGGCATTTATTTGGCCAACGGTGGATATTCTCTTACCCACTTGGGTCTTGGGACCTTTTTAGTATCCCAACAAAGATAGAGCTGTGCGATTTAAGCTTCTAAGTCAGTTTTTGCAGGATTTCATGTTCCAGGATATTTATTTGACGTGATTCTGTATATACCTATGCACTTATGTCTGTCTCTACATTTGTGAAAACAGGAGACTATTTTCATTTTGTGTCTCAGTTTGTGTAAATAAGGAAGAAATAAAGCTTTGTTGTTTTAAGCTATTGAGATTTGGGGATTGTTTGTTACCACAGCCTAACCTAGTCTATCCTGACTGACAGAAAGGATTTGTTCATTTCACCTCTCAAAGTGAAAATTGGTTATTCAGTAATTAACACAGATACATATCAATACAGATTTCTTATGACCAAATAAGAAAGAGTGGTAGAGTCCGGCCGGTGTGGCTCAGTGGTTGAGCGTTGACCCATGCACCAAGAGGTCTCCGGTTTGATTCCCAGTCAGGGCACATGCCCAGTTTGTGGGCTGATCCCCAGTGTGGGGCATGCAGGAGGCAGCCAATCAGTGTTCTCTCTCATGGATGTTTCTATCTCTCTCTTCCTTCCTCTCTGTCTCTAACATCCATAAAGAAAACAATTAGAAGAAAGAAAAAAAAAAGAGTGGTACAGGGAGACAGTGGGAAATTCACTGATTCAATAATGAATCAGAAACTGCTCTATGCCAGGTATAGACAGTTTTCAGCTGTCCAGAGGGTCACACACTGAAGTGCCTACAGGGCCAGCAGATAAATAAGTAAAGAAGGCCAGGTGAGCCCTAGAAATCATGCCCTACCTTACAGGGCAGCCTCCTTTTGGTCCTAGCAGAGTATTGCCAGGCAGAAATGTAGGCTCAGTATTGCCCCATCTTCTGATTTTTCAAGAGAATCTGGAAAACTAGATTTCTATGTAAAATATCTTAATGTTCAAATATTGCTCAGTTTTCTTCCTTAAATCCTATGTGGGCCAAAGGAAATGTATCTTCAGGCCAGCGTTGGCCAATGAAACGCCAATTTCATACTATTCTAATATTTTTCAAATGGGGAAACAGGCCAAGCAGGAGAGGAAGAATCAAATTAGTCGTTATCAAGGATCTTTCCTGAACTAGGAAGGTTTGTGTGTCTAAGTTTTGAAGGACCTGTAAAAGGTTAGAGACAATTTTTACCATTTACTGAGTGCCCACTGTATGTTTTTCACATATATCCTCACAGCAACTTGGTAAACTATGCATGATTACTCCCATTCTACAAATAAAGGGACAAGCTTAAAAAGATAAAATTACTTGCCCAAGTATTTTAGGGAGAATGTCTAGGTAAATATTAGAGGACATTTCCTTCTTGCCAAGACTGAAATCAATTAGTAGGTAATTTTTATAAAACATAGTGTGAAAGATTCAGGACTCCAGGAGACAGACATGAGTCCCAAGGGTTTTTCAAAAAGTATTTTATTTTTCTATTCAATATATCATGAAGTAGTATTAAGATCGTACCTGCATTTGTTTCTTAGTCCTCTGCTGTCAAGTCCTCCCCTTGAACCATTCCAAATATATGAAGACCTATTTAGCTATTCCAAAGATATTAAGCCTTGGAGATCCCCACTCCCATGCCCACCCTTCAGAAAGGCAGACAGGCCCTGGCCAATGTGGCTCAGTTGATTGGGCATCGTCCTGTATACTAAAAGGTTGCTGGTTCAATTCCTGGTCAGCACACATGTCCAGGTTACGGGCTCAATCTCCAATAAGGGGTGTGCAGGAGGCAGCTGATCTATGTTTCTCTCTCTCTCTTTCTCTCTCTCCCCCTCCCTCCCTCCCTCCCTCTCTCTCTCTCCCTTTCCCTTCCTCTCTCTCAAAATCACTTTACAAAAGTAAAGAATTTCCCTGGCCAGTGTGGCTCAGCGATTAAAGCATCTGGATTCCCATAACCCAGGCATGTGCCCTGACTGAGAATCGAACTGGTAACCTGATGCACAGGATGATGCTCCATCCACTGAGCCACATCAGCCAGGCTATCTCAGACCATTTTTAAAGTCTCTGTTGATGGGACTGAAGGGACTAGAGCATTCATCAGTTGTAGTTTCAAATCCCAGCTCACGCTTTAACCTTGTCCTTGGCCAAGTGACTTGACTCTCTAAGCCCCAGTTGCCTGGTCTGTAACTACCTCACAGAGTTGTTGAGATTATCAACCTGTAAAAATGAACTCCTACACAAATTAACACCAAGGACACAGTGCTGAGGAACCATGCTATCTAAAATCAAAGACTGTCAGAATGTTTGCTCTTTGAAATCACCAACAATAGTGAGAATGAGACATCTCACTCTTTCCTGGAAAGTCTAAGTCACTGACACAGAGAAGCAGTCATGATTCCAGCCCAGGTGCAGAGTTTCAGAGGAGGGTTTCTAGAGATAATATTGCACATTTATCTTAACCCTGTAATTCCCAAGGAAACAGGACCCTGTATTTGCTTCTCAGCCTAGGCACGATGTTGACTCAATTGCATAAAACATGCTTTGCCTTGGGTCTATCAGAACACTGCTCAATATAAATTTTACCTAAGCTCCATCCTTCTGCAAATCCTATGTTAACCTTGTCTCTCCCTTTGTTTGATGAGGCACTACACAGTTCCTCTGAAGAGCTCTTTTCTTTTTTTTAATCCTCACCTGAGGACATTTTTTCCATTTTTTGTTCAGATAGAGCGGGAGGGAGAGAGAGGAAGAGAGAGAGAGAGAAACATCGATGTGAAGGGACACATCAAGTGGCTGCCACCCGCACGACCAACCAGGGCCGGGGACAAACTGCAACCGAGGTACGTGCCCTTAGCAGGAACCGAACCCTGGTCTCTGTACAGCAGGCCGATGCTCCAACCGCTGAGCCAAACAGGCCAGGGCTCTTTTTTCTTTTTAAAGAAATATTTGGTGAATTGACTAAAGGGAATTAAGCTTAAATGATTCAGCATTGATATTAGAAATGTACATCAGAAATGTATAAAAATTGAATATAAATAACCAAATATAAGAAAAGAAAAAAAAAAAAAAAACCCCAAGTGTATGGGTACATTTACAGTTACATATGGATACAAATATAAATTCAACACACATAAGCTGATTCACAGGTGGGGGGAATATGAAATACTAAAACTATTCTCAAGTTTTAAGAACAATGCAAAATAGGTTTTGACAACATTCTACATGAATGTAAAGCCCCTAATTTAAATACATGATATTATGCCCTGGCCGGTTTGGCTCAGCAGTTAGAGCGTCAACCTGAGGACCAGAGAGTTTCAAATTTGATCCCTGGCCCCCAGTTGGGGTTTGTGGGAGACAACCAATTGATGTCTCTCTCTCACATCTATGTTTCTCTCTCTCTCTCCCCTCACCTCCCGCCCCACTCCCTCCTTCCCATTCTATCTAAGAAAATCAATGGAAAAAAATATATCCTCAGGCGAAGATTAACAAAAAAGTAAATACATGATTGTATCATGCTAGAAGCATGGTTGGTGTTATAAACTGAATGTTTGTGCCCTCCTCCCCCCAAAATTAATATGTTAAAACCTAATGCCCAATGTAATGGTATTTGGAGGTGGTGCCTTTGGGATGTGATTAGATCATGAGGGTGCAGTCCTCATAAATAGAGTTAGTGTTCTCATCAAAAAGGCCCAGAGAGCTTCCTTTCACCCTTTGCACCATGAGGACACACAAAAGATGGTAGTCTATGATCCAGGAAATGGGCCCTCTCCAGACACGAAATCTGCTGGTGATTTTGTACTTCTGAGCCTGCAGAAAAATAAATTTCTGCTGTTTACAAGCCACCCTGTCAGTGGTATTTTGTTACAGCAGCCTAACCTAAGACAGTTGGTTTTAATTATAACAGATATTGGTATAAAATACTGGCTTAATAATTAAGGTATTTTGCATACACAGTAGCTCACTGTGGAAAAAAATTTTTTGCTCTTGTTTTAAACTCTCAAACATAAGAAAATAGCTACACACATTTAAATATTTCCATTTTTGTAGCAAGTTAACACTTCCATCAGACTATAGGTGTGTCCTTGTTCTTGAACCATATAAGGATTAAACTAGAGTGTGCATGTGATAATACTACATAATGTTTACCTATGGCTGGCACAGAATAGGCACACACAAAAACTATCACTAGAACTCATATGTGATGCACCATGTACAGAAGCAGTCACTTAAAAGAGGCAAATAATCGGGATCTCGATATTTCCGTTTAAATATTTTTCTTCTTTTTCTTAATGGAGAGACTGAAGACAAGGCAAATGGACAGCCTAAGGCTGCACAGGTCCATAAGGTAGATAAATATAAACGGTCATGTAAGGCTAAGGGTTGAACGAACAGATTCCGGCACTAGGAGGCAGAGCTGAACAAATTTCTCCGAAGGCTCCGCCTCCACCTCGTTGTCCCTTCCCTTATCTCCCCTCTGCCCCCAGCGCCTTATTCCAATTCCGTTAGCCTGGGTTGCGGTGGAGTAATTTCCGCCCTAAGAAGGGAGGGGCTTCCGACTCCTGCTCTCGCGAGAACTAGTGGTCGAAACAGAAAAGGTAATGGACACATTTCTTAACACTTCCTCTGGGTTTCCCACCACAGTTCCGCCCTTACTACCCCACTTCCGCCCAGTAAAGCCACTTCCACTTAGGAGGGTGGGCGGTAGTTACTCTGGAGACGCCGGAAGTGGCTCAGTCTTTTCCCAGCCCACGGAACTTCATAACTTCCGCCATCAGTGTCCTCCGCTGCTGTTTCGATCAATGCAAACGAAACCAGTTTCCCCCCAGCTCTAGACGGGAACGCTCTCCTCGATTACGCTCCGGGAAAAGGAGGGGCCCGGAAGAAACAGGCCTCCATATACGTCCCCATAGCTTTTTCCTTTGCCTTCCCATCCCCCTCACTAGACGCACCCGCCCACCTCGGCGTAAGCGAAGCCCCATTTGCCCTGAGATAGGCGGAGCTGCCTTGTCTAACCCCGTTCTCGCGATCTCTCAGAACTCTCGCGAGACCCGACGCCCGACTTGTGCGCCCGGGAAACCCCGTTGCTCCCTTTCCCCTGGCTGGCAGCGCGGAGGCCGCACGGTAAGACTAGCGCTCTGACTCGGGCTGGGTGCTGAGCATCGAGACCCGGCTGCCCGGCCCCAAGCGCATGCCTCGGAGCTCTGGGGTGTCCGCGCGGCACCGCCCCGCCCCCTGAAGTCGCAGCCACGTGCGAGCTGCAGGCCCGGACATGCCGGCTCGGCGCGGTCGGAGCACCGAGCCTTGGCCTGGTGGGCAGCCGGGAGTGCCGCGACGCCCAGAGGCAGGGACGGGGGTCCTACAGCGTCTCCAGCATCGCGGGCGGGCTGCGTTCGTGCGGCCCACACAGACCGTGGGCGCCGGTGAACTCTAGGACCCACAGGCGCCAGGCCGTTAGGGCCCGGAGTTGTGGTCGGGAGGGCGGCGGTGTCGGTCGCGCTCGGGCTCCCCGGCCGGCGGTCCTGTCTTCAGGTCGTGCTCACATCCTTGGTCCTTCTCGCAGATGCCCGGAGTCACTGTAAAAGACGTGAACCAGCAGGAGTTCGTCAGAGCTCTGGCCGCCTTCCTCAAAAAGTGAGTGTGGGGACCGGTTCCCGACGGTGCAGGCGGTGGTCCTTGCCTGGCCCCCGGCCCGCAGTGCCCTCTTCTGGCCGGGGACTTAGAGAGGACCTCGGTGCGGAGTCCACCCTTTCTGCACGAGGCCTGGGTAGTGTTTGTGTTTCAGCCTCTTTATCGATGTTCTGGGCAACATCCGCCTCCTGTTAACCCCTAGTCCTGTTGAGGGAACGGGGTGAGGGGTTTTGTGGAGATCGGTGAATTGTGCCTTTCTTACTGTCTTGGTTCTAGGTCCGGGAAGCTGAAAGTCCCTGAATGGGTGGACACTGTCAAGCTGGCCAAGCATAAAGAGCTGGCTCCCTATGATGAGAATTGGTTCTACACACGAGCTGGTGAGCAGCTGGGGCCTTTGGCTGGGTAGTGGGGAGCTGAGTGACCCCTGGCCCAGGCCATACTTCTGTCCCCTTTGTGAGCTTTTCCTTGCCTTCCTCCCCCACTGCAAGAGTGCAGAAGCCTTTTGACTCTGTCACTGTGTGCTTTTGCATGACAGTCAAGAATTTACCCTGACTTTGCTTCTTCATTTGTAAGAGGTTTGTGTGAGAATCTGTGGCATCTTCTGATCCTCAAGGGAAACCCAAGGACAAATGAGTGTTTATATTTTGCTTAGAGGTGGTTTGTTTTAGAGACAGACATTATCCTTTTTATATCCGTGGAGTCCAGACTCCACAGGTTCAGATCCTTCTCTACACTTAATTGGTGGCCTCCATCTGCCTGTGCTTTCTGTTTTTCTGTTTCTAAAATGGAGCTAATGGTGTATCCATGCGGATTATTGTCAGATCAAATGAGCTTAATACAGGCAAACTTTTAAAATATGCTTGCCTATTGCAGAGTAATCATAGAAAAAAGTCAGCTGTTTTCTTTTTACTGCTCAGATTATCATGCTAGCTTCCTCCCTGTGTCTGGCAAGTTATTCCTAAATGGTTGGGAATCTGGTAAGGTCACTCCTTGCTCTAAATCTTGACAAGTCCCAAATACTCAGAAGAAAATCTTATGGTCCCCCTGTGACCACTTACCAGCCCCCTCTTTTATTAATCTTCCAGTAATAACAACTTGGAAGGATTGCAGCTGGAACCCCTGACTTGCACAGTGCTAGCTCTCACCTGTTCTTAACATTTCAAGTTTCCCTGTACTGTTGCCCACAACCTTCGTCTATAGGGACTCTGTCCTGGTCAAAGCTTGTCTCCAGATGGGAAATTGGTGGGAAGCAGAGTTTTGAAATTGACCAAACTTCAGAATGACCTGGAGAAGAGTTGCCCTGGGTACCGGTTGCTCAGCACTTCAGACCATGTATTTTGCAGATTGGTCATGTACTTGTGCATCAGATGTCCCTGGGGTGCTCTAGACTGGGCACGGGTGCCAATATGACTTAGCCACAGCCTCTGGCTGACCCCTGAAGACTAGAAGTTCAACTTTGTGAAGTGGGAAGGGTCGGTGAGGGGACGCTGTCTTGACTTTTCTGGGCACACAACAGTGAAAGGACCTGGACAAAATCATATCCCATCACCCATCTTGGGAAGCAAGGCTGCCTGGTCCTGGATGTTCTTTGCCAGTGCCCCAAGAGTCGGTAGGTCAGGGCAGCTTTGGATCTGAGGTTGGGAGAAAGAATCTAAGAGCTTTTCCCTTTTTTTTTTTTTGGTATGTGCCCCTAGTGGGAACCGAACCCCATACTCTCTGGTCCATAGGCTGACGCTCCAACCACTGAGCCAAACTGGCCAGGGCAGAGCTTTTCCCATTTTAATCTGTACCTATCAAAACTTCCCAAACAGGACCGGTGCTTTCTGTTTTATAGGTTTGTCCCACCTGTCATTGCCGAGTAGAGGGGCTCCATCTCTTCCCTGGCGGTCTTTCATACTTTATTTTTTAGGTGGGGGGAGCTTAACGGGAAATTGGGTTGAGGCCCTGTGTAATTTTTATTTGCTATGGCCCCTTTTTGCCCTCCATGCCCCTTCCCCAGGATCTCATACTGGGGTGTGTCCTGTGCCGACCCTGCTGGTTTTCCTTAGGTTCCAGACCAAGGTCTGTTGTGTGCATTTTTGTTGGGGTTGCAGCCACACCCATCTGTACATCCACAGCAGAGCACAGTTGCAATTGTGACAGATAATACGGCCTAAAAAACCTAAGGTATTTGCTGTCTGACCCTTTACAAGAAAAGTTTGCCGACCTCTATTCTAGAATCTAGGGTGCTCTCACCTAGTTTGGTGGTCAGTTTATTCTCTGTACAATTTGGAGTCATCGGACATTCTCATTACCAAAGAGGAAACAGGCACAGACAGGAGAAGGGACCCAGGGTGGGTAGAGCACAGCAGGATCTATGCTGTATTTGCTTTTTGCTCTTTCTGGATCATGGGGACTTGGCCTGTTTTGCCCCCTTAGTTTTGGGGCATTGGCAGTGATGGGGGTATAAATTCTGGAGGTTTGTAGGAGCTAGTGTAGAGTGAAGGGGCCCCTCTGAGGGCAGTCCAGAAGAGGGACAGCTGTAGGAGTAAGGAGTCTCCAGGCAGTGGCGGGGTGAGGAATGAGGTGGGGCTAGAAAGAACCTGTGTTGGAAGAGTGGAGACCTGTTGCGAAGGGAAGAACAGTGTCAAGGGAAGACCACTTGTGAAGGGGTTGGTGCAGTGTGGCCCTGGATAAGCCTCTGGTTCTCTCAATTCTCAAAATGGCCTACTTTGGCGGGGGGTGCGGTGACAGTCCAGTGTGTATCTTTAGGTTCTGGTGGTGAGCAGCTGCTAAGTTCGGACGCCTGAGTGCATTTTATAATAGGATAGAGACTAGTCTTCATAACCCTGCACAGGGTTCATGCTGTGTTAGTGGAAGGAACAAGGCTTGGGAGACATTGCAGGAGCAAGTCAAGGGGTGAGTCAAGGTCAGGGAACTGATTTTATCCCTTAGAAATGTAGCAGAGAAGGGTCAAGGGCAAAATGCATCTGAAGGCTTCCTTACCTCACTTTGACTCAGTAGGTCAGGATGGGACCACAAATCTGAACTTAAAACCAACAATTGAGGTGCTAACCTGTGAAGATACTTGGCAAAACATTGCTTGGTCAGCCACGTGCTCAGCACAGTGTTACCATGACTCTCATTGCAGCATGTCCTATCTAGTGGCCTAGCAAGACATGCAGCTACCCTACCTTGACTGGACTCACAGAAGGTAGGAGACCCTACACGGTCCCTCCTTCACAGCTCAAGGTGGGGAATGACTCCTCAACAAGGTTTCCCGAGGAGCGGGTGGCCATTGAAGGGACCAAAGGAAAAGCCATTTGTGACCCCTGCTCACTGGTCCTCATAAACACCAGCTGGGGTGGCCTGGCTTGGTGTGGTTACAACTCTACTTAAGGGGGAGGGTGCCGGGGACTGGGTCTCAAGGGCTGAAGAGAGGAGAGTGAAAAAGAGGTCAGTATTTCAACTACTAAAACTTTCAATTTGTGAGCTTAATCTTCCTCCTTAGTAGGTCAGGAAGATAATTGTCACAAACTGATGTGGGGGTGGGGCTTGTAACATCCGACAGCACTCCAGATGATTTTACATAGTATTAAGGACATTTAAACCCAACCCACCCTCTTGAAGAAACTAATAGGCTTTACAGGGGCTTATTCTCTGCCAGTCACTACTCAGGATTGAAGTAAGCCGTCCCCTTCATTACCGCCACACAAACCTGAAAGGTGGGCAGACTCACGGCTGATGAGGAGCAGTGTTAGGCCACCCTTTCCATAGGAAGCCCAGTCGGACTGGCCAGAGCCAGTCCTGACACCGCAAGACCAAGTTTGGGCATCTCGTTTCTGCTGTGCAGCCTCTTCTGAGTGTCTCGGGAATGTTCATCTTCCCCTCTCTCTGAGGCTGTCCTCTCCCCGGCCTGAGTGGGAAAGCAGGTCTCCACCCAGAGCCAGGGGGCACGTCCAGGGACAAGCACAGGTGGGACATTGGTGGGTGTTGGGCATTTGCACTGGCCTTAAAGGGTGTTTTCCAGGGATGTCCCTGCTGGTAAAAAGATTGTGTGCAGTGACATACCAAGTGAGTCTCTTCATCCTCACAGAGGGTGGGCGGCTTGGTGCCTGGAAGAGGGGCTGGGTGAGGGAAAGGTTGGGGTAGAAAGGACCAAGGAGCCCTGGGCGGTTTGGCTTGGCGATTAGAGCAGCGGCCTGCGGTCCAGAGAGACCCGGGTTTGGTTCCCGCTAAGGGCACATACCTCGGTTGCAGTTTGTCCCCGGCCCTGGTTGGGTCGTGCGGGTGGCAACCTCTCGTGTGTCCCTTTCACATGGATGTTTCTCTCTCCCTCTCCCTCCCTCCCACTCTATCTGAACAAAAAATGGAAAAATGTCCTCGGGTGAGGATTTAAAAAAAAAAGAAAGAACCAAGGAGAGTGGTTACTAAAGTGAGCAGAGGCAGTGAGACCACAGAGACCCCAGAAGCCCATGGCTGTTTGAGATGATCAGGGCAGGGAAGGCTGGAAACAGGTAGCATGGAAGAAGCTCTAGGAACCGCAGCTGAAGGGGACGTGGAACCCACCTCACCTGTCAGTCCCACTCACCCTTGTTCACAACACTGGTGGGTCACAGGCATGGCCCAGCGCTTGGCTCTCAGCAATAAGTAGTTATAACACTAGTCTCAGGATCATGGAGTGGCCTGGAGTCTCTGCTCTTTAGCTCCCAGCTAGGCAGGGCCATGTGATGACTGAAGTCTGGGCACTTGTGCACCTCAACCCCAATTCCTGTGACTCAGTGGTCCCCTGGGGTAGGAAACCAAAACAGTCTGGGAGAGCTGTCCCTCTAGGGCCTGTTTCCTTTTCTGTAAAGGACAACAGTACTTGACACATTTGCAGGGAATCATTACAATAACCCTCCTCTGAAGGACAGTTACTCCTGCTTCTAGGATAAGGGTAGGTGACTTGCCAGGGCCACACTAATAGGCCAGCTCCTGAGTCATCTTAGTACCGCATGAGAGAATGAAAAGCGGGTGTACGGGGCCTGGCAGACGGGCGCGCCACACGAAGTGAGTACTTGCAAGGAGGCTGGCCAGGTGGACCAGGGACTTACCCAAGCCAGTCTAGGGACAGTAACCCCATGTCCACAGAGGGGGTGATGCACATTCTAGGTTAGGAACATCTGCATGGGGTCTCAGTCCTGCCCTTCCCCCCAATATCACTGGGGCCCAGAGTGCAGTCAAGTGGCAATGGGTCCTTTCACTCTCCTGCCCCTTGGGTATATGGGGCAGACAGTTGTGGCTTAAACACATGATAAACTCTGCCTATGGGCCTTTGGGTCCAGCCTCAGCAATATGGTTTCAGCAGTCCCTCCACCGCCTGGGTGTCCCTGTCTCTCAGCCTGGGCCCAGGGTGCAGTATGGCTTGGTCGTGGTAGGAGAGGGGGGTCAGATCCGGGGTCTTAGTGTGTGTACTCGGTTTTCCAGGCTGTAAAATAGTGGGAATTTGCGCCCTGGCCGGTTTGGCTCAGCGGTTAGAGCATTCCACCTGCGGTCCAGAGAGACCCGGGTTCGGTTCCCGCTAAGCATGTACCTTGGTTGCAGTTTGTCCCCGGCCCTGGTTGGTCGTGTGGGTGGCAGCCACTTGATGTGTCCCTTTCACATTGATGTTTCCCTCTCTCTCTCTCATTCTCTCTCTCCCTGCCACTCTATCTGTACAAAAAATGGAAAAATGTCCTCGGGTGAGAATGAAAAAAAAAAAATAGTGGGAATTTGCTGCCACTCACAGAAATGTGTATGTGGCGAGGCCCTTGCCTCAGCTGTGGAGAGGAGTCTTCACTGCCTGAGAAGGGTCCTGAGCCTCCCTCGCACCCCACCCAGCTTCCACAGCACGGCACCTGTACCTCCGTGGTGGCGCTGGGGTTGGCTCCATGACCAAGATCTATGGAGGACGGCAGAGAAATGGTGTCATGCCCAGCCACTTTAGCAGAGGCTCCAAGAGTGTGGCCCGCCGGGTCCTCCAAGCCCTGGAGGGGCTGAAAATGGTGGAAAAGGACCAGGATGGGTAAGCAAGGAAGGGAAAGGGGGGTGATGGAGGAACCTTGGGGCCAAGTCACTTATAATGAAGTTAGCGAGGGCCGTCCCCCTCTCCCCTCACAGAGAGGTGCCAGGTCTGCCCCTGCACTATCTGCCCCTGACCCTCAGGTGGGCAGGAAATTCTGCAGAAAAGAAAACAGCTAAGGGCCTCACCCCGACCTCTCTAGCTGACTACCCTGGGCTCAAGGAAGGTAATTTAGCGACTGTCCGCTTTCATTAGCCTGCTCGTTAACTTTGCCCAATTGATTTTTCGGAGCTTTTGATCTAATGCTTGCACAAACGACACCCTGTCAGCTCCCAGTGGGGCTCCCACTCCCGCCCCAACCTCGTTAGAATGCAGCCCACTGGAGCTCTCGGTGGGACTTGGCTGGCAGCATGTGGTCCTGTGGCCAGCTGCCTTTTGGGGAAGCCTGACTCACATCCGGGAGGGGGTTTGAGAATCTGCACTCGCCTGTGGCTACATGACCCTTCTGTCCTCCAGGGGCCGCAAACTGACACCTCAGGGACAGAGAGATCTGGACAGAATCGCAGGACAGGTGAGGCCTGGGTGCATGCTAGGGCTGGGTCCTTCTGTCACTGCCTGAGCTTTGTCGGATCAGAATTTCCTTCCCTGGGAGCAGGCAGCAGACTGACTTCTTGCCAGAGCTGGGGTTATGGGAACCCGGGCCGTGGTGCAGCTGGGCTGCTTTTCCTGCAGGGCATTGGCCTTGCACAGATTCTGGCTTCAGTGTTTCGTCCTTACTCTTCATGCTGGCTGAGCATCGGGTCGAGGGGAGGCGGGCTGGCTCAGAACTCAGGTCTCCATCCCAATGACTGACTGGTTGGACACCCTTGGGTCAGGCGGTGCAGCTGGAGCCCGTCTCCCTGTCGCTGGAGCGATTTGCTCCCGCCTGCCTCAGAGTGGTGGTTAGGGTTCAGTGAGCTGCAAGCAGTGGGAGCCCACCAGGGCCTGGCATGAACCCATTGCTGGTTTCCTTTCTGTGTCATTGACCCGGGCCTCCTAGGAGCCTTGGAGTGTTTAGTCACTTAGTCAGGTGTCAGAAAGGAATGGAAAGTGTCGCCCTCTGAGAGTCCAGTGGCCTGAAAGAAGGTGAACTTTTCCAGAGCAGGGCCTGGCACAGACACCAGTGTGTATGACGGGGCATCGGCAGTATTGGAATCCCACTCTTCCCTGAGTCCCAGTTGACACTTCTGTTAAAATGGAGGGAATACCTGGGATTGTGAGAATTAGACAAGATGAATACATGTGAGACTACAAATCAGGGTGCCTGGTGTCGTCTGGGCGGTGGGTAGCTATTACAAAGTGCCGGAACACGGACCCCATGGCTGATCTTAACTCACTCACTCTTCCATCTTTCCCATAGGTGGCAGCTGCCAACAAGAAGCATTAGAACAAATGCTGGGTTAATAAATTGCCTCATTCGTAATCCTGGTCTGGGTCTCTTGATTGTCTGCTCCTCTTCCATTTGGGGACATAGGAAGAAGGAGCCGGGGTCCCTGGGTTGCTGTGACTGCAATTCGCAGAAAAGGAGAAGCTGAAAGAGGCTGTTCAAGCAGTGGCCCCTGCTGGAACACAACAGGAGGGGCGTTGGGGCCCACGTTTTCTTGGGACAGAGCCCTGACTCCCTGTGGCCCCTTGAGCCCACTCCAGCTCAGGTGTCTGGTACGCACCTCCTTTCCCTGGCCTACGTGGGCAGGATGGTCTTGCCTGAGCCTTCACTTCTGCATTGTGGCTTTGGGTGCTGCTGTGAAATGGAGCTAGGTGTGCCTGGCCCGGGACTGTGATGGGTGCTAAAGAGGCACAAGCAGGTTGGGACCTGACTGCCACACCCTGGGGGGGGCGGGGGCAGTAATGCCAAAGTGCCTGCAGAGGCCAAGTACGGGGTCCCTTCGCTTGGTGCAAGGTCCTCGGTGCCAAAGGGGCAAGATCTCTGCCTGTGATTGGGCCCCTGGCACTTTTGGCAGAACCAGTGGATGCCCAGTGGGCATGTGCCAAGCCATAGGGACAAGGGCTCCTTACTGCCCCCATGTGACCAGACCCACCCTCGACTGGGGAGAGCTAATGCTGAGCTGGCATGCGGGAGGCCCCTGAGGTTCCCCCAATCCAGGTTACTCAGATCACACGCCTTGCCTTCTAGTGCCAAGCCTGGACTCTGGTTCCCAAACAACTTTGGTTCGAATTCCAACTCTGCCCCTAATTCTGTGCAACCCCAAGGACTTATTCCTGCTCTAAGCCTTCCTCGTGTGGCGCTGCCTACTGAGGGATTCTGGAGGTACCCGGTGTAGATAGATGGTGCCTGGGCTCAGCACACCGGCAGACAGCCAATTGGTGTTCCCAATTTAAGACCAAGATGTCCAAAGAATATCAAACCAGAATCTACCCGTTGAGGAATGAAGCTGTCATCCCTCCCAGCTCAGGTGTCTGTACTGGAATCTACTGAAGAAACACTTCCAGCCTGCCACGTGCAAGGCGCTTTATAAATAATGTATCTTACTCTGCAACCCTGCAAGGTAGGTGCCAAAAAGCACCTGCAGTGTAGAGAAGGGGAAAGTAAGTCACAAGTTGGGTGATTTGTCAGATGTCCCATAGCTAGGCCAGCATCTGGATCCAGACTCAGGCTCTATCTACTAGGGTGCACTGCCCCCTCGAAAGTGAAGGATATGGGAAAATGAGGTCCAAAGTTACTCCTCGTTCTGGCCCCAGCGCCCTCTCTGCCGACTGAGATTGAAGACATTTCCCAGATTTGTCATGAGAATGAAATGCCAAACATCTGGTTCCCATGCATAACACCAGACACCCCGGTGCTAGGTGAGTGGGGGGGTGGAGTCGCCCAGACAGGCCTAAGAGGGCCTGCAATCCCGCGGCCGCGCCTCTCTGCCGCTGGGGGGCAGTCGAGGGCTTTGAAACCGGCTCGGCTGCAGCCTGTGGTTCCAGGCTACTTTAGGAGGGGGTCATAAGGAGGAACTGAAACACAGAGGGGTTGATGACCTGCTATATACATCAGGGTCCCAACAGAACACCTGGATGCATAGAGGAACAAGGAGAAGGCCTCCAGGCCAGAGAAGAGGAACTCACCCTAGAAACTGCTAAGCACACTAATATTCTCACAGCCTCACAGGGAGAGGGGAGGGTGTGACCAGATTACAGGAGAAGAAACTGAGGCTCAGAGGACCAGTCAGTCGACAGAGCTAAGATTCAAACCCAGGAATGGTGACTTTTTTTAAAAAATATGGAACACCACAAATTTTCATTCCATCCTTGCACAGGGCCCATGCTAATCTCTGTATTGTTCCAATTTTAGTATGTGTGCTGGTGAAGCGAGCATGGAATGGTGACTTGATATTTATTTTTAATCTTCACCCGGGGATATTTTTCCATTTATAGAGAGGAAGAGAGAGAGAAAGATCGATGTGAGAGAGGCACATCAACTGGCTGCCTCCCGCACAGCCCCGACCAGGGCCAGGAACCATACTGCAACCGAGGTATGTGCCCTTGACCAGAATCGAACCTGCGACTCTTTGGTCCATGCACTGACACCACTGAGCCAAATCGGCCAGGGCAACAGTTCCTTTTTTTAAATTATAAAATACTTCAAGCAAACAAACACTATACATGATAGTGAAACACACTCATGAGCCCACCACCCAACTTAAGAAATAAAATAAAACAAGGCATAAAACAGAGACGGACAAAGCCCTCTGTGTACCCTTCCCAGTCACAACCTCCTGGCTTCCCGCAAAAGTAACCCCTCCCCGGAATGGGTGTCACTCCCCTGCACAGGGCTGCACTTTCACCGCAGGTGCACACGTCCCTAGCAGCACACAGCAATGTTTTGCCTTTCGAAAACAAGTCAACTGTATCATGCTACTGTGTCTTCTCATTTTCATGTTTTTTTCTCAGATGCAGCCCTGTTGGCATGTGAGCGTCTGCCTTTTCTCCTGCTGTGTACTACTCTATTTTTTTTTTTATCCTCACCCGAGGACATTTTTTTTTTATATTTTGTTCAGATAGAGTGGGAGGGAGAGAGAGAGAGAAACATCGACGTGAAAGGGACACATCGAGTGGTCGCCACCCACACGACCCAACCAGGGCCGGGGACAAACTGCAACCGAAGTACATGCCCTTAGCGGGAACCGAACCCGGGTCTCTCTGGACCGCAGGCTGACGCTCTAACCGCTGAGCCAAACCGGCCAGGGCTGTACTACTCTATTCACTGTACCAAAATGTATGCATCCATTCGCTTGTGCATGGGCTTTTCATTTGTATCCCAGTTTTTGCTGCCAAAAATCTCCCTGCAATGTTTTACTATGTGTCTCCGTGTGTGTGTGTGCATGTGTGTGTGTGTCAGTGATGGTCCCTCAAGTGTAACCCCTCAGACCTCACTGCCCTCCCCTTTGAACTACAATGATGTTCAAAGGAGCCCTGGCCAGTTTGGCTCAGCAGTTAGAGCATCGGCCCATGGACTGAAGAGTCTCAGGTTGGATTCTGGTCAAGGGCACGTACCTCGGTTGCAGTTCATCCTGGGTCCTGGTCGGGTCGTGCGGGAGGCAACCGTGGCTCTATCGACGTGGCTCTATCACATCGATGTGTCTCTCTGTCTCTCTTTCTCCCCCTCCCTCCCACTCTATCTGATGATAAATGGAAAAATATCCTCAGGTGAGGGATAATAAATAAATAAATAATAAATAAAAATGATGTTCAGAGGAACCTGGGCACATATAGTGACTTAGAATCCCTGCTCCACCACCAGACTATATAATACCAGACAAGTGACAGTGACAGAGTCCCTCTCAGGCCTCAGTTTCCTCTTCTGTAAAAGGGGAAAGGGGAGCTTGCCTACTTGTGGGAGGCTAAAATGAAAAAAGGCCAAGAAAGAGCCCATAGTGGCTATTAACTCCTTGGGTACCGGGATATCATCTCAGGTCACAGCACCAGGGAGATATTCTTATCCTCATCTCTTAGATTTAAAATGCCAAGGCTTGCCCTGGCCGGTGTGGCTCAATGAATGGAGTATCAGCCTGCACACTGAAGGGTCTTGGGTTCAATTCCCAGTCAAAGGCATGTACCTGGGTTGTGGGTTCAATCCCCAGCCCTAGCCCCAGTCAGGGTCGTGTGGGAGGCAACCAATTGATGTGTCTCTCACACTGATGTTTCTCTCTGTTTCTGTCTCTGTCTCTCTCTTTCTCCCCCTCCCTTCTTTCCACTCTCTCTAAAAATAAATGGAAAAAATATCCTTGGATGAGGAATAACAAAAAAATAAAAATAAATGCCAAGGCTTGGAAAGGGAAGCCACCACTTAGTCACAGAACCAGCTGGCCTGCCTCGTTTATTCCTCGTGAGCATTAATAGTAACCAACATTTACTGAGCACCTACTATGCCCACGTGGCGGGCGCTGCGTTCAGTGGTGTGCACGAGCAACACCTTTAACCCCTCATTTCCAACCCCACAAAGTGAGGACAAAGAGGTTCAGACAAGACACAGGTTTTCCTAAGACCGGTAAGAACAGACTAAGAAAGCTCAGAATCACTGTCCTGGTTGTTTGCTCACAGCAGGCACCCAATGAAGAGCCAGGCCTTGAACTGGCCTTGTCCCCCACCCAAGCACCTCCTCTCAGGGGAATTGTGGCCACCACAGGTGCAGGGAGTAGTTCCTCTCTGCTCACGTCTGAAGCAGGAGCTGCTCCTGGCCTGACAGCCAGCTGAAGGGCCCAGCAGTGGGGCCAGTGGAGCCGATCTCCGTGGGGGCTGGGCAGGAAGTGGGGTGGAGTCTGGGACCTGCCAGCGGAGGTGGGATCTGGTACCCCAAGACTGCCACAACCCAGACGAACCAACCCACTGGGAGAACATGCCTGGGGGTCCCAGAGTCCTGCGAGCCCCACCTGGCACACTCTTCCTCCTCATGATCTCTGCTGCTGGCCTGGGTACGTGGCTGACACGCGGGTACTCGGGAGAGGAGTGGGGGCTGGGGAGGCTGAAGAGGGCACAGGCAGAGAGTAGGGCTACAGGAAGGGAGGCAGAGAGGAGTCAGAAGGAGGGGGGCTGGGAAAAGCCTCTGTGGAAACTGCATCTGTCTGCTTGACTGTCCCAAATAGGCCTAGGGGAGGCTGGAGAGGGCTCAGCAATGTTGAAGGGGCATCCACCGCCCCATGGAGGGAAGCAGGGGTCAGAAGTGCCTTCTCCACCCTGCCTCACAGGTCAAAATGAGGAACTAAGGCTGCCCTTGAGCAGGGCAGAGGGGACCTCCCGGAACACTCCGCTTCGGAGGGAAGAAAATGCTTTCCCTCTCTCTGCCTTGAATCCCAGTCACACCCCTACACAGGGGGCCCCTTCTCAGTGCTGGGGAAGGGGTACCTCATGACACCACCCTCCCCACCCTCAGCAATGCCAGCTGGCAGGGCCTCGACCTGCCTGTCTGACTCAGGAGTTCAGAGAGGCAGCTGATCACACAAGGTTACACTGGAGCCAGGCACGGAGCCTGTGACTCTGAGGTTGCTGCCTCTTTCCCCACTTCTTCCTCCTTGTCTCTTCCTTGCCTCCTCCTCCCCGCTCCAGAAGGGGCAGAGCGGCCATGTGGACTGGCCTGGGGCGCTGAAAGTTGGGGCTTCCCAAGCAGCCAGGCTGGGCCACTCAGCTTCCTCTCACTAACCCCCTCTGAGACACTCCCCTAATCCCCAGCCCAAGGACTAAACTCAACCCCTGACCCCCAGGTTGACAGGTGCAGGTCACAGAGAATGAGGGTAGGCTCAGAGACACTGGACAAGGCAGATCCAAGCTGGCAGGAGGAAGCCCAGGGGGCCTGGGGTTTGAATTCCCTGCCACTCCTGCTGCCCCAGGCTTCTGCTTGTCCCACCTGAAAAATGGCATAATCAGCCCTGACCGGTTTGGCTCAGCAGTTAGATCGTGGGTCCGCAGACCAGAGAGTCCTGGGTTCGGTTCCTGCGAAGGGCACGTATCTCGGTTGCAGTTTGTCCCCGGCCTTGGTTGGGGTCCTGTGGGTGGCGACCACTCGATGTGTCTCTCTCACATCAATGTTTCTCTCTCTCTCTCTTCCTCCCTCTCTTTCTTCCACTCTATCTGGAGATAAATGCAAAAATCTCCTCCGGTGAGGATAAAAAAATAAAAATTTAAAAATTTAAATGGCATAATGAGAGAACCTTCTTCCCTGGGGTTTGTGAAAATTACATAAGATAAAGTGTCAGGTGCAGGGCTGGGCGGAGCTGGGAAAGTAGACCAGGGGGACCTTCAGGAAGAGGTGATATCCAAACTGATTCTGCAAGTTGCTGCCTGGGCAGGAGCACTCTGACACCAGGAAACCAAGTATCCAAATGCAAGAGACGGCATGGGGGGAGCAGGAGTGTGTCACCACCCCAGGTGTCTTACTCTCCTCCCCCAGGATATCCTCAACCCACCCCCCCAAGCTGTGTCCTCTCTCTTGGCAGGGGTGTGTCTCTCTCCTCCTCTAGGTACCCCTCCCCTACCTGTCCCAACACTGTGTGTCCTCTGTCCCCCACACACCCAGGAATGCTGCAGCTGCAGGGCTGGCCGGAGCCTGTGTCCCCATCCGCAGTCCCTGACTTATCGGCCTCTTTGCAGGGCCAGGGGGCCAGACCCTGTGGGTGGACTCGGGCCCGCCGTCAGTGACAGTGTTCGTGGGGGAGGAGGCCCGCCTCCCCTGCGTGCACAAGAGCAGCCTCCCCCAAAGCAGACCTAATGTCACGTGGTGGCGGATCCTTGAAGGGAACTTCACGTGGCCCCCTCAGCACTACAACTTGGGCGAGGTCAATATGGGTGAGCTGACCATCCCATCGGTGAACAAGAGCCACAGAGGCCTATACAGGTGCCATGTTCAGGAAAACGAAACGGAAATGCGCTCCTGTGGCACCTACCTCCGTGTGCGTGGTGAGTGCGGTCCCACGGCGGCAGCTGGGGACTGCTGGCCTCCTGTCTGGGAAGCGGGGGCAGAGCCAGAGCCTGCATCACGGCATCCTTACTTCCCGCTCCCACACGTAACCCTTTCTCATCTGCACGTGGGGGCTTTCAGTGGGGCCTTGCTGGGGGCGGGGCCTTGCTGGGGGCGGGGCCAGCCGCCAGGGCTCTGAGCAGCGCCCCGTCCTCACAGAGCCTACCCCCAGACCCTTCCTGGACATGGCGGAGGGCACCAAGAACAACATCATCACAGCTGAGGGGATCATCCTGCTGTTCTGCGCTGTGGTGCCAGGGACACTGCTGCTGTTCAGGGTGAGCCACTTGGGACCAGGCCCCCGAGTCGAAGGGTCCCCACCCAACACTTGGGAGAATGATAGCACCCACCCCACAGGGGCCATGGGGGTGGGGGAGTGTGAACAAATTAACACAATGACAGGGATTTACACGGTGCTGGGGGCGGTGTCCTTGCTCAGTCTCCCCTCAAGGCTGTCCTCATTGCCCATCTCTAGGGATGTTCTCACTCTATACCTCCCCCTCAAAGGTACTTTACTCTCCCCTGACCCAGGAATGCTGTGCCCTCCAGATGTAGCCAAGGCCAGGGCAGATGGGGGCTGGGGTCCTCCCAGTCTCTGACCTGCAGTCCCTTTAGGCCACAGGGCAACTATAGCAATTTACTATTGATGTTATTATTCATGGAGAACAACTAGGCAGTAGAGACAGCCAAAAGCGGCTTGGACCCAGAGAGACTTGCTATTTACCCAATATGTGGCTTTCAGCAACATCCCTTAGTTTTGGTAAAGCACCTCCTGACATCTAGGAGGGTCTGAAAACATACCCCTCCTTCCTCCCCCCCAGAAACGGTGGCAGAATGTGAAGTTCGGGGTGGACCCCAGAGATGACTATGAAGATGAAAATCTTTATGAGGTGAGTGGAAGGTGGGGACAGATTAGGAGCAAGTATGTCCGGGGGGGTCCTCATGGGCTAGGCTGGGGGCAGGGCCCTAGGTATCAGGACCCTGAGGCCCACCACCACGTTTGCACCCACCCCAGGGCCTGAACCTTGATGACTGCTCCATGTACGAGGACATCTCCCGGGGCCTCCAGGGCACCTACCAGGACGTGGGCAGCCTCCACATCGGAGACGTCCAGCTGGAGAAGCCATGACTGTGACCAGCCAGCTAGGCTGCCCCTCCCTGCTGTGCTCCCGGCTCCAGTGTCTCCCTTTCTCCCTGGCACCAGCTCTTTTCACAATCATTCCTGGGAGTGTCCTGCATCAACTTCCCCCTTGGGAGTGTCCATGCTTCCTCCGTCTAGACTGCCCTCATCCCTTCCACACACCCTAACTCAGTCCTCTCTCTGCTGCCCTTCCAGGCTCCCACCCACTCACCCACCCAGCTGGTAATGAGCCCTTAATCACTGCCTCTAGGGGACTGATTGTAGCAGCCTCAGTGTCACCTCCCCCCTCCCTGCTCTGTCATGGCCACTTAGCAATAATAAATGCTTCCCAACTACAGACCTTGGCAGCAGTCATGGATCTCATGGGGACCACCCACCCTCCTCCCCTGGGACCCAGGAGTCCAGGCCTCCAGTTCCCTCCAGATCCAGGAGTCTGCCCCCCCCACACACACACACACACCCCGCTGCCCACACTCAGTACCTGGGACCGGGTAGCCAATCTTAGCTGCCCCCCTGGGAGAAACAGCAAGTGTCTTGGGGAGGGATCTGCCCCAGGCCATGTCTTCCCTGAGCAGGGTGGGGGACACAGAACACAGGAGGGAATCGAGGTGATCATATTTATTTAGGCACATTTAAGTCTCAGAATTACAGGGGACTGTCTGGTGAGGCTAGCACCGAATCCTTCTATGGCCCCACCTGTTCTCTGGGAGCAGACTTGTGGCAGGGGATGTGGAGAGTCTGTGGTCCTAACCTGGGGAAGGGGCAGAGACAGAGGCGCAATGACAGAGAGGCACCGATATGCCGCGTTTCTGAAATAGAGAGGGGAGAAAGACAGACACAGAGAGATAGTGACAGACACAGAGCAAGTGAAGGGACAAAGAAGTACAGGGAATCAGAGACACACAGCAGAAAGAGATAGAAAGATCCACAGAACAACGGACACAGAGAGGAAGCAACAGGTGGGAAATGGCTGCATGGCTAAGCAGAGACCAGAGGTGGGAAGAGAAGGGCTCCAGGGAGAGAGTGAGAGAGAGGAGCGGGGACGGGCGGGGAGCCCCCGGCGGAGAAATGGGGAGAGAGACAGAGAGACAGAGACAGGGAGGGGGACTCGGATAGAAACAGAGAGGCAGAGAAAGAGAGGAAGACGGAAAGGGGGAGGCTGCCAGCCTGAGGCCGACGCAGTCGCCCCCAGCCCGCCGGGAGGTGACGGCAGACACCGGCAGAGGTGAGAGCGTGGAGCCCGCGCCCCGCAGACCCACGACCGGCCCCGCGGCGAGCGATCGGCGGGGGCGGGGCGGGGCCGGTGCCCGCGGGGGCCGGACGGGCAGCGAGAAGGGGAAGGAAGCGGAGGTGCCGGGCGGGCGCGGGGCGCGGGCAGGAAGCGGGGAGGGGCGGCGGGGCGGGGGCCTCCGGAAAAACGCCCCAACTTCCTGCCCCGCCAGAGCCAGGAAGCGGGAGCCGGGACGCAGGGCCGGGATCGCCGAGCCCGACCTCGGGCGCCCCGCCGGTCACCTCCCCGCGCGGACACCAGGTACACGGTCCGCGGCCCCGCCCGGCTCCTCCCCTCGGCGGCTCGGGGACGTGGGAGGAGGATGGAGGGGCTGGGGCGCGGCCGGCAGTGGGGGGGGCCTCCTCGGGCCCCCTGAGCCAGCGGCCGCCCCTCCCTGGGCCTCAGTTTTCCCATCTGTCAAAGGGGCAAAGAGAGGAGAACTGGTACCTGCCGGGTGACAGTAGATGGGGGTGAGGCGAGCGAGGCCGGGGTCACAGCCTCCCACTGCCCAGCGGAGGAGGAATGATCACTCCCACTGTACGGGTGGGGAAACTGAGGCCAGAGAGCAGAACCGGCTCGCCGCAGGGCGCACACGTGATTCCCAGTGGAGTTGGGATTTGAATTCGGAAGTGCCGTCCGCTGAGCGCCGTCCTCCAACCCCGCTGGCTTTAGGACCCCCTAAAAAGAAAAACGAGTTAGCGACGTTGTAGGCCGCTCTGAAGCTGAAGGTTGCAGAGCGCGTTTGAAAGCGTTTTTGGAAATCTCTTTTTCTGGGCTATTAATTATACCCCCAGGGCTGGGTTGTGGGGGACAGAGCTGGCGATATTATCCCATTGTATAGATAGGAAGACTGAGGCCCGGAAAGAAGTAATTGCTTATTCCAGGTTACAGTGCATGTCAGTGGGAAAGGTACGTTCGAACCCAGGATTTTTGCTTCCGAGCCAAGGGGAAGGTGTGCTGGGGTGGGGTTTGGGGTGGGGGTGCGGGGAGAATTCATGTACGAGCATTGGGAATTCAACTGATCCCCGAGTTAGGGAGCCAAAATAGGGTGGGGGGCCCTGTCCCGGAACTAAGGAGCCAGGGTGACCGAGATCTCAGATTGAGCCCTGGCTGTGGGGCTAGAACCCTCTGCACCTCCGGCCGGAGAATGGGCGGGGGGAACTGGGGGCGGGGCCCAGGGAGTGACGGGAGCAGTCGAGATACGGAAACGCGTGTCCTCCAAGGCAGGCCAGAGCGGCCCCATCTGGCCAGCGTGGCTCAGTGGGGAGCTAGAGCGGCCGGCAGGAGGCATAGAGTCATCTGGCAGGAGAGGGCTAGAGCGGCTGGCGGGAGGAGTGGAGCTAGAATTAAAGGTGGCTGCTGTGGCGGCTAGAGCGACTAGGAAGGGGTGGGGGGGACCCCGGAGCCGACGCGCGGAGGCTTGGGTCCTGGTGGCTGCGGTGACTTCTCCAACACGGAGCAGGTGAGGGACGCGGCCCCCGGCGGTCGTCACACCCTGATTTGGGACGTCCTCCCCAGCATCCCTGGCAGTGCACACCGCCACGTTCCCTGTAGGATTTGGGGCCCGTGTAGACCAGCCATGTCCCATGTAGGTTTGGGGGCTCTTGTAGACCCGCCACGTTCCATGTAGATAACAGGGTTCTACAGACTCCCCAGGTTTCTTCTAGCCCCTGTGGAGACCCATTCCTTACATTCATGGGATCCCCATCGATCAGTAGCATCCCCTAGAATCCAGGGCTCTGTAGATCCTGGGTCTAGGAACCACCACAGGCCCCTATACAGTTCTGGTCCCTTTTTAAGTCTCCAGAGGTCCCATAGACTGGCTACTTTCTCTGGTTTCATGATCATGTGTGACCCTCAGATCCCTGTAGACCCACCATGTGTGAAATGGAATCTGGGCCCCTATGGACTCACCTTGACTACTGTGTATCTGAGGTTCTTTAAGGCTCCCAGAAGCTCATAAAGACCAGGATTATCCATTCAATATTTTATAGACCCTGAGCCCTGCATAGAACCCAGGTGCCCATGCTGTCCCCCACAAGTGTCCACTTTGCTCTAGGATCCCCACCCTAAATCTGCCCTGATGCCTGCCCACCCCCTACCCCCACCATTCACATAGCACGCCCTCTGCTGGACCTCAGACCTTGTCATTTGCCTAAAGATCCATCTGACAGCTTCAACCTTTGTGGCAGCCCCTCGCCCCCGCCCCCCATCCCCATCCCCTAAACAGCCAATCCCCCCACCCCATCCTCTCTCAGCCCAGACCCTCTGTGCAGCAGCAGAGTCCAACCTGCATTTCTTCCCAGGCCGCAGTGCCCACATATCCCTGACCTTCTTGGGCCCCATAAGGAGACCTGATGTGACTCAGCTTTGGTTCAGATTTTAGTTTCCTAAGGTTGGGGTTCCCCATGCTCTGAAGCAGCACATTATAGTAGTTAAATGCATAAACTCTGAAGCCAGACTGCCTGGATCTGAATCCTGGTTCTGTCCTTTATGAGCGGTGTCTAAGTTTTCTCCTGTGTAAAATGGGGATAACAATAATAATGACCTCAAGGGGTCACTGAGAGGACTAAATTGGCTAAGACGGATGAAGCAGTAATGCTATGCCTGGCACATACTTAATGGTACTTAGTGCACATTAAGTGTTAGTTATTATTTCCTATTATTGTGACGAGGAATACAGGAGATCGTACGTGTCAAGTGCATGATTTGGGGGGCTGCCTGGCATTTGCTCAGATGACCTGTGTCTTCTCCTGTGCTCTTTTGTAATCACCCTGTTTCTGTTGAACCTGTCCACTCCCAAGTGAGATGAGCATGGACTCTCCGTGTTCGTGGTCATGTTTTCCAGTCCAGAAGTTGCAGCTGGCAGCCCAGGGAAGGTTTTCCATCTCTGGTGGGAATAGCAGTAGCATGGGCTGCTTGTGTTTATGAGAGCTGAGTTACTGTGTGAGAAGCACTCAGAGCAATGCCTGGCACCCTGTAAGTGCTATGTAAGTTTAGCTCTCATAATAAATATTTACTATTATTTTTCTGCCTTGGTTTGCAATTTCATTTATGTGAACATTTAACAATGCTCAAATCTTAACTTACCCAAGCTTGGATGTTATACAGACCCCTTTATGGAAAAGAATAAAAATAATGCCTGCTTGGGTGAACCCATGGGATGGCATTTGGACTCCAGAAAGCATCATTGTTTAATGATCACAATCAAAATCTTAGCTACCATTTACTGAGTATTAGGGAGGAGGCCTGTGGAAGAGGGAGAAGGGTGGATCTCAGGCAACTAGGATTATAAATAGCCTTGGACCTATGGGGAGAGCCCCCACCCCCACTGGTTCACCCCACTCCTGTTTCCACAGCTCTTCCTGCCCGACATGGGCTCGTGTGGCATTAGTCAGACAAATTAAGGACACAGAAGATGTCAGTGGGAAGACGCAGGGAGAAGTGGAGACATTAAGGGAGATGACATGGCAGAAAGAGATATGAGACAGCGACTCAGAGAGGGGCAGGGACAGTGGCTGCAGAAACCAACATGGGGAGACAGAACCAGAGGCAGAAGAGAGACAGAAGGGAAAGGCAGGGAGCAACAGAAGCAGGGATGGGGTGGGGATGCCTGAGGGGGAAGGAGGAAGGAGGGGGGAGCAGAGACAGTGGGAAAAATGAGGCAGGTCCAAAGGAAGGGAGAGAGAAAAATGAGGAAACAGGGAGAAGAGAGGTAAAGATGAGGTCGATTCAAGGGAGAGACAGCCAGGAAGCACTGGCTGGAGAAAGGAGAGCCAGCAAGACAGACAGACATGGGTGAGGGAGGCAGACACACCTTTGGGATGAGTTGGCTGAGGATTATTCCTTGTTTTTCTGCAACTGAAAGCCAGAAAGATATCAGATGCCTGAGGGAAAGGGTCCGGGGACCCTTGGTCCCAGAGGGAGGAGGGTTCAGAGTTTTATTTTCTTATGTAGACAGTTGGGGGTTGGGGGATTTGCCATTGTGATTTCCTGTCACAGGAAGTGGGGCTAGTGGGTTCAGAGGCAACATCCTGCCCCAAGCCTGTCACAGATCAGAGGAGAGCCCCCACACACCCCAGTTCTACTCCTACTACCTCTCCTTTAACCTTCCCCACTCTACTGGCCTGCAGACCCTGCCTCTGAAGGGCCCAGCCCCCCCTTCTCCCTCAGACCCAGGAGTCCAGGCCCCCAACCCCTGCTCCCTAGGATCCCAGAGTCTGAGCCCGAGCCCCCTCCTGCATTAGGGACCCAAAAATTGCAAGCTCTCTCATGGACCCAGGCTCCTGGGACTCCAGCTTCTCCCCCACAAGTCTCCCTGTCCTTGGGCTCCCCGCCCTGGCTGGCCGCTGAAGGGCTCTTTGTCGCCACACAGAGGCCTCATTGAGCTGCGGAGGCCCAGACGGGGGAAGGCTGTTTACTCACCTTCACACCTGGGCCAGGAATCTGTGAGTAACCGCCCTGTGCCACCTCCTCCCATCCCCTAACCACGGCCCCTCCTCTTCCCCCAGCCCTGCAGAGCCCATGGAGGCAGACAGCGTCCTGGCCAGAGGGGCGGTGAGTGGAGAGAGCCAAGGGGTAAGAGGGTTGGGGGGCTCTGAGGTGGGGAGCACGGTGGGCTGAAGCCAACCCTCCTCTTCCACAGGCCCCAGGGCCCCCCCGACCTGGCCTGGTGCCCATCAGCATCATTGGGGCTGAGGATGAGGATTTTGAGAACGAACTGGAGACGGTGAGGAGGAGATGGAGTGAAAAAGCTTCTGTCCTTGGCTCCCTGGGGCTTCAGCCCGTCAAGTCCCAGCTTCAGGTCCCCTCCCACCTCAAGTCCAGTTCTGTCCTTGTATCCTCTCAGTGCCTCTCTCTCTCTCTCTCTCTCTCTCTCTCTCTCCATCAGAAAGTGCCAGGGAATGGGGAGGGTCAAGCCCAAGGCCCTTCTTCTACGCCCCACAGTCTCACCTCCTTCCCTATTCCCCCAGAACTCAGAGGAGCAAAACAGCCAGTTCCAGAGCCTGGAGCAGGTGAAGCGACGCCCAGCCCACCTGATGGCCCTCCTGCAGCACGTGGCCCTGCAGTTCGAGCCAGGACCCCTGGTGAGGGCGGGGCTGGGCCAGGCCAGAGTGGTCAGTGCATTAGGCCGGTGGAGATGAGCCGGGAGGGTCTAACAAACAGATCTGGAAAGCAGATCTAGAACTAGAGAGCCAGAGGGCCCGCCGCAGGATCCAGACAAGATCACAGGTGCCTGTATGAATCAGCTGCATGTGCAGGCCGGGAGAGCCCCCGGCAGGGCCATGCAGAGAGTGACAGAATCCAGAAGCCTGGGAGAAACCGTGCCCCCACCCCCTCCTGTGCCTGTGGCGCTGTCACCCATCAATGCAGACTTTCCCACGGACTCTGGAAATCGAATCTTTCGCTCTGTGGCCTTGGCAGGTGCCACCAGTCTGTCGTTAAGGGCTGGTGCTTGGGAGAATCCATTAGCTTCCTCGGATCTAGGTGGTGCAGCAGGCCCTGATTCAGAAACAAGCAGCCCACAGGCAGAGAGAATGTAATCAGTGAGCCAGAAACGTCCTGTAGCAGACAGAAAACGCCCAGGAGCTACCGATGCAGAGCCGTGCTGTGCAAACCACCGGGAGTCTAGAGGACCCAGTGGGTGATGTTGGAAGGAAGAAGCTCTGTGGACAAGGGTCTCTTTCCAGGAAGCCCCAGTGCAGCCCGCACAGCCGAGCGCGGGGTTAGCCCAGGGCGCTGGGCTGTACTGGAAACACGCAGCAGATCCCTCCAAAAGTCAGGAGACTGGCGGAAATGCCAGGGGGGAAGCCTGGGGGATGCAGAAGGAAGGGCACGGGCACTGGCACCGAAGCCTTGGAAACTGGCAGGAAATTAGGAACTTGCCTTCTCTCCAGAAAAGCAGCAGACCCTCCCTTGGTGCACAGATGTTCTGGCCCTCAGCCTGGGGCTTTCTAGAACTGGAGCGCTGGGACTCAGCCCAGGGATGGTGCTGACCAGCAGGTCCTTCCGCAGGTTGGAACCTGAGGCCTGAGAGGGCCAGGGTTTGGCTGAGGTGACCGCAGTGGCCTCCAGCATTTTGAGATGTGTCCTCAGGCTGCTCCCTCATCCGTCAGCTTGGGGAGCAGCTGAGGGTTAGTTGTGGTCCTGGGCTGCTTCCCGGTGGCCTTTCATGGGGTTTTTGCTTTAGGGTGGGGGTGGGGGGTGACACCTATTTGTTGAAAGTGTTTAGAGAGTCGCACCCCCACTGGGCAGAGTCCTTAGCACACTGAGACCCAGACCATGTCCCTTACCTGATACAAGCACCCCCGGAGTCAGGACAGGTTGGAGTTCCCTCTGCATTGCCAGCATCACCCAACACAGGGCTGGCACAGAGGCAGACCCAGGAAATGCCTCACGAGAGAACATGTGAGCCCTACTTGCTCACCTGTGTATGCACCCAGCCCCCACCGCGCACTGGGCCCCGGCAGACACGATGAATCAGAACCTGCACCCCGCCCCGGCAACACGAACCCTCAAGTTGTTCGTGGTATTTCTAGACAATGGAGTGTGGTGGCTGCCTGGTTGCAATGCCAGCGTTGCCACTTACTAGCTGTGTGAACTTGAGTAAACTTGAGCTCAGTTTTGTCACCTGCGAAATGGGATAGCTGTCCCTGTGAGCGAGCAGGTTTGTGTGTACAAAGGGTTTAGAAGGCGTCTGGAATGTAGCTGGCGGTAGTGGCAGCAGGGAGGAGACAGAGCCACAGGGAACCATTTCACAGGATGAACAATGACCGAATGCTCAAGGTGGCCCTGGGGAGGCCTCGAGACAGGCAGGGCCTGGGCGTGGAGATGGTGGAGATCAGGGAGCACACTTCCTAGAGGATTTGAGCCCCGAGACTTTGCAAGGACAAGTGTGGTTTGGGTGGTGGGGAGGGAGGACAGGTCACACTCTGTCTCCCCAGCTCTGCTGCCTGCACGCGGACATGCTGGGCTCACTGGGCCCCAAAGAGGCCAAGAAGGCCTTCCTCGACTTCTACCACAGCTTCCTGGACAAGACCGCGGTAAGGGACACCTTCCAGGGGCCCCAGCCCTCCTGCCTTTGGCTCTGGAAAGCTACCTGCACCGCACGGAGGGCAGCATGAAGGGCGGCCTGGCCGGGGGAGCCCCCGTACCAGCCTGGCCCTCCCCCCACCGCTCCTCCCCTCACACCACCATTCCCAGGGGCACCCACGCTGCCGTCTCGTCACTGCCGAGTCCTCCCCTTCACTCCATTATCTCTCTCGAGCAGATTCTGCGGGTGCCTGTGCCTCCCACGGTCGCCTTTGAACTGGGTAAGAAGAGGGGACTTTGGGATGCGGGAGGAGTCTCTAGCAGGGGCCAGGAGGGAGCTCGCGGGCCCGCGCTCCTTGGTCAGTGGCGGCTCCTGGCCATAGCAGCCCAAGGAAGCATGACTGTTGGAGTCTGAGGGTGGGTGGGGAGCCAAGGCCCAGGAAACTGGCCCCCAGCCCATGCCCCTCTTCCTGCAGACCGCACACGGCCTGACCTCATCTCCGAGGACATCCAGCGGCAGTTCGTGCAGGAGGTGATGCAGAACCAGCAGGCCGCCGTCAGCCGGCAGCTGGAGGACTTCCGCTCCAAGCGGCTCATGGGCATGACACCCTGGGAGCAGGAGCTGGCCCAGCTGGAGGCCTGGGTGGGGCGGGACCGCGCCAGCTTCGAGGCCCGGGAGCGGCACGTGGCAGAGCGGCTGCTGGCCCACCTGGAGGAGATGCAGTGAGTGGGGCCAGCCCTCCCCGCCACCCCAGCCGTGTCGGGGCTCCCCCTGCAGCTCTGCATCCATTCCTTAGCATCTTCCCTCGACTTCTGGGCCCCACAGCCCTGGCATTTTAGTTCATCCTGTTTTTCATCTCCCCTTCCTAGCTTTGGGGTCTCTTCCAGTTTCAGGTCTGTCCGAGGCCTGTATTCAGGCCTGGCACTTGGGTCCCGTCCTTGTCACTTCTGCTCGCTGCGCCCCGATGAGGTCATCTCTCTTCCGTGACCCTCTTTCCCAGTGCCCTCCCTGCCTCTCCTCTGTCCTGTCCCAGCTTCAGAGGGACAGCAGTGGACATGTGTGCTGCGTGGGCAGGGACCCCAGGCTTAGCAAGTTTATCTTTCTTCTCCTTTCAGACACACCATCTCTGCCGACGAAGAAAAAAGGTAATGGAAGCAGAGAGGACAGCAGACAGGCACTGCAGTGTCCCGGGCCCCAGGGAGGGGCGCCAGGGGTGCGGGTCCTGGCCCCGGGAGCCCTCGCCCCTTTCCTGAGACACCCAGCGGGAAGTGGTTGTGGGGGTGGGGTGGGAAGCGAACTCGGAGGGGAAAGCCTGGGGGAGCAGTGTGCATGTGTGTGTGTGGGGTCCTTACTGTCCCCTCCCCACAGTGCCGCCGTGGTCAGCGCCATCAGCCTGTACATGCGCCATCTTGGGGTGCGGACCAAGAGCGGGGACAAGAAGTCGGGGAGGAATTTCTTCCGGAAAAAGGTGCTTCTCTGAGTGCTTCCTCCCCAGAGACCCCGTTGGGTCCAATCCCTCTGTGTTGGTGGCTCAGAAATACCAGCTCCTTCTGGCCTCCCACTCGCAGGTGATGGGGAACCGGCGGTCAGACGAGCCGACCAAGACCAAGAAAGGACTGAGCAGCTTCCTGGACGCTGCCCGGTGGAACCGGGGAGAGCCACCGGGTGAGACGCCCAGCCTCTCTGCCCTGATGTCCCCAGGCCGCCCACCCCCCCTCACGGTCCCATTGGTCCCATCTCTCGTTTCAGCCCCAGATTTTCGACACCTCAAAGTGGAGGCTGAAGGTAATGGTCCTGAAGCCAGAGCATTCATTTGGGGAACCTAAGAGAGGAGGAGGGGGTCTCTCGGGCCTGAGGGAAGAGGGGGCCGGGGGTGGACTCCTGAGTCTGGAGGAGGAGGGGTCTCCTGGGCGATGGAGAGGACTGGGCTGCAGCACAGCGTCTCGGATCCCCCAGGCCACTGTGGATTCGTTACTGGACTCTCATTTCCCCCTTTTCTTCCTCAATGTCTCCCCAGCTGAGAAGCCTGGCCTCACAGACCGGAAGGGAGGCCTGGGGGTGCCCTCCCGGGACCGTAATGTCGGGGCCCCTGGACAAGACTCCCCCGGAGTGTCACTGCATCCTCTGTCTGGGGACAGCCCTGACCGGGAACCGGGTGAGAGTTTCCCCTTGTTCTCCCCACATGTTCCTCCTTGCTGCTGGTCACCAGTGTCATTCATACAACCGCCCCTTCCCTTAGTTCACCCTTTCCATGGCTCTCCTCCCAGGCTCCGACCTCTGTTTTGGGGATGTTCCCCACCTCCGTGGACTACATTTCCCATCACCCCCACAGCTTCGCTTCCCAGAACCTTCTCTGCGTACATTGCCAGTCAGCCCCGGGAGATGGCCACTTCCTTTCACAGTCCTCGGGTGGCCCTAGCCCCTGGGACCTCAGCTCCTGGGGCAGGCCCAGGTTCAAGTCCCAGCTCCGCGGCTTGCTTCTGCTACACCCCGGCAGCCACCGGGTCTGTCTCTTCCTCTAAGCGGGGGACATCCTCTTCCCGAAAGTCCTGGTTGAGGGTCGGGAGAGCAGGTGGATGTGGAGACATTGAGCAGAGCATCCAGCCTCCCCGCCCATCCTGTGGGCCCCAGCCGTCCACGGCTGCGTGCTCAGAGGTCTTTCTGTCCGTCCGTCTGCCGTGGAAGCACGGAACAGCCGCTTGGTGTCTGCCAGGCACTGGACGGTGCAGCCCCTCACTCCTCATGCCATGGTGGAGGAAACAGACCCCCAGAGTGGCGTCTGTGCCCAAGGGACCTCCCAGCCAGCCCTGCCCTCCCTGCGCTCCCACAGGTGTTGATGCCTCACCGGAGCTGGGGGACCCACCCCTGCAGGGCCCAGCCAGCCTGGAGCCCCCGGCGCCCCTGGAGAGCACCGAGGAGGGTCCTGATACCGAGAGGTACCCAGGCGGGGGGCTGGGGGCGCTGAGCGCAGCAGTCGGGGCTGGAAAGATGGGTGTTGGGGTCTTGCTGCCATTCGCACCTGCTGTCCCCAAGCCACCTCCACTTGGCCTGCTCCTCCCTCTTCCCTCTTCCCCCCTTTTTCCTTCTTATCCCTTCTTCCGCCCCCTTCCTCCCTCTTCTCCCTTCTCCCCCTTTTCCTTTTATTATCTCCTCTTTCATTCCTTTTCCTCCCTTTCTTCTCTTCTTCTTTTTCACAATTATTTCTCCTCTTCTTCCTCCCTCTCTGTCCTTTCATCAGCCTCTGCCCCTCCCCCTCTCCTCCTCTGTCCCTGCCCTTCATCCCTCAGCTCCTCCCGGCCCCTCCCTCCACCCCTTCACTTTTCATCCCTCCCTCTTCTCAAGCCTCAGCCCGCTGCCTTGCTCCTGCCTCCTGGTGCCCCTCCCCTCAGCCCCCAGTCCTCTGTGCTCCCTGCCTGGGGGCCCTGTCCCCCTCACAGTTGGGGGGCAGGTTCTGCCCCCTGCCTGTCCTTGTGCCGCTGCTTTGGGGGACCTTTGGTGGGCAGGGGGAGGTCAGTTGGGTTCCATCTGGGTCCACCTCTGACCCTGTGCCCCTTTCTCCTCAGAAGGTGGAAGAGGTGGGTGCTTGGGCCCTGGGTCTGGGGGAGGGCTAGCCCCTCCCCCATTTCTCCCAGCCCCTCCCCTCCCCCCATGGGCCAACCACTCCCCTTCACCCCTGAGAGGGGTGGGTGGGGACACCACCCTCCCAGCCAAAGAGCTAAGTATTAAAATCCCCCTTCTCCCATCTCCAACTCCTGGCTCTGCCCCCAACCCCCACCTCAGGGAGGGAGGGGTCAGTCCTGTGTTCCACACTGGGTTCCCCTTCCCTCCCCCACCAAATTTCAGTATCCCTCCTGACCACCCCCTACTGCCCAGCACCCCTAGATCCCACTGCTCTTCTGACTCTCTCCTCTCTTCTGTTGCATGTTCGATTTCTGTCCTGGTCTCTCCCTGTCCCTGTCCTGGTCTGTCCCTGTCCTGGTCTCCTGTCCTGGTCTGTCCCTGTCCCTGTCCTGGTCTGTCCCTGTCCTGGTCTCTCCCTGTCCTGGTCTGTCCCTGTCCTGGTCTCTCCCTGTCCCTGTCCCTGTCCTGGTCTGTCCCTGTCCTGGTCTCTCCCTGTCCCTGTCCTGGTCTGTCCCTGTCCCGGTCTGTCCCTGTCCCTGTCCTGGTCTGTCCCTGTCCCTGTCCCGGTCTGTCCCTGTCTTAGTCTCTCCCTGTCCCTGTCCTCTCCCCATCTTTCCCTGTCCTGGTTTCTCCCTGTTTGTCCCTGTCCTGGTCTCTCCCGTCTGTCCCTGCCGTGGTCTGTCCCTGTCCTGGTCTCTCCCCATCTCTTTCTGTCCTGGTCTTTCCTTGTCTCTGTCCTTGTCTTGGCCTCTGCCTGACTCTGTCCTTGGCCTCGGGGTCCAGGCTATCGGGGCGTCTGGGGCGCTCGGAGAGCCTGCGGGTGAGTGACCGCCGCCGGCCTTCCCGGGGCAGCCTCGGGGCTAAGGGCCGGGGTGGGGGCCGCTCCCGAAGCGACGTGGACATGGACCCCAGCTCTGCCACGGCCGTGCTTGGCCCTGCCCGACGAGCCACGTACGTCACTCCAATTCCCCCCCAACCACTGAGTCAGCCAGGAGAGGCAGGGAGGGTGGGGGAGGGGGCCTTGACAAAGTCGTGAGAACTGGGTATTGAATGCTGAGGTCACTGAAGGCCTACAGTGGTCACAGGAGAGGGGTAGGACAGTTTGTTCTCGAAATCTGGGGGCTGGTTTGCAGCATGGGCCATCCTAGGGGCATGGATGCTTAAGCCACAGAAGGGGGTTGGACACTAGGAGTCAAAGTCTCTCTGGGCGCCCTGAGCCAGGGCCTTAACAAGGCCTTTGTCCCACAGCCCCGAGCCTGGAGATGAGGGGGAGCCGGGACGGTCAGGACTAGAGCTGGAACCAGAAGAACCCCCCGGCTGGCGGGAGCTCGTCCCCCCAGGCACCTTGCACAGCCTGCCCAAGAGCCAGGTGAAGCGGCAAGAGGTCATTAGCGGTGAGTGCCACCTTCTCCAGCCCTCCGTGGCCAAGGACACAGTCCAGCTCCACAGAGACAGACAGATGCAGGGAGATGTCCATCCCAGTGTTACTTACAACAGGCAGAGCACGAAGGCAGAGGGGCCATTTGTTACAAAAACTGTAGACCAGCCACTCAGTGGACCAGCAGCGCTGCTGGCAAGGCGGCCTCTCTGAAGACTGTCACGCGAGGCCGTGCTGATGTTATGAGCAGGGGACGTATATGAGATTGTGTTTCTAGCGTGAGCCTTCGTTTCCCCGTTTGTGAAATGTGGGCAGCAATCATTCCTGTCGCAAAGGGCCGCCGTGAGGATGGACGAGTCCCGTGACGCGTGTAGCGCAGTGTTGGCGTGAGGGCAGAGTCACCCGCTGTGGCTGCCACAATCCCGGGGAGATCGATCATCAGTATATTCGTAGTCTGTGTTTCTGGGCAGAGGGGGTGGGAACATCGTTTCTGTATTGATTCTTTTCTGTGATTTCGAAGCGTGTGGGTGTAAAGGGGATTCAGCAAAAGTAGATGCTTTTGGAAGTTTCCTTGAAGAAGGTACTCATTCAGAATTTTTAGAGCAGTAGGTGAATGCTTTTCAGGTCCCAGAATATGATCAAAACCTAAGCAGTGCTCTCAGAACTTTCTGGAATGATGGAAATGTCAATATTTGCGCCATCCAACACGGTAATGAGCAGCCACATAATGGCCATTGAACACTTGAACTGTGGCGAATACAACCGAGAACTGAATTTTGTGTTTCACTTCACTTTAATCAATGTTTGAAGAACTGTATGTGGCTAGGGGCCACCACTTCGGGGGGCATAGCAAGTTCTCTCACCAGAAAAATATGCGTAACACACAAAACCGTGCATTTAGTCTCCGGGCACTTCCGGGGCCCTTGGAGCTCAGGCACGCACCCCGCTGGGCCCTGGACCTGAGGCTGTCAAATCCCCCTGTGTGCAGAGGGAGCCGTCGTCCCGGAAACCAAGGCTGGTTCATTTGCTGGACGGTTAGGCACTGAACACAGCTGCAAGCTTGCTAGTGTGGGGTGACCTAGTCGTCCTGGTTTGCCCAGGACTTTCCCCATTTTGGCACTAAAAGCCCCGTGTCCTGGGAAGCCTGTGGGTGCCGAGCACATTGGTCACCCTGGCTGCCGCTGCTACAAAGGAGAGGCAGGGAGTCGGACAAGTCCTCAGCGGCTCTCTGAGGGGCAGAGGACGTCACCCCAGAGAGAGTCGTCCCCATCCCATCCCTTTCTCCTCGTCCCCCAGCCTGCCTCTGAGACTGCCCCCCGTAGTTGGCCCCCTCCCCAACCATGCTTCTTCCTGGTGGCCCGGTAGAGTTGCTGGTGACGGAAGCCGCCCACGTGCGCATGCTGCGGGTGCTGCACGACCTCTTCTACCAGCCCATGGCCGACGGCGGCTTCTTCCCCCTCGAGGAGCTGCAGAACATCTTCCCCAGCCTGGACGAGCTCATCGAGGTGCACTGTGAGTGCAGGGCCCTGGCCCTACTCTGCACCCCACCACTGGCTCCCTCCTGTGAGGCCTTGGGGCCTAGCAAGTTCTCCTGGAACCCCCATCACGGGCACCCTCTGTTCTGGCACTGGGGACAACCCCACCCTGGAACCCCTGAGCTCACATTCCAGGGGGGCAGCCCACCGATCCCAAGGATCAGACCAACACACCTGTGGCCCCACCCCCAGTGGGCTGTACATACAATCTGGCCGCTCCTCACTGCACCCCCCTATCCTCACGCACCCCCTATCCTCACTGCACCCCCATCCTCACTGCACCCCTATCCTCACACACCCCCCTATCCTCACTGCACCCCTTATCCTCATGCACCCCCTATCCTCACTGCACCCATCCTCACGTACCCCCTATCCTCACTGCACCCCCTATCCTCACGTACCCCCTATCCTCACTGCACCCCTATCCTCATGCACCCCCTATCCTCACACACCCCCATCCTCACGCACCCCCCATCCTCACGCACCCCCCCATCCTCACGCACCCCTATCCTCACTGCACTCCCTATCCTAACGCACCCCCATCCTCACTGCACCCCCATCCTCACGCACCCCCTATCCTCACGCACCCCCATCCTCACTGCACCCCCTATCCTCACGCACCCCCCATCCTCACGCACCCCCCATCCTCACGCACCCCCATCCTCACTGCACCCCCATCCTCACGCACCCCCCATCCTCACGCACCCCCTATCCTCACGCACCCCCCTATCCTCACGCACCCCCATCCTCACTGCACCCCCCATCCTCACGCACCCCCATCCTCACGCACCCCCATCCTCACTGCACCCCCATCCTCACGCACCCCCTATCCTCACGCACCCCGATCCTCACTGCACCCCCCATCCTCACGCACCCCCCATCCTCACGCACCCCTATCCTCACGCACCCCCCTATCCTCACGCACCCCCATCCTCAACTGCACCCCCCATCCTCACGCACCCCCTATCCTCACGCACCCCCTATCCTCACGCACCCCCATCCTCACTGCACCCCCCATCCTCACGCACCCCCTATCCTCACGCACCCCCATCCTCAACTGCACCCCCCATCCTCACGCACCCCCCTATCCTCACGCACCCCCTATCCTCACGCACCCCCATCCTCACTGCACCCCCCATCCTCACGCACCCCCTATCCTCACGCACCCCGCAGCCCTGTTCCTGGATCGCCTGATGAAGCGGAGGCATGAGAGCGGCTACCTCATCGAGGAGATCGGAGATGTGCTGCTGGCCCGGGTGAGGGTGCCCAGCCCAGCCCCCACCCCCTCCCAGCCAGGGACCCGGAAGCCTGGGGTCTGGGCCCAGCCCTGTCCTTTTGTTTGGGCTTTCATGTCCCACCTGAGACACCCCTGGCCTGAATCTCGCTATAGTTTGATGGTGCCGAGGGCTCCTGGTTCCAGAAAATCTCCTCCCGCTTCTGCAGCCGCCAGTCGTTTGCCTTAGAGCAGCTGAAAGCCAAGCAGCGCAAGGAGCCTCGTTTCTGCGCCTTCGTGCAGGTGGGGGGCGCGTCTGGGCCGGCGTGCCAGGGAGGAGGGGCTGGTATCCCTGACTACGGGCTAGCGTGGGCCACCTCATCGCTGCCATTGCCTTAGGAGGCCGAGAGCCGCCCACGGTGCCGCCGCCTGCAGCTGAAGGACATGATCCCTACGGAGATGCAGCGGCTGACCAAGTACCCCCTGCTCCTGCAGAGCATCGGGCAGAACACAGGTACGGCCTGGCCCACTCTGCTGCGCCCCAGCTCTCCCGTCTCCCGCCCTGGCCAGGGACCAGCAATGTCCAGGCTTGGAGCTCACCGGGCTGGTCCCTCCCTCGCCCACAGAAGAGCCCGCGGAACGGGAGAAAGTGGAGCTGGCGGCCGAGTGCTGCCGGGAGATTCTGCACCACGTCAACCAGGCCGTGCGGGACATGGAGGACCTGCTGGTGAGCCTGCCTTGTTCGCCTCAGGGCCACTTCTGCTCTGCAAGGCAGGCCTGGTCCTCAGCTTGACCTGAGGGTTACTGCCTGTCCAGGGGTACCTGGGCCTTTGGCTCCTCCCTCTCAGGATTACTAGAGGTCAGGCCTCACCCTGGGCTCATCTCCCTGCGGGTCACTGGGATGGCCCCAGCCCTTGGCTTGCACTTAGGACACTGTTCCCTGTTCCAGCGGCTGAAGGATTATCAGAGGCGCCTGGACTTGTCCCACCTGCGGCAGAGCAGTGACCCCATGCTGAGCGAGTTCAAGGTGACCCTGCTGCCCAGGGATTCTCAGATAACGCACCCAAGGAGCCAGAGAGGCCCCTCAGCTCGGACCCTCCCCGTCCCACCCAGCACCCATCCTGACCCCTGACTGCGATACCCAACCCCATGGTCATCTCCACCCTCCCTTGCCCTGCGCTGGCCTGCACCGACCATCACCCCTTCCCGCCTCCAGAACCTGGACATCACTAAGAAGAAGCTGGTCCACGAAGGCCCACTGACGTGGCGGGTGACAAAGGACAAGGCTGTGGGTGAGCCCCAGGGCAGCCAGCTGGGGCCTGGGGGGCAGGCGCTCAGGTAGGGGTGCTGAGTACAGCCTCGCCCCTGCAGAGGTGCACGTGCTGCTGCTGGACGACCTGCTGCTGCTGCTCCAGCGCCAGGATGAGCGGCTGCTGCTCAAGTCGCACAGCCGGACACTGACGCCCACGCCCGACGGCAAGACCATGCTGCGGCCCGTGCTGCGGCTCACCTCTGCCATGACCCGCGAGGTGGCCACCGGTGAGGCCCAGCCCCGGTGGCTCACGGCGTGGCTGCCTAGGGAGTGGGTGGGGAACCCCCCGACTCTTTGGGTTAGGGTTAGGGTGACCCCCAAAGAGCCGGGTAACTCGTAGTCTGGCGAAGGGGAGGCTACAGCAGAGGTTGAGAAGTGCAAGGCTTGGCGTGCCCGAGGCCAGGGCTGTGGCAGGGACGCCCGAGAGCTGGGCCTGGCCCAGGCCGGCTTGTGGATTTTATTAAGTGAGACGGGAAACCGCCCCAGGTTTTGCACAGAGCAGCAGCCCGCTCTGCCTGCTATTTTGAACATGCCTGGCTGCCACTTGGGGATTGTAGAGGTGCAGGGGTGGGAGCCGGAGCCCAGTGACAAGGGATTTGCAAACATGTTGCCGAGAAGCTGCCCAGGGCCATGGTGGTGGAGATGGGTTGCCTGGCTGGATGGGGGAGCACGAGAGGGAAGGCTGGGAGGAGGGCACCTGAGGGGTAGGTATTAGGGACACAGGAGGGGGAAGTGAGTCGGGGAGCCCAGGGGCTCCACCATCGTGAGGTCCACCCCGGCTCTGAGCCCGGCCTCTCCCTCACCTCGCAGATCACAAAGCCTTCTATGTTATTTTTACCTGGGACCAGGAAGCCCAGATATACGAGCTGGTGGCACAGACCGTGTCGGAGCGGAAGAAGTAAGTCCCACGAACAGGTGAAGGAGGAGGGCCAGGTCCCTGAGTCCCTGGGGACAGGGGGAGGGTGGGAGGCCCTGGCACAACGTCTAGGGCTCTGACTGCCCAGGGCTGGCCTGTCTCCCCAGCTGGTGTGCCCTGATCACCGAGACCGCCGGATCCCTGAAGGTCCCTGCCCCTGCCTCCCGCCCCAAACCCCGGCCGAGCCCAAGCAGGTGAGGGGCCAGGGAGGGACCTGGAGGGCTGGGGGGCTAGGCCTGGCTCCCTTGTGTGTCCCCAAATCTCAAGCTCTAGCCCTGGTCCACGTGCGTGCCCGTGTGTGTGCGTGCCCGTGTGTGTGCGTGCCCGTGTGTGCCGCTCCACCACGGCCCAGCTGTCTCCTACCCAGGCCTCTGTCTTCCGCTGGCGGGCTTTTCTGTTTCCCTGTCTCCCTGCCTTGACCTGTCTCTGTCTCCAGACCTCCTCACCTCCAGCTCTCTCTCTCCCTGCCCCTATTATCCCCTGGGCCAGGGATGGGGGGTCACTCAATACTTCCTCCCCCAGCACCCGGGAACCCCTGCTCAGCAGCTCTGAGAATGGCAACGGTGGCAGCCGAGAGATGCCAGCAGCTGATGGTGAGTCTGGAGGGGCCTCGAGTGGGGGTGGGGGTGGGGGTGGGGGTGTCCACAGGAAACCAGGCAGAATCTGACCACCCATCCTGCTCCCCACCCAGGCCGGATCGAGAGGACCCTCAGCGCCCTCCTGCCCTTCTGCAGGCCTGGCCCCGAGGGCCAGCTTGCCGCCAGAGCCCTTCAGAAAGGTAGCTCACCCCCCCTGCCCCCCCCCCCCCCCCGCAGGGCCGGCCAGCCCAGACGTGCTTTCCAACTTGCCTCGCCCCCTGCGGCTCCCGTCCCTTGACCTTCAGCTCAGTCTCTTTGCACCCCTCTCCACCCTTGATGCCCCCGCCCTGCCCCTGCCTCAGCCTCACCTCCGCACTCCATTTTCATCCCCAGCCCCACCTGCAGGCCTGGCGAACCCCTAGCTCAGCCTGGCCTGGTGCCTACCCTCACTCCACCCCCGTGCCCCGGCCTCTCCCACCCTCTGCCCCTTGCCTGTCCCCGTCTGAATCCCCGTCTCACCCAGGCCCCACTCTGACTCTGCCCCCTTTCCCTGCAGTGCTGTCCCTGAAGCAGCTCCTGCTCCCCTCAGAGGAAGACAGTGGGGCCGGACCTCCCCGTGAAGGGGATGGAGTCCCGGGGGGCGGCCCCCGGAGCCCCACACAGACCCAGGAAATCCGAGAGGAGCTACTCAGCCTGGAGGAGACCATTAAACAGCTGGAGGTGGTGGCAGGCGGGAGGGCGGGCGGGCAGGAAGGGGGCAAGGAAGGGAAGGGGCTGACTCAGTGAGGACCCCTCTCATGGATGACCCCCCAACCAGGAGGTGGAGGAGGAGTTTTGTCGCCTGCGACTCATCTTGTCTCAGCTCGGGGAGAACACTGTCCCCCAGTCTGGCTGTACCTGAGGCCCCCTGCCCCAGGCAGGTGAGCGGGGAGATGGGGCCTGAGCACTGCCCAGGGAGGGGCTCCCCCTCCACACCCATTTCTCTCCCCTCTGCCTTGTCTTTCTGAATCTCCCCAGTCCACCTCCCGTCTCCATCTCTCCACGTCAGTTTCTGTTTCTTTGGCCATTTTTTGCTTTCTCCCAACCCTCCCTCTCTCTCCCTTTTTTCCCTGTTTCTCTCTCTCCACCCCCCCATCTCTCTCATCTCCCTTCTTCTCCTGCATCCCCCCAGGCCTTCTGCAAGATGGAGAGGAGGTGAGGACCACCCACCACCACTGCACAGCTGCCGCAGCATCTGCAACCCCGAGGCCCCAAGGAGAGGGAGCCGGGCTTTCGGGGCCACGTCTGAGAGTGTCCAGCTGGGATCACTGCCTCCCCCCAACCTCCCGTCGGCCTTGGCCTTCTGCTTGGGGGACTCAGGGCATCATTCCTGGGGGCACCACAGTGATCACCATTTCCCAGGCCATCTCAGTATTGCCGGGGGGGCCACCCTCCATCCCCCACCCCTAAGTGCCTTTGCTCTGTTTTATATCCTGAATTGGAAGTTTATTTTTTAATATATAGTATCTAAGGAGAGGTCTGTGTTGTGAGGGTGGGGCCCTGCAGGGTGTCTGGACCGTCCGTCTGACATCCCCTTCCTGGGTCTGTCCCACACATCACCTCTGCCTCTGCCTTCCTCCTTGTGACCATTTACCCCCATTTTAACAGCTCCACCCCAGGCCCCCCACAGCCCCTCCCAGCACCCGCCCCCGCTCCATGGTCACCCACAGTGCTGGGCACCCCACATCCACACTCCTTTCTGTTCTTTTATTTTTGTAGTAAACTCTGGAGGTGGCGTTGAGGGTCATGGGGAGCTGGTGGGGAGGGGAGCCCCCCTGGGCAGGGGCTAGGGGCGGGATTATTGCTCTGAGCGCCCTGTCCCCAGGGGGCCTGTGTAGAGAGGGTGTCAGGACTGGGGCCGGCACAGGGGACACACGGCCGCACAAACACAGGTCACAGCACGGGGGCGGGCGGGGGAGGCTGGGCGCCGTATTGCACTTTGGGAGAGGGGCCGGGCAGGGACCCCCTCAAACTGGAGCCTGGGGAGGAGGGTGGAGGCCATCATGTTCCCTCGCCCCTCTGGAGGGGAGAACCCCAGTCGGGTTGGGGAAGAAGACGGGGGCAGCCATGTGTCCGGCCCTGGAAGGGGCTGAGGGCTGGTCCCTGGCCTCTGGCAGGACGTCAAGGGCAGACTGGACAACGGAGCAGGCTGCACAGGCAGTGGCCCTGGTCCCTGCCCCAGCAAAATCCGTCGCCCCACACCGGCTCAGCTGCCAACCCCCCCTTTGCCCGCCTTGGCCTTGGGGAGCACCGGGAGGCCCTCGTCGCCCTCACTGTCAGAGCTGCAGCCGCTGACATCTGTGATCTCCAGCTCCGAGTCGCTGTCCTCTTTCCCTCCCAGGGTGGCCTCAGGACCCCCCGCCCCCGGCAGTGCCAGGCGGGGAGCTGCTGCCAGGCCCGAGGGGCGCTCGGGGCCCAGGCCCTCCCCTGTGGCAGCCAGTAGGGGTGCAGTTGTGGGGCCTCCCCCTGCCCCTGCTGAGGGCAGGTGGCCCAGGGAGCTGGCCAGAGGGTTGGGGTAGAAGTGTGGGGGGTAGAGGGTAGGGGGCAGCTTGGGGAAGGGGCTGGCGAGGTACGGGTTAAAGTTCCAGGGGTATTCTGGGAAGGCTCGGCTGTAAGGACCCAGCAGACCAGGGGGCTTGGAATAGCTGGTGGCACCTGGGGGCACAGGGGTGCGTCAGGCTGGGGCCCCGTTCCAGTCACGGCTGCCTGCCTGGGCCTCAGCGAAGGGTGTTCCACCTGCATGGTGCTCCCCGCTGTCCCTCCCGCACCTGTCTCCCCACCCCCATCCCCATCTCTCCTTTGAGTGCCCCTGAAAGCCCTCTTCCCCACTCTTCCAGCTTCCCAGTTTTCCTCTTCCTCTAGCTTTCAAATGCGTGCACACATACCCACGCACACGCACACACACACATACACACACAAACACCCCCAGCCTTGCCCTGGCCTCCTGCATCGTCTCCCTCCTCTGCCCATCTTCCCTCAAACACGTGCAGCATCCCCCCCACCGGCACCCACGGAACCTCGGGCCCTTACCCGAGCCCAGGAAGGGGAAAGGGCTGTCCAGACGCAGTTTATCCGTCTCAGGAGGGAACAGGGGTGCCCGGGTCCCCGGCTCTCCCAGGCGTGGGGCAGAGAACAGGGTCTGCAGGGTCTGGAGAGGGAGACAGTGCTGCTCAGACAGCCACCCCTCCCCGGGCTCCATGGCTGGGGGACACCAAATGCCCCAGCTCTGGGACCCCAGCATCCTAACTCACCTCAGGGGTGAGGGGAGGGACGTCTGGCCCAGGGCCCCCCGCAAAGGGACCAGGGGTCAGCAAGAGTGGGGAGCCCGTGGTGGCTGCCGCCACGTCCAACAGTGGGTAATTGACAAGCACGACTTTGCTGAAGTTGAATTTGTAGGTGAACCTCTTCCCTTTGGTCTTGTGGAGGATCCGCTTGTTGTAGTAGTAGCTGTGGGGAGAGGGACAGCGGAGCTGAAGGGAGAGGCCGGGCCGAGCTGTGCGCCAGCCACAGAGCACACCTGGGGAAATAAGGCTCACAGAGGCCCCTTGACCAAGGTCCCAAAGCAAGGAAGGGCTGAGGCAGGGGCTTGGGTCCCGCCTGTGTGGCTCCAAAGCCCAGAGTAGGGTCCTTCCTCCTTGCCTGCCTTCCACTCGAGGAAGTGCTGACACCTGTGGAGAGCCCTGCGCGTGATCAGGAAGCCCAGGGAAAGCGCCCCGGGGTGGGGGCCCCGAGGGACAGTCAGGGGAGAAGGGGCAAGGCCCCAGCCCTCACCGCAGGGCCCGGCTCAGCTTGTCATAGTTCATGTGGGGCTTGCACTTGCGGATGCCCCAGAGCCGGGCCACCTCGTCAGGGTCCTTGATGACGAACTCCCCGTAGTCCCCCTGCCAGGCGATGACACCCTGGTACTCCTCCTTCCGCAGCAGCTCCAAGATGAAGTGCCACAGCTGGATCTGCCTGGAGCCAGGGGACGACTCCGGCTTGTAGGCCCAGTCCGGGAAGGCGAACCCTGGGGACAGGAGGCAGGGGAGTGGCCCTGCTGGAACCCGGGAGACACCCAGCCCTCCCCTGACGAGCAGCTGCCCAGCCACAGGCATCTTTAGGGACCTGTTTCCCACTCTCCATACCCCAGTTGCTGCCTGGTCCCCAAACTGCCCAGTAAAGGGAGAGAACTCAGCGTTGGGTCCCTATCTTGGCACAACTCTCCAGGTTCCGTGTTCTGGGGGGAAGGTGGGAGGCCCCAGTTTACTGCACCCTTGAGGGTGGGGAGGAGCTGGGACGAGCCAGCCTGCAGGGAAGGGGACCCCTCGCACTATTAGCCCCTTCTCCACGGCGCCCCACCCTCCCGCCCCGAGGTCTCTGGTCTCCTGCGTTCAGGGCCCTGATTCCTGCTGCGTCCCTGCCTCCCTGTGCCACCCCCCTGCTCCATTCTCCCCAGAGCTCCCCCCGTGGACTGACCCCACCCTGGCACACCCAGGCTGGGCCTCTGTGCACACGTCTCAGCATCTGTCATGTATTCATGCCTTTCACGCTCCTGGGTCCCTCCCCGCATCCGTGCTGCCGGTCTGAGAGCAGTGTGTCTGCAGATATCCACGGTCACACGTCACACAGACACGCTCTCCCGGGGAGGGACACCAGCTACGCCAGGACACGCTCCTGCCGGGGCACAACACACCAACACACTGTGCCCCGAGGCAGACACGCCCACCCCAACCCACAGGGACACAGCTCAGGCCCTTGGAACCGGGACCCACTACCACAGTCATGTCCGGAAACACACAGGACCTCAGAGACCCAAACAGGACAGAATGTGGGGGAGACGGCGAGGCAGCATCGCGACGCATGTGTCAACCTGACAGGCACACACAGGGTGACGCCATGACAACAGCCTCCACCCAGGTGCCCACACTCCGTAACACCCACGGCTCGTCCAGCACCCCACATTCCACACTCCGATGGCATCGCACCCCGTTGTCCAGACCCTGGGGGGAATGGAATCTGCCTGCTCACCCCGGAATCTCACCACCCAGAAAGCCCCAGGCCCTGGGCCCCACCTCTGCCCCTGGGCCACATCCCCTGCCCTTCCCTTCCTCAGAGACCCCAGACCCTGGCACTAAAACAAGACAGGATTGAGAGCTGACAGCCGTGCAGGAAAGGGAAGGAGGTTCGCCAGGGGGGTGACGAGCTGGGAGGCCAGCCTGTGTCCACTGCTGTGTGATCCGGGCGGTTCCTCGCCCTCTCTGGCTTATCAGGACTTCAGGCGAGGGAGGCAAAGAGGAGCAAGGTCCGGCCAGGCTGCCTGGCGTATAAACACGGGTCCCACCCCCACCGCCTGAGGCCAGGGAAGGCCAGACGGTTTCCTCCCTGAAGGGAGTTTTCTCTCAACTCCATTTCGGTCTTTCTCACCTCAGACCACAGGGCTCGGTCAACACCCGAGCTCTGGCCCATTCCACACCCAGAACACATCCTCGTGGGGAAGCGTCTCTCACAGACACACCCATAAGACCCCAACGATGACAACGCAGCTGCCACACACACGCAGATACACCCCCCCAACCCAGAAACACTACCTGTCCCCAGATGCACGTCCTCAAATGTGTGGCCCCTGCTGAGGCACACACAGCACACAACACAACACGCCGGAGACAGGACCCACACCTCGGCACAAAGACGTGTGACAGCCGCCAACACTCAGTCACGGTGACACACAGACGCAAGAAACCCCTCACACACGCACCAACACGGACACAGCCCCGACACAGTCCCAGGGGGCCACCCACCCTCACAGCACCCAGACACCCTTTAAGAATGCCACACACCATGCGACAGACCCATAAGACCAGGCGAAGGGTCTTCAACCGACTGAGACAGGGGCACGCTCAACCAGCTGGCAGACACCCCCAATCCTAAAATGTAGACACACTAGACATCCCAAAGAAACATGACACGCCCAGCCCAGAGCCACCCAGGTGGTCTCAGCTATATATATGCACAAGACACGCGCTCCCAGAGGGACCCCTTCTTCCAGAAACACTCCAGTGTGACAGTGACACACACCACGGCCCCAAATAGCCAGGCACAGGTCTGTCTGCACAAATACACAGATGCGCACGCGCACACACACACACACACACACACACACTGCCCACCCGCGGGGCGTGTGACTTGGACGCACACCCACGCTGGTCTTACTGTCCACATCCCCATTCCTGAGCATCCACTGCTCTCCCAGGGCTCCGGCTGGCTGGGCCGTGTCTCCGAGTCCCCCTGTCTGGGTAGTCCCGTCTGTCCATTTGTCTACCAGCACCTGGCCTAGTGCCCCCTGGGTCCCTGCCCCTGTTCCATCAGTGCCCGTGGGGCTCCAGTCCCCCTGCTCCTCTGCCCGCAGGTCCTGGGTGACAGCAGCTGCCACGTGCACAGCAGATCCCCAGGACCTCAGGCCCCTGAATCCTCCTTCCTCTCGGACTCAGTACCTCACCCACCCTCCAAAAGACCCTCACATCCCAGCAGGCAGGTGGCAGGGACATCGGGCTGTGAAGTTTTCAGCCAAGTTTTTCGTTAAGGGATTGGATTCAGGGGACTCTGACAGAGACCCGGGAGCTGGAGGGAGGAGAGTGAGAGACAGAAAGGAGGGGCCGCTGGGAAGGCCCGAGAGCTGGGGGGTGGGGGGTCCGGGCCAGTTACCGGGGGTCCAGAGAGCCGGCAGTGCAGGCGGGGCGAAGAGAAGGTCGGAGACGCAGCTACAGTCCATGTTGGGGCCGGCCCTGCAGAGAGCCGGGCAGACACACGGGGACAGGACGGGGGCGGCGGGCAGGAGAGAAAGAGAGGGGTCAGTGCCAAGACCCTGCCCAGCCTGATGCCCACCACCCTTTCCCCCCACATGCCACCCTGGCACCCCTCTGCCCCTTGTCCTGGTCCCTCTCCCCGACCCTGTACCACGATCCTTCCCTCCCAGCCGCGCCTCGGCAGCCTCCCCTTACTCTGTGCCTCGATCACTCAGCACCAGGGTGCTCCCAGCCCCCCCTCGCTCCTCGCCACTCACTCGCTCACTCACACTCGCTGGCTCGCGCCCGCCCGCCCGCTGCCCGCCCCGCGCCGTCTCTGCCGCTGTCGCTGTGTCCCTGTCTTGTGCCTGACCTCTCCCTCTGTGCGTCTCTGGGTCTCCCTCCGTCTCTCTGTGGCTGCCCCAGAACCTCGCCCCCACCCGGCCCCCTGGCTGACCGGCGGGTTGGTTCATCCAGCCCCGCAGAGCCCCGCGCTCTCATCTGTCTGCCCAGAGCTGGCCAGAACCCGGTGCCTCCCAACAGGCTGCGAGAGGACAGGCCCACCCCTGCCCTCCGCCCACCCACCGGCAGAGCAGCCCCCTGCGCCTGCATGTGCCCTCCCACAGACACCCCCCTTCAACCCGCGCTCCCCCGCAGACCCCTGCCACGGACCTGCCTCCCCAGACACCTCTTCCACCTTAGATCTGCCTCAGACAGGTCCTCCCTCTCAGACCCCCACTCCCTCAACCCCTGGTCCCCCTAAGACACCCAGCCCCTCCTTGCCCCTCTCAGAACCTTTCCCCTTCCTGACAGCCCCTCCCCTTCAGACACCCCACCACCCCAGACACCCCTCCCCTTAGATACTTCAGCCTCCCATACTCTTAAATACACCAATCCTCTTAGACACCCCACTGTTCCCCAAAGACCCTACACAGCCCTCAGAAACCCACAGACACTCGGCTCCCCCATAAACCCCACCTCACTCCTTGGACACCAGCAAGACTTGTCCGATAGTCCAGACTTGTCCAGCCTCCCACACACACCCTCACCCCAACCTCTGTGGCCCAGTGTCTACTGAGGTCCCTCCCACAGGTTCCCTCCGGCACTCAGCCCCTCTGGGGCCAGTCCCACCCCACATCTGCCCACTCAGGATCTCCCCTATTCCCACACCCCCATCTGCCCAACTTTCTGTCTGTTTCCCTCTTGCTCGCTCTCTCCTCACCGGGTCTGTCTTTCCCCTTCTCTGCCTCCTTCAACCATCTCTCCCATTTTTCTCTCTCTTCTATCTTTCCTTGTCTCCCCTCAACCTGGGGTGTCTCTTCCATCTCTCTGCGCCTCTCTCCCTCCACTCAATCTCTTTTTCCTATTTCTCTGTCTTCCACCCCCACCCCCATCTCTTTCCCACGTTTGCCCCCGCGACCGTCCGTCTCACTCGCTGTCTCCCCAGTTCTTCCATCTCTCAGTCTCTCTCCCTCTCGCCACCATCCGCCTCTTTCCCTCCTTCCCTCTGCGCTAACTCTCCCATCTCTGTCTCTGCCCCACCGTCCCGGTCTCTGTCTCTCCCTCCATCTCCCTCCCGACTTCTCCCCATCTGTCTCCATCACCCCGACTCCGCACCTCTCCCTGTCCACCTCTCCCACCTCCCCGGCTCTCTCTGCCTCTCTGGGTGCCCCCTCCTCCCTCCACCCCGTCACCCCCCCCACTGGCCCCTCTCATTTCCGTGTTGGTTTTGATTTCTCTTCCCAACGCTTTCAACTCCCCGCCGCCTCCTCCGGACACGTTATAACGAGGAGCCGTGGGATCGGCGCTCCAGGCCCTGCTCCCACGCTCCCCCCCCACCCGTCTCTCACAGGCGTCTCTGCCATCTCGCGGTCTCTGCTGCCACTTCTCCCGTCTCTGTCTCCGGTCCGTCCTGTCAGGCCCTCCGGGACTGGTCCCTGCCTCCTCCTCTGGTTCTGTCCCCTTCCCGGCGTTTGTGCCCTGACTTCTGTCCGGGTTTGAAGCCCCGTATCTCTGGGTCCCCATGTCTCTGTCTCTGGGTCAGGCCCCCCCAGTCTCTGGTCTCCAGGTCTCTCTGCTCCACATCCCGACTCCTTGTCTCTCCGTCTGTCTCCGAGTCTCATTTCCGTCCCAGTGTCCATCTCTCGGGGCCCCTTTGATCTCGCCCTGCCCCTGGCGCCCCCCTGGCCCCATTGATCACTGATCGACCCACGGAGGGAGAGGGGCCTGCAGGCCGGGCTGCGGGGCCAGGCAGGGGTCTGGTAGGACAGCCGCACAGACGGACGGACAGACAGACAGACAGACAGCCCCAGCCAGGGTGGCTGCGAAGGGGGAGCTGCTGCACCCCCTGCGGCTCCCTACCGGCCTGCGCTGTGCGGATGGGGACTCCGGGCGAGCTTTAATTTTTAATTTTATTTTGCTTCCTCCACCCCCCCACCCCCATCTCCACTGCCCGCAGCCATGGCACTGAATGTGTGTGCGCGTGTGCGTGTGCACAGCAGTGTGAGGGGCTGGGCAGGCTGAGGCTGCCTCCCTCCGCTCCCTGCCAAGCAGATACGCAGACCCACACACGAACCCAGGCACACACACCACACTGTCACACAACGCAGGTCAACAAAGCAACACACACCACGTCACACACCACACCACACAGACACATGTCAACAAAGCAATGTACACCATTCTGTCACACAACACAACACAGCCACACAACACACAACACAGGTCAACAAAGCAACACACATCATGTCACACAACACAATACACAGACAACATGTCAACAAAGCAATGCACACCATTCTGTCACACAACACAACACAGCCACACAACACAGGTCAACAAAGCAATACACACCACAATGTCATACAACACAACACACAGACACATGTCAACAAAGCAATGCACACCACACTGTCACACAACACAGGTCACAAAGCAACACACACCATGTCACACAACACACAGACACAGGTCAACAAAGCAATGCACACCACACTGTCACACAACACAGGTCAACAAAGCAACACACACCATGTCACACAACACACAGACACAGGTCAACAAAGCAATGCACACCACACTGTCACACAACACAGGTCAACAAAGCAACACACATCATGTCACACAACACACAGACACAGGTCAACAAAGCAACACACACCCTGTCACACAACACAACACACAGACACATGTCAACAAAACAATGCACACCACACTGTCACACAACACAACACACAGATGTGTGATGTACATGTCAACAAAATCATATTCACAAATACTGTTACAACCAACACACATCACATAGACCCACACAGCAACTCAGGCACACATACCCCATGCAACCAATACACAGACACATATGTTAAAATAGTGACACACATCATGATCACAGACAGTCACACAGAAACAAAGACAGTTATACACAGATACACATACAACACACATTAATTCAGTCACATATAAAGACCCACAATTACAGATCACAGACAGACACTAACAGACACAACCACACACCAGGTTCACAATCATGCAGATATACAGACCTACAGTGACACCATGCCATGCAGAAACACACACCTGGCACCAGGCGCACACACACCAGCACAGCACAGCCAGTCACACAAGTGACATAAAAGTACACAGAGTCACACAGACAAGCACTAGAGACCCTGCGTGCACATGTGCTGTGTCATGCATGCAGACAGAGGTGCACACGCACCAATTCCACACACACACAGACCAGTCTGAACAGTGGCACACTCAGATCCATTGGCCATCTGGGGAGGGGCTGGGTTGGGATGGGGATGGATACAGAGGGAACCCCACCCAAGACCCTGCTGCTCCTGCCGCCATCTGCCCAGCTGCCTGCCTGTCCACCCACCCACCCACTCACCCTTCTCAAGCACATCTCTGCATGTGTGCACATGCAAGTAAGGTGTGCATGCCTCTGCATGTGTGTCTGCATGTGTGTCTGCATGTGTGCACATGTAAGGTGTGTGTGTGCCTATGCACGTGCACACATGTAAGGTCGCGTGCCTCTGCAGGTAAGGTGTGCATGTTTGTCTGTACTGCACACATACATGTAAAGTGTGTGGGTAATGCATGTGTCTCTGCATGTGTGCACATGCATGCCAGGTGTGTCTCTGCATGTATACACATGCCTGTGAACTGCACGTATACCTGCATGTGCACACATGCATGTAAGCCATGCATGTCTCTGCATGTGTGCACATGCCTGTAAGCTGTGCGTGCTTGGGCCTGCTTCTGGCTGTCTCTCCAGAGATAGGTATCCTGGCCTCTCTCAGACCCCACTGGGTGTCAGTGTCTCTCTCACTGAGGGTTTTGCGGCTCCATCTCTCTGTCTGCCTCTATCTCCAAATATCTGTTTCCCAGTGTCTCTGTTTCTTGTCTCTGTCTATGAGCATCTCTCTCTGTCTCTCCATGTCTCTCTTCACCTCCCATCACTGGGGCCCCCTGGGCTGGGGTTTAACCAGTTGTTTTGATTTCTCTAAGCTGCTCCGGCCGCCTCGGGAGCTGCCTCGGGCCTCACACACCCCCACCCAGCCCCTTCATCCCTCACCCAGCCCCCCCAGCTCCCCTTAACACAATCTGCACAAGTGGAATGAAAATTGATTTTTTTTTTAAATTTCATATCTTCTCCAGGGCTCTGTCTAAAGAGGAGAGAGATGCGGCCCAAGACCCTTCTCCCTCTGCCGCCCCCACACGCACACACATACCAACAGGCACACACATTACGCCTGGACACACACACACACACACAGACCCTGACACACCGCCTGCACCCACCTGGGGGACACGCCCCTCCCTACGACACACACACGTGCAGGACACAGCCATGCACACAGTAGAGACCACACTGCACCCCCTGCACACTCCCTCTCTGGACCCCCCAGTAGGCACACGTCCCACACCACACACAGCCTGGCTGCCTACTGTCACACTCTACACGTGTGAATGCTCACACGCACACCAGCCCGTACAGATTACAGCCACATCCATGTGTACACTAACCCAGGCTCAGGGACTATCCCATCACAGGCACTGAGGAGACCCTGGGAGAACAGGGTCAGGAAGGCTATGGGACTTTCCTGCCAGGACTTACACAACCACACTCCCCTAAGGTCACCCCCATCCTACCCTGCCCACATTAACCAATATTCTGGCCTGACTCTGAGTGAGGATGCCTCTGTGCCTCGGGTACGTACACACCACACACACACACACACACCCCTCACTACTCTCCAGGATGCACACTGCCACCCCCACCACAGGCTGGTTCCTTTGAGAGCTGGCTCATCCGCACCCAGGCACACAACACAGAGATGGAAACACACAGAACACACACACGCCCGCACTCACACGTGAGCAGAGACAGGGCCCCCACACGTCACAGGGCATCAGCTCACACGAGGAGCGCACACAACCACACAAGCCTCCACAGTCTTTAGGGCTGGTCACACAGCATCGGTCACTCAGTTCTCATGAATTGGCTCTCCTTATCCAGCCTGTGACATCCTGCTCCCAAAATGACTACACACATGCACACGCACACACAAAACATGGTTCACGTCTGACCCTGGACTCAGACACATGCCCACAGGCTCAGAGACACAACGGCAACCCCTTCACACAAACACACTGCCACACAAGCTCACAGCCAGTCTCCGATGCACAGATTTGGGGGATTTCTGTGACCTTTTCCCAGGGCAGTTCCTGAGCTCCTCACACCCACCCTCAAGAGCGGGGCTCCTGGGGTCCTGTGGGGGCAGCACGCACTCTGTCCCTCCGCCATCTCCCTGGGACAAAGCCTTCTCGCCTCCTGGCCCTCAGAGATGGGGGCTGTGTGGTCCTGGTCACTCAGACACACTGCTTGGCCACCTGACGGGAACTCCAGACACGGCACAACTCCTGAGTTTGGACAGTCACACCAGACGCTCACACTGGGTTCTGCACACAAGTCACACACATGCTCACAAACACAGCACACACAGCTTTACTTGGGCACCCAAACTTAGTCACCTGTGCCCAGGGACTCACACCTCCACAAATCACAGTCACACAAAAAGACAGCCAAGACACACACACACACACACACACACATATGTAGTGCCATACATCACAGACACACACAGAGACAGTCCCCATGGCTTACACACTCAACACGTACACACACACACACTCACACACCTCTGCCGAAGCTGCATTATGCAAGACAGACTGAGGGACAGATTTGCAGACAGACATCGGAGCACAGGCTCCCAGCCCAGAAAAGGTGTCTTGTGACTGGTTTAGGGGGGTTAGGAGGCACCAAGCCAGGGCAGGGATGGAGACCTCACCCCCTCCCCTTGCAGTCTCTCCCTCTAGCCAGCTTCTCTGTCTGGGGCCGTGGGTCTCTCTGGGTCTCTGTCTCTCTCCCTGAGTCCCAGGCTCTGCACGGATGTCCCTGGGGCTGAGGCCAGCACGCGGAACGGTGTCAGCAGGGGGGTGGCGAGAGAGCGTCCCCGGGGAGGTGGGAGCCGCAATGCCACGCACCCCGCCTACCAAGCAGCGCTGGGAGAGGGGAGAGGGAGGCGGAGGCGAAGCCGCTATGCGGACCCAGGGCTCAGGCTGCTCCTCCAACCCCTGCAGGGGAGCCCGGCCCCTCCCTTCAGAGACTCAGAGAGATGGAGGAAGTGCCGGGGTGGGAGGCGAAGACGGAGAGACACTCAGAGAGGGGAGAGACAGAGAGGGGGAGACAGAGACAGAGACAGAGGGGGATCCGAGGAGAACCCGGAGGAGGCCGAGTCGGAGAGCGTTGACAAAGTGAATTAAAGAGCCGGAGGTTAAGGGGAGAGAGCTGCTGGAGAGGCCGGGGTCAGGGAGGAGGAAGAGGAGGGGCAGAGAGGCGGAAAATTGAGGGATTAGGGCAGAGGCAGAGGAGTGGGTGAGGGAGAGCCACCGCTGCAGGGTGGAGGCGGGAGGGATGGCAAAGGCCTGAGAGTCTGGCAGGCGGGGGCTGACCTCAGGGTGGGTTCAGGGCCACCGAGATGCCCACCTTGGCCCTTCAGCAGTCCTGGGGGTCAGCTCAGGGCTACCACCCCAACTCCAAGACACCCCCTCACCTCCACCCGGTCCCATCCCCACACCCCAACCTGCCTCATCCTGATCCCCAACCTCTTCCCAATGCAAGTTCTCCCTCAATTCCAGCCCTCTCCCCACCTCCTCATCCCCAAACCCCAGGCCCATCAGGCTGCCTTGGCTGAACCTTCTGACCCCCAAGTCTTCTACCAGAGAGAAAGTGACAGACGGACACCCGGTAAATTTGCCAAGGGGCAAGGGCCCTGTGTGTCCTGTTCATGGGGCTTGGTGCCAAGTATGTGCTCAGGAAAAAAATGTTTAAATGGAATTCAGATGAAAGGAAGGAGGCAGGAAAACAGAGAGATGGTGAGTCAAAGGGACAGAAAGCCAGAGAACAAGGGACAGAAGTGGGGGTGGGGCAGCAAGACCTGGGACAAGGGGGCAGAGAGTCAGGAATGGACACACAGGAATGATGCAGAGAACCAGAGGGACAGGGTGAGGTGGACACACAGGGATCATGCAGAGAACCAGAGGGACAGGGTGGGGTGGACACACAGGGATGGCGCAGAGAACCAGAGGGACAGGGTGAGGTGGACACACAGGGATGGCGCAGAGAACCAGAGGGACAGGATGAGGTGGACACACAGGGATGGCGCAGAGAACCAGAGGGACAGGATGAGGTGGACACACAGGAATGATGCAGAGAACCAGAGGGACAGGGTGAGGTGGACACACAGGAATGATGCAGAGAACCAGAGGGACAGGGTGAGGTGGACACACAGGGATGATGCAGAGAACCAGAGGGACAGGATGAGGTGGACACACAGGGATGGCACAGAGAACCAGAGGGACAGGGTGAGGTGGACACACAGGGATGGTGCAGAGAACCAGAGGGACAGGGTGAGGTGGACACACAGGGCTGGCGCAGAGAACCAGAGGGATCAGGTGAGGTGGACACACAGGGATGGCACAGAGAACCAGAGGGACAGGGTGAGTGGACACACAGGGATGGCTGCAGAGAAACCAGAGGGACCAGGGTGAGGTGGACACACAGGAAGGATGCAGAGAACCAGAGGGACAGGGTGAGGTGGACACACAGGGATGCGCAGAGAACCAGAGGGACAGGGTGAGGTGGACACACAGGATGCGCAGAGAACCAGAGGGACAGGGTGAGGTGGACACACAGGGATGGCGCCAGAGAACCAGAGGGAAGGATGAGGTGGACACACAGGGATGGCGCAGAGAACCAGAGGGACAGGGTTGAGGTGGACACACAGGGATGGCGCAGGAAGAAACCAGAGGGACAGGATGAGGTGGACACACAGGGATGGCGCAGAGAACCAGAGGGACAGGATGAGGTGGACACACAGGGATGAGCAGAGAACCAGAGGGACAGGGTTGAGTGGACACACAGGGATGATGCAGAGAACCATAGGGACAGGGGTGAGGTGGACACACAGGGATGATGCAGCGAACCAGAGGGACAGGGATGAGGTGGACACACAGGGAGTGTGCGCAGAGAACCCGAGGGACAGGATGAGTTGGGAACCACGGGATGATGCAGGAACCCAGAGGGGACAGGATGAGGGTGGACACACCGGGATGATCAGAGAACCAGAGGGACAGGATGAGGTGTACACACAGGGATGATGCAGAGAACCAGAGGGGACAGGATGAGGTGGACACACAGGGATGGTCGCAGAGAACCAGAGGGACAGGGGGTGCATGGGTGGACACACAGGGATGGCGCAGATACCAGAGGGACAGGGATGAGGTGGGAGCACACAGGGATGGCGCAGGAACCAGAGGGACCAGGGTGAGTGTGGACACACAGGGATGGCGCAGAGAACCAGAGGGACAGGTGAGGTGGACACACAGGGTGGCGCAGAGAACCAGAGGGACAGGATGAGGTGGACACACAGGGATGGCTCAGAGAACCATAGGACAGGATGAGGTGGGACACCAGGGATGGCCAGAGAACAATGGACAGGTGGGTGGACACACAGGGATGGCGCAGAGAACCAGAGGGACAGGATGAGGTGGACACACAGGGATGGCGCAGAGAACCAGAGGGACAGGGTGAGGTGGACACACAGGGATGGCGCAGAGAACCAGAGGGACAGGATGAGGTGGACACACAGGGATGGCGCAGAGAACCAGAGGGACAGGGTGAGGTGGACACACAGGGATGATGCAGAGAACCAGAGGGACAGGGTGAGGTGGACACACAGGGATGATGCAGAGAACCAGAGGGACAGGGTGAGGTGGACACACAGGAATGATGCAGAGAACCAGAGGGACAGGGTAGGGTGGACACACAGGGATGATGCAGAGAACCAGAGGGACAGGGTGAGGTGGACACACAGGGATGGCGCAGAGAACCAGAGGGACAGGATGAGGTGGACACACAGGGATGATGCAGAGAACCAGAGGGACAGGGTGAGGTGGACACACAGGGATGGCGCAGAGAACCAGAGGGACAGGGTGAGGTGGACACACAGGGATGGCGCAGAGAACCAGAGGGACAGGATGAGGTGGACACACAGGGATGATGCAGAGAACCAGAGGGACAGGGTGAGGTGGACACACAGGAATGGCACAGAGAACCAGAGGGACAGGATGAGGTGGACACACAGGGATGGCGCAGAGAACCAGAGGGACAGGATGAGGTGGACACACAGGAATGATGCAGAGAACCAGAGGGACAGGGTGAGGTGGACACACAGGGATGGCGCAGAGAACCAGAGGGACAGGGTGAGGTGGACACACAGGGATGGCGCAGAGAACCAGAGGGACAGGGTGAGGTGGACACACAGGGATGGCGCAGAGAACCAGAGGGATGGGGGGCAGAGGGACAGGCAGATAGGAGGCTGAGACACAGAAACAGAGAGGAAAAGGGAATTAAATGGATGCAGAAATGGGGGAGAAGTGGGTGACTGAGGGCTAGAGAAATGAGGAACAGACACATGGTGTCACAGGCCCAGGAAGGCAAACATGAGGGCAAAGTGCGACAGCGTGGGGTGGAGAGACACAGGGACAGAGAAAGAGTAGACAGAGGGCAGGGCCCGAGCACCTGCCTGGGGGCCAGTGTGGGGTCTGGGCCAGCTGGAGCTGGGTGACTAGGTTGTGGGGATCCCACAGGGCCAGAGAAGGGCCGGGGTCCAGGGGGCTTGGGGAAGCTCGGGGCTCCAGGGGCATCGCACGGTGCTAATTCAGCGCCATCGATCAGACGGGATGAGAGCAATAAATTATTGTGACAAGATGCAATCCTGGTCCGCGCACTGCCGCCGAGTAGATCGATCCCTGTCCCCAGCCCCACACTGGTCCCGTGCCCAGGCCTCGGCCAGGACGCCTCTGCCCACCTCTCTCTCCATTCCCCCCACCACACACACTCCCACTGACAGCCGGGCGGGGCTACAGCCCTTGAGAAACCAGGAACAGAGAGGGACCCAGGGATGGGAGTTCAGCCCCTGTCTATCCTGGGTCCTCTCACTGCCCTCGGCACCCCATCCTTACCACGACCTGGGAGGTAGCAACTGTCATGACACCCATTTCACAGGTGTGGAAACTGAGGCTCAGACAGGGAAACTAACTTGGCCAAAGTTTTACAGGGATAAATGTTGATGCCTGGACTCAAATGGGAGTCAGTATAACTTTAAGCCCCGGCCCCCATATTTGCACTATCAGAGGAGACAGCAAGGGACAGAGAAGAGGAGAGAGGAGACAGAGAGTGCAGGACAGACACAGAGGCAGAGAGCTATAACAAGATATGGAGAGATACAGAGATGCTGAAAAAGACACAGAAATGGGGAAACAGACCACAAAGGGACAGAGAGACCCAGAGGGGGGAAGAGAGGCAGAGACACAGCAAAAGACTCAGATTCAGAGATAGGCAGAGGAGGAGAGGGGCAGAGGGAGACAGGAAGGGAATAAAGGCAGGGTGGGCACATAGGAAACATGCGCGGGTAGAGAGGTACCTGTGGAGATGGGTGGTCTGGGGACCAAGGTGTGTCTGGGGAGATAGGTGCGTGGTGGCAGGTGGCTGTGCTGGCTCCACGTGGGAAGGGGGGGGTGGGCAGGTGGGAGTGAAAATTCAGATGACGAGCTTGGCTGGGAGCCAGTGTCAGAGAGCGACAGGTGTGAGAGCGGGAGGCAGGCGTGTCCCAGGGCAGGAGGGGAGGGAGAATGTGAGGCCGGGGTGTTGGAGAGCTAGCAGGTGATGGAGGAGCAAGTGTGGCCCCAGTGACCAGGCGGACAGAGAGTCTTCAGAGGAAGGAGGTCACCTGCTAGGCAGGTGTGGGAGGCAAGGACACCTGGACGACTGAAGTCACATGGCCTCAGTTTGACTCAAGTCTCCAACATCTACCAGTTTCTGAGACCTCAAAGAAATGACTCCATTTCTCTGGGCTCAGTTTTCTTCTCAGAAAAATGGGGAGAAGACTAAGCACCAGCCTCGTAAGGGTCTCGTGAGGAAGAAGTGAGACAATGGATATGAAGAACTAAGAACGGTGCCTGTCACAGAGACAGGTGTAATACAGTGGCAGCTGGGAACACACTAGGAGCAGGTGCCGTTCAAGGAGTGGTCAGCAGATCAGCAGCAGCAGCAGCAGCACCTAGAGCTGTTAGGAATGCAGGGTCTCAGGCCGCACCCCAGACCTGCTGCCCCAGAGCCTCCGGGGTGAGGCCCAGCCCTCTGTGTTCCAACAAGCCCGCCCATGTTCTGGTGCACACTGAGGTCTGAGAACCCCCAACCTAAGGGATTCTGTATGATGCACACTGAGGTCTGAGAACCCCCAACCTAAAGGATTCTGTATGATGCAGCAGGCAGGTGTGTGGACGGCTTGGAAGGATGTGACGTGTGTAGCAAATGCTACAGGTATTACTCATGCTCACCAAAAAGGTGCTCTTGGAGGAGGTAGGTGGTTGGGGATATGTTCTATGAAAACAGACAGGCATTTCCAGAGAGGATCTGAAGGTCTGTCTCCCAAGGTATGGGGCTGACAGACTGCATGAGCAGGTGGTGAGGTCGGCACTGCCGAGACAAGGTGGTTATGGGTACACAATGTTTGAAGAGCTATGAAGGGACGAGGGTTACACGGATGTTTTGGGCAGGAGAAGGATGGGGGGGGGCAGTGTTGAGAGTCAGGTGGTATATGCCTGTAGGCAGGAGTGTGGCCAGGAGTAGCTGTTCCCTTTGGGGACAGGATGGGAAGGCCAGGCTAGGGCAGAGACCCAGCTGAAGAACTGTAAAGCTGAGAGAGATCAAGGAGGGCGGTGTGGAGTTCTCAGTGCCTATCTGCTGAAGCAACCAGCGAACACGGTACCAGAGCAGGTGGTGATGCCTGAGGCAGACAGGTGAGGTACAGGCAGGTGTGTGGAGATACCGGTGTGACCTTGTGCGGCAAGAGAGAGCAAGTGAGACATGTGAGATCTTAGGTATGTGGGAAGAGAAGAGAGGTGGAGAGACAGAACCTGAGGGGCAGGTACAGGGAAGCAGGTATACAGGTGAGGCGGACACCTGTGGCTGAGAACAAATTCTCTGCCCCAAGGTATGTATGTGTGAAGGTGTTGTGTGTTGTGAAAGACAGCGAGATAGACAGTGAGGAGTCAGACGTCAGACACAAGGCGAGCAGCAAGCGTGCAGGTGGGACTTTCTGAGGCTAAGGGCTTATGAGAGACATCATGGCAGGAGAGAGACGCGAGGAAGGACACACATGATACCCAAGGACCAAGGCATGTGTGAGCGGTCAGCTGGCATTGGGCTAGGAGACAGGTGGGATTGGTGCACGTGTCTTCTGGGACGAGTCACCTGAGTGGCGTGTGGGAAAAGCAGGGAGAACCAGCTGGAAGTAGGTGTATTTATGTAAAATGATGGGAGATGGAGGGTGAGGGAGCGAGGTACAGGCAGAGAGCGTGGTGTGAAGCAGGTGTGTTCTTCAGTGACACGTGTGGGAAATGTTTCTGGAAGGACAGGTGTGAGGGCGACAAGATTAGCATTGCAAGGGAGAAGTATGGGTGAGAGCCAGGAGGGTGGGGGAGGACAGGTGTCACCTGGGAACAGACTAGGAGAACGCACATGTTAGTACTTCTGTGCAAAGGAAGGTGTGTGTGTGTGTGTGTGTGTGTGTGTATCTATGGTCCTGCTTGAGGGGAGGCATACGAATGTGTGAGAAACACGTGTGTTTACAGTTTTAGGGGACAGGTGGGATGTGCGGGTGCAGGTAGGAAGGGGACAAAGTGATATGAAATGATACAGATGCAGGGATTCAGGTGGAAAGGGCAGGTTTTGGAGAACAGGTATTACCTAGAGAGGCAGGTAGAAGACACTCAGGAATGAGAAATCATGGGTATCTTTGAAGCAGGTTTCAAGGGCACAAGTATTACCTGGAGGGGGCAGGTGAGAGGAAATAGGTGATACCTACTGGGGCAGATGAAGAAAACAGGTGCAGAGGACAGGTGTTATCTGCAAAGGGCCGGTATAAAAAATGTTACCTGGAGGTCCAGATGTGGGAACTGAAGGACATTGATGTGACAGGTGTGTTGATAGACAGGTGTGGATAAAAGGTGTTACCTGAGACCACAGGTGTGTGCAGCACGAGTCTTCCCGGTAGTTTGCTGCCTGGGTTTCACTTATTCCCTTCTCCTCCCCTCCCCAGGGGTCAGTTCCAGCTCTCCCATCCCTCCCAAGGCTCGATCCTCAGCAGGGCACACAGTTAGTTCTGGGCTCGGTAGGGCCGGCCTGCCGGGCAGCCGGTGCTCCAGAGGCTGCTTGGCGATGCGGAGCGCGTCTGGACCTCAGCGGCAGCAGGGCGGGGGGGAACGGGCGGGGGGGCCGTTTAGCCGTGATAGATCCGCGCGCCGCTTGTCTCTTAATCTCCGGAGCGACCGATCGATTCGCTATTTCCCTTTGTTGCCAGAAAATTCGATCCTGGGCCTGGAATTAGGTCCCCGGCTTAATCTGAGCGGAAACCAGCGAGGGGGAGACAGAGACAGAGACCCTGGGAGAGGCAGAGACAGAGAGATAGAGAAAGAGAGGCAGAGACAGAGAGACCGAGAGATGCTGAGAAAGACACGGAGGGAGATAGGCAAGGAGATTCTGAGAGATATTCTGAGAGTTGGATCCAAAGAGATAGAGATGCTGCAAGAGACAGAGATAAAGAGCCAGAGAGAGACGGATTCTGGGAGAGTTAGAGGTGGACACTGAGATGCTGGAAGAGACAGACACAGTGAGGAGATGTGGCCAGGGGAGAGATGGCAAAGGTGGCCCAGCATGGCCCTGTGATGGTTGTGGAATGGCTGGGACAGAAAAGGTGAGTGGCACAGTGAGTCATCTGACCCCAGAAGGACATGGGCCCTCGAAAGTCCGGGCCAGGCCTGTGCTCCCATCCCGGAGTTGTGCAGACCCCCAAACTGGCCCAAATAGCTTTCCCACAGTCCCTCTGACCCCTCACACCAAATACCCAGATCCAAATTTGCAGACCCTCAGCTTTGAACTGGAGATCCAATGTAGACCTCCTAGCACCCCAAATCCAACCCCCATGCTGACCCGGCCCCAAATATCTACACACCCAGTCCTGACCTCCAGCCCCAAACAGCTCTCAACTCCTAATAGCCAGTCTCCTGGCTCTGCGCCCCCAGGTCCCAAATTTCAAGCCCTCAGCCCGGGCCTCTAACCCCCACCAGGAGTCTTGCCAAATGTCCAGACTCACCCTCAGGACAGCCCGCCAGCCCCATTCCCAAACAGTCAGACCCCAGTCTCTCCCAGGCCCCCTCTCCGGCACTCACACGTTCCCGGCCCCCTAAAGCGATCCCTATCCCGGCTCCGCGCACCTCCAGCCCTCTCACCTCCTCCCGCCTCCTCCCGCCTCCCCAGCGAGGGGAGCAGCCCCACCCGCCCCCACTGCCCGGGCGGCGACCCCACCGCCTCCCCGCCTCGGGCTCCCGCAGCCCCTCTCCGAAGGTCTCCCGGGAGCACTCCGGCGCCCCGGCCCCCGCCCGGGGCAGGAATCCCCGCCCCCCATCCCCGCCCCTGCGCGGCCGGCCGCTCACTCACTTGCTGGGTTCGCGCATCCGCCCTGGTCCGGAGAGAAGTGTTTAAAGTTCGAGTCCCGCAGCCATGGCCCCGCGGCGTCCTGGGGAGGGGGCGCAGGGGCGCGGACGGGGCGGGGGAGGTGCCCGGAGGCCCGGGGGTGGGGGCGCAGCAAGAGAGGGCGCGGGTCGGGAGCGAGAGTCACTGAGAGACCGGGACAGAGCAAGACTCAACACAGGGAGACAGCCAGAGACGGGCCGAGCAGAGACAGGGAGACGCAGAGAGACATGAAACAGAGACGCGCTGGGACGCAGAGCGGGAGCGCCAGGGACCGAGCTCTGGGCGGGCGGCGGGGCGGCGAGCGGGCCGGGCCGGGCCGGGGGCGCGGTGGGGCGGCCTCCTGCTCCTCCTCCTGCTCTTCCTCCTCCTCCTCCTCCCCGGGCTCCTCCACGCGCCGCGCTCCCGCCCTCGCGGCCGCCGGGCCCGGCTGGGCGCGCAGATATATGGAGGAGGCGGCGGCGGCGGCGGCGGCGGCGGGCGGTGCGGGGGAGGGGGCGGGAGCGCGATCGATGGAATATAATTTTCCTCAAACTCGGAAAATAAAGTTCAGAGCTGATCAAATTTGAAAACAGATGTCGAATCGCGACTCTAAATAAGGTTCGATCCCGGGACTGAGAGAGTGAGAGTGGGGGCGGGGGTGGGTGGAGAGGTGGAGAGCCCCCCCTTCCCCTCCTGCCGTGCCCCTCCCCTCCCGAGGAGGACGCCCTTGGCCACATGGACCAGGCACGAGGTGGAGGCCAGAACCCCTGCTGGACACGCAAAATTGGACCCTGGGACACACTCGGACATAAAGACACACGGATACGGTAACACAGACAGTGCAAACACACTCACACAAGACAGCCGAGTGGGCACACAGACACACAACCCTACTCAGGAACACACACAGAGAAGCCTATACACAAAGAGATGGACACACAGCCTGCACACACTGAGCTACCCTGACCCAACAACTGGACACACGGACACACAAGATCCATGGTGACATACAGCTACACTCCACCCTTTGACACACAAAACCCTCACCAACACACAAGCCCAGGACATGTAGACAGATACACTGACACACCTTTTCGAATGCCCATGCAATCACAGGAACACACGTGCACACCTGCAGTACAGGGAGGGGCCCAGCAGATCTGCTCCCATTGAAATAAGGAAATATACCCTCAGACCCTGCACACAGCAGCCCCTCGCTCCGGAGTTCAGCTCCACTGCCGATTCCAGGGCCCAGGATAACCCCACCTTCATAATTCACCCACCTATCCTCTGCCTGGTGCCTTCCTTTACCCCCTCTCCCTCTTCCCCTCGTCACTTCCCTCTACTTTATCCTCCCATTCCCAGGTCAGGCTTCTCCCCACCAAGTCCCAAAGCCACGTTCTTAGGAGCCACCCTTAGAGTCACCTGCCTCAGGAGGGGAGAGTCTGGGGCAAGACCAAAGTCCCTGAGTGGATATGCCACCGTCAGGACAGCTCTGCAGGTGCTGTGGGCATGAAGGGGACTTCCGACAGGCTCCAGCTCTACCACCGCTCACCACTCACTTGGGCAAGTCACTAAGCATCCCTGGCCTTAGTTTCTTCATCTGTAAAATGGAGCAACAATGACGACTGCCTATTAAAGTTGTTGGGAGGGTTAAACATCGGGACAAGGGAGCACACTTGACTCTGTTCCAAACACCAAATAAACATAGTCACTCTAAGCACTACTTTAACTTAATCATATTAAAAACACTACACATTCTGCTGGAAAACCAGAATTCCCTCACTGTCTCCACATGGAATAGCACTCTTTCGAGGAGCCAACAAGAAGTCCCTACACTGGGTGTCCCTACCCCCTTCATTAGGTGGTACCTGAGACCCCTCAGGAGAGCACTGATCCGCTGGCGTCTACAGCAATCCTGACTGCACACAGCATCCTTGAGGATAGCTCACCAGCTGGACAGTCTCTGACATGCAGACCCTTTGGGTGTCTGCGACACCCACCAGACTGTGGAGAACATTCTTCCAGCACCTTCACAGTGGGTGTCTCTGGATGCCAAGGAGGGGTTCTGGAACACCGTCTGTGGGGTAGGACTCCTCACCTGCACTCGCCACCCTTTGGGAGAAAGAAAACACCTTCCAGGTGGATATGACCCCCTTCAAGAGAGCTAGAACACCAACCGGAATGTATTTGATGGTCATTAAATGTGCAAAAGGACACCGACGAAGAGAGAAAGAACACCTGAGCAGCAAGAACATGATTGACTGTACGTAAGAGCCTTCAGTAAGACAGCACACTCTCCGGGAAGATACCGCTTATTACACTGTACACAACACCCTTTCGGAAAGTAAACATCCTCAGAATGTTAGTGACACCCATGAGACAGCCAAGAGTGTCAGCAAAGAGGGCTCTCACACTCTTAATCTCTAAGCCCCACCTCTGGGAGAGATGAAGCTATCCCAGGGTGTCAGAAACACTTGTGAGACTGTAGGCAACACCTGTGAGGAGCTTACAGGCTTACAATGCCCACTGGGGGCATGGAAGCCCCCCAGGGGGAGCTCTGCTACCTTGAGTGGCCAGGACCTGGTAGGCTATACAACAGGATAATGGACATGTGAAAAACACCCATATGACTGCTCTGAACGCCTCCACCCCAAGAAGACATCTTCTTGATTTCTGTAACACCTTTTGGGCTGTGCATTTTGGGGCCATCCACATTCCCTCTCTGAGCCCCAGGTGGTAGGGAGGATTCATGATAAGGTGGACATCAGAGTGTGATATGCCCTGTACACACATAGAAGGTGCTCAATAAAAATGAGAGTCCGTTCAGTACAGCAGTTCCTGAGGAGGGGTGTGCCACCCACCGAGGCTGTATATTCACTCATTAGCAGTATCGCCAACACCTACTTGACTGAAGGAAGCATCTCACAGGAGGGGGACCATTAAGCTGTAGTTAATATCCCCAGGGAGGCTGCAATAGCAGCCGGCTGTAGTCAAGACCCCCCTGGGAGAGAACACCCTCAGGATGTTTAATGCCTCGTGGAAAAGAGAGAGAGAGAAGAAGGGAAGGACACCCTCTCGTGCCTTTATCACCCAAGAGACTAAATTTATTACCCATTAAAGAAAGAAGACACCTCTGGGGTCTGTAACCTCCATTAGACTCTTTATAAACCCCCAAGCAGTAAGAGGATCCCTCTGTGAGGGCTAACACGTCCCTTTAGACTGCTTTTAACACCAGAGAGTGAAACCAGGAGGGGTGTGAGCTGACCCCCTTACCCAAGAATCTATCCCCCTAACCTACTCCCTGAATGGCCCTCCCTGAACCGCAGGATCACAAGGTGTGGGGGGCACTCTGAACAGTTTCAGGGCACAGTTAGAATAACCATGACCATGGACATTTCAGTTGTGTTTGCTCTGGGCCAGGCACTGGCCCAAACTCTATACACAGATGGAGTCATTGCATTCTCAGGACAACCGCCCTATGAGGTAGGTGCTGTTAGTGAGGGGACCGAGGCACAGAAGCCACTTGTCCACTGTTCCACAGCTAGACAGTGTTGGAAGTGGGACCCAAGCCAAGGCAGCCTGGCCCTAGGGCCCGTGCTGTGTTCCTATCTACCGGCAGTACTGCCCGTTGTGTACACACAGCCACCACCCCTCACGCAGACTCTGGTCGCCACCTCTGACAGACGGCCCCCACCTCTGACAGACGGCCCCCCACCCCAAGGCTCTCTGCACCTCCTCCGGCAGTCTTCCATCCCCATCCCCACGGGAGTGGGAGGGCGGAGGGAGAAGGGGGGGGTCCCTGGCTCAAGGCTCCCTGAGGGCAGGGCCTGTGTCTGACTGGTCCCTGGGTCTTCACCGCGGGCAGAACCGGGCATTCTGGGCCAGGGGGGAACAGGGAGGGAGGGAGGGGAGGACGTTAAGGAGAGCAGGGAGGGTGGAGGGAAGACCCAGTAGAGAGGGGTTGAGGGAGAAGGGCAAGCAACGTCCTAGGGAGGTGGCCCGAGGGCACAAACGCAGGGCTGGAGCTGAGCCAGGCGACACCCAGGGTATTGGGGAGCCCTGAGGGAATCCGGAGCTAGGGGGAGGAGGGGCAGACAGCATTCCCACCCCTCCCCCACTCCACCATCCCCCACCCCTGTAAGGGGGTGGAAGGGTGAAGAAGACGGATGGCTTGGCCCGTGGCGTGGAGGACAGACAGCCACACAGACAGACGCCAAGCAGGAGGAGGTAGCCAGCCAGGGCGGGGCGGGGCGGGTGCGGGGAGTCAGACAGACGGACCAGGGCGGTGGGGGGAGGGGGGTGTCGAGAGACCGGTGGGCAGACCTGGGGTGGGGGGGTCCCATAAAAAGGACGGACAGACTTCGGGCTTGGGGCTGGGCGGGGGAGGACAGACAGACTGCAGGGGAGCGTGGTCAGGCGAGGGAGAGCAGACAGGACGGCGGGGAATTGGCGGACAGACGGACGCCGAGGGGCGCGGGGCAGGGCGGCCCGCGAGGCCGGGCAGGCCGAGGGCGCGCGGCGGCGGCCAGAGCGGGAGGCGGAGGCCGGCGAGCGCCGTGTTTGTGGAGCTGTCGGCTGCGGTGGAATTATGAAAAATAGCAGGCATCGGAGCCGGCCTTCAGCTTCGATTAGGGGAGATGGGACATGACAGGTGCGATCAATACGCAGCCGTTCTATAAAGTGTCAAGTAATGAATCAATTTCGACTAAATTTTCCATTTTTCAGAGGCCGTTCTCCGAGAGAAGAATATCCTCTTTTGTAAAGATATTATTATCGATTTCGGCGGCAATTTGACATCAGGGGTAGTTAATTCCACTCAGAATAAAATTGAAAACACTTGAGAGAGAAAAGAGAGAGGCGAAGAGTGAGACAGAGAGGGAGAGAGGGGGAGGGAGGGAGGGGCTGGGGGGAGAGAGAGATGGATGGACAGAGAGACAGAGACAGAGAGAGGGACAGACACTGAAAGAGAAGCCCAGAGAGATGGGGGCAGGGGAGACAGAGATATGCAGAGATGGGGAGACACACAGAGAGAAACTTAGACACCCTAAAGCCTAGAGTTATAGAGAGGGAGGGAAACAGAGACAGAGACATGCCCAGAGAGACTCAGAGATAGAGAGACGGGGTGGGGGAGTGATAAGAAAGCAGAAAGCGAGACAGAGGCAAACTGAGCGTGTGTCACAGAGAAACCCAGATGTTAGGGACTTGCCAGAGGGTGCAAAGAAATGGACAAAGACAAATTCAGAGAAAGAGAAAGATGGAGAAAGAGGCAGGAGAAACCGACAGATGGAAGAGACACTAAAAGTGAGAGCTGGAGAAGGAGAAACTTAGGGAGCCGGGGAGCTGAGGGGAGCTGAACAACAGAGAGGACAGAATATGAAAAAGAGAGAAGAGATGGAGGCAGAGGGGAGGAGAGAGGTGGGGTGCAAGGGCTGCCCAGAGAGGGGCACAGGCTGAGGGTACACACAGAGATGGGGGTCTGGGGAGAACCTCTTGTCCTGCCTGTGCTGTCCCCCAAAGTCCCTCTGAATGGGGGGGAGTGTGTGTGTGTGTGTGTGTGTGTGTCCAGGTCCAAACTGCAGAGCTGGCGGAGGCAGAGTGTGAATGTGTGTGTGTGTCTTTGAACTTCTCTGGGGAGCAAGGGGTCTGACCCAGTGTGATGGGTTGTGTTTATGGTAGGGGTGTGCTGTGCGTGTGGTTACTGTGGTCTGTGTGCTTCCTTGCACGTCATGACTCCTGGAGTCCATCTGTGTGTGCCCCGTTCCTGTGCCTGCACATGCTGTGGGTCCCTGGCCTTGCAGCCCCATGGGTCTCAGCAGCAGGCAGTGGTGACAACATTTCTGGTTAGTGCCTGTCAGTTCCCCAGCTGAAATCTCTATTTATCCTCGAGCAGGTCACAGGCTGCCTGGAAGAGAGGACAGAGGGGGCTGGATAGGACCCCTGGATTCTAAGAGAGAAGGTGGCTGGGGACCCTGACTCCTGGATCTGATGGAGGAGGAGGTTGGGGGGCTGGGCTTCTAGTCTGATGGAGGAGGGTGCTGGCAGCCTGGACTCTTGGGTCTGAGGGAGGAGGGAGCTGGTTGGCAAGGACACTCATGAATGGGGTGGTCTGCAAGCAGGCCACAGGGCTGGCTGGGAAGCTCCTCAGTTATCCAGTAAGCTTCCCCATCTGAAAAGCCTGTACCTGCTGCCCCCTAGTGGACACGGAGATTGGGCCAGCCAAGGGACCACCGGAGCTGACGAGTGAAGGAACCCAGGGAAGGGAAGGCAGGGGCACAGACCCAAGTGGGAGGACAGACAGACACACAGAGAGATTTGGACAGAGAGACGGGCAGACACATACAGTAACATAGATGAATAGGGAACAGAGAAGTAGGCAGAGATTGAGACACTGGTTGAAAGAGAGAGAGAGTGGGAGAGAGAGGGAGAGGACATGGAGACTGACCAAATCAGAGAGGGAGAGGGAAAAGGTGGAGGATATAAGGGGGGTCCCTGCAGACACTGGTCAGAGAGTAAGGGTGACAGGCAGACTGTTGTAGGACAGAGAGAGTCTGGGCTGGTGAAAATACTCAGGTACAGATAGTATGAAAGATAGGAACCATGTGGACAGGACAGAGGGACAGAGGGATGACAGACAGATCTAAAGAGGGAGATGTAAAGCAGAGGAAATTTGGGGAGCAGGCAGAGAGAAGACTGGTGGACAGAGAGATGCAGGAGGTACAGGCAGACACAGAGAAGGGCAGAGAAAGAGATGGGCTGACACTCCTGGAGAGACAGACAGATGTACAGAGAGAAGGAAACAGGCAACACACTCAGGCAAACAAGAAAGAGGTGGACCGAGAAAGACAGGGGGACACACATGGAAAGACAGGCAGAATGAGGCAGGTGAACAGAAGTCAGAGAAGCCAGGGCCCCAAAAGGCAAGTGGATGCCCCAAGAGATGGAGCAGAAAGTGGTATGTGGGGTAAGGCTGGATCTAGGACGGGGGGGAGACTGTGGCCTGGCCGGGGGTCCAGGCTGAGGGTTTTCTAGAAGCTCAGCTCAGGAGTGGAGCTGGAGACATGGGCTCCCCTGACTGGGGTCTCTACCCACCACCCCCTCCTATCCCCCCCCACCCGGCGGGCTGCCCGGCGGAGGCGACAGATTGAGCGATGAGACGCATTACGCACTTAATCCGCCTGATTGAATGTTTTGCTTTCGCCCAAATTGAAACATTAAACAACACGGGACGAGAAGAGGCGGCCGCAAATCACTCATGAAAGATTCATCTTCTCCCAGGCAGCCACCACCGCCTGCCTCCACTACCACCCACCCCAGCCTGGAAGCCATGGGGTGAGGGTGGGGTGGGGCAGCATCCCTGCCCACTCTGTGGGGCCTCACCCCTCATGCCCCAAGGAAGTTCTTCCTGCTGTCTGGCCTCCATCCCACCTGTGGAGGTGGTCTCAGAAACTGAAACCACAGATCCCTGGACTAGCCTGGGCAGCATGACCTTGGCCCTGTCCCTGCCCCTCTGTGGTGGGGGTCTCTGTATGCCCTTTCTGGGGTCTGCCTCTCCAGCTCCCTTCCTTGGGGCCCAAGACCTTGGGGCATGGAGGGGACTGCTCACTGGGTTTGGGGTGGGGAAAATGAGGTCTGAAAGCATCTTCTCTGTGCAGAGGGTCTTCCTGGTGTCTGGATCCAGCAGTGGGGGTGGCATCTGAGGGGGTGAGTCAGAGGGAGGTGGCCATTATGTTATGTCAGGATAAGTGGAAATGGGGAGATGGGTGTGTGTGTGTGTGTTCTCTGCCACTCCAGAGCTCAGTGTGTCTGTCTTGCATGGATGACTGTACTTTGTCTCTCTGTCTCACTCTGGCTGTTATAACTTGCTTTGTGACTGTGACTGTGTATCACCCCATGCCTATGTGATCCGTGTGTGTGGCTGTAACTCCATGGGCCTGTGGATGTCTGTCTGTCTACCCATGTCGGAGTGTAACTTTCTCTATGTGCATCCTGTGTGCAGTATTTGTGTGATTTTCAGGGTGTGACTGTGTGTGACGTCCTGTATGTTCATCTGTGGGTGCCTGTGTGCTGTGTGTCTGTCTGCCCAGGTTTGTGTCCCTGTGTTGCTTGCTCTGGGTCTGACTGCAGTGTGTGTTTAACTGTTTCATGTCTGGGTCTGCTTTGTGCAACCAGGTGTCTGTGGCTGTGTCTATCTCCCTGTCTCTGGGTGTCTATTTCTCTGTCTCTGACTGAGAGGACACCTGCTGGGGCCAGGGACAAGTCACCAGAAGTGGGGTCAGGGTGGGGAGAAGCAGGGGAAAGAGGAGACAAGAGAGAGAAAGACAGGACAGTGGTGATGCCTGAGAGCAGGGGAGCAGGGAGCACGAGCTGGAGCTGGGGGGGGGGCAGTAGTGGGCGCCACGGCCAGAGCCGGAGCGGGTGATCAATATTCGATTTAGGTTTTAATTCCGGGGCTTTCGGAGCCTGTCAGCCCTGATGTATGAGCTCACACCGGGCCGCCCAGCCAGCCACCCCACAGATGCCCATGGCCTGGTGGCCTGTCCTGGCCCCAGCTCCCTTGCCCCGCCGGCCCCAGACTGCGGAAGAGGGGGAAGGGGCATTGAGCAGAGTCAGGTTTGGGAGGAGGTGCCTAGTCCAGGGGCAGAGGGAGGGGCTGCACACACACGTGTACAGGAGTTCACCTGAGTTCACAGTTGAGTTCATGCTTGGTCACTCACTTACCTGGTATATCTGCAAATCTGCTTCTACCTGCCTGGGAGACAGGAAGGGGACCCAGGCTCTGTCCACAGGGACTCTCAGAGGTCCTCCCTGTCTCAGGAACACACTGCTAGAGTCGTACAGCCTGTCTGTTGGCACTGGGCACACACATGCCCCTGAATTCATGAGCATGCACAAACGAACACACATGTACCCTCTGGTACACACACGTGTCCACACATGTAGCCCCAGGGCACACAGACACAGGGATAAAGGCTCCACATAAAGGGGAGGTGGGAGCAACTTGGGGAGATAGTGTGCCTGCAAGAGATGTTAAGAGACAGTCCGACCTAGTGACAGAGATGGGAGAAACACAGGCAGGTAAAGAGAGCAACAGAGAAACACTCGGAGAGGAGAGAGATGCCGAGAGAGAGGCCAGGGAGGCTGCAGGGGTGTTGGGCCCAGCAGTGGGCAGGGATCAGCGTGGGAGGGGGAGGGGGAGCTTTCCCTTCTGCTCCAGATGCCCCCCTAAACCCTGTCTTTCTCTCAGGAAGATGGATCCACCGCCCTCCCTGATGACAATGCTGTCTGCGCAAACTTTAATTAACACTTTGAGTTAATTAGTTCGAGATCATTTAGGAGTAAAATGTTTTTATTAGGGAGGCTGCGAGCCTGTTGATGGATGGGGCGCGATTCGCTCTTCCGCCCGCGGGGACAGCCGTAAACAGAAATCAATCAGGGGGCTCCCACCCCAGCCCCCCCATGCCAGATTCCCAGCCCCCTCTGCCTCCCAGAACCCAGGAGTCCTGGCCCCCAACCTTCTCTCAGGATCCAGAGTTCGGGTCCCGAGTCCACTTCTCTCTCAGACCCGGGTTTCTGGACCCCCGCAGAACGCGGGCGGCCTTGCTTGACTCCGCGGAGGCCGGAGCCCCCCATTCCCACTCCCTTCCCAGGCGCTTGGGCACCGGGCTAAGGACCGATCGCCCGCCACTGGGGGCTCCCTGGGCCGCTGGTCACACCCCTCCCTCTAGTCCCTCCGGGTCTCCGAGTCCGCGTCGCGGAACTTTGCGCCGCCGCAGCGTCTCTGTCCGGCCGTCTCGCTCGGTCTCTGCCGTCCGGGGCCGGACTCCTGCCGCCCCTCCCGCCCTGCTGACGGCTTCATCAGGTGTCCCGGCGGTGGCGGGGCCGGGCCGGAGGGGGAGGCCCGGGCCGGAGGGGGAGGAGGGGGCGGGAGTTCCGGGGCCGATAAATCTTCATCAGGAGGCGGCGGGGGGGCCATTAGGCGCTAATGGGAAGATGGAGGGGCCTGTCGGCCGCGCGGGCCGGGCCTCATTTGTCCTGCTTCCCGCTCCATTGGCCGCCGCCCCCGCCCCGCCCCGCCGCCCCTCCCCCGCCGCCCCTCCCCCGCCGCCGCCGCAGCGCCCCGTTTCCGCTTCAAACCTTTGAAAGGGATGAGGGGTGGGGGGCGGGGGGCTGGAGAAAGCAGGACTTGGGAAGCCGGGCCCGAGTTGGAGAAGGAGGGGGCGTCCTGGGACGCGAAGGGAAGGGGGCGCGGACCGGAGCCTGGAACGCGGGCGGCCGGGAGAAAGCGGGCGGAGAGCGGAGGGGCGCCGCGGGGAGGGCCGGCCTGCGGAAAGTACAAAGAGCTCCCGGAGGAAGCCCGAGCTCGGCGGGGGCTTGTAGACCGGAGAGGGCGCGGGGATGCGGGAGGGTGTGGGCTGGAACACGGGGGCGCAGATTGGAATTAGGGAGAAGGTCGGATCAGCGGCCCGGCCGGCGGGGCGGGGGCCCGGGGAGGCGCGCGGGCGGCGTCCCTCGAGGCAGAGGCGCGGCCCCCGCTCGTCGCCGGCGCCGCCCGCTCCCGGACTCGCGCCCCCCGCGCGTCCACTCTGATTTCTCGGCCCATTTTTCTTCCTCTCCTGTCAGTCCGACGCTCGCCCTCCCAACGCCCGCGGCCCCGCCGCGCTCGGCTTCCCGCGGGAACCCCCGCCACAGCCGGCCCCGGGGGTGCAGCCGCGGCGCCCCGCTCTTACCGCCCTGCCCCCCCCCCGCAGGCCCCACCAGAACCACGTGTTTCAGGTATGTGATCCCCAAATCCGTCACCACGGAAATGGACTGTCGGAGGGGCAGGGGCCAACCCTTGGGACAGCATTGGGGCCTGATTTAGCACTTCTGGGCCCGAGTTTCAGATTTCCCTAAAGAAGGTGTCTAGATACCCATAAATCAAGCACGTGAACCCCCACCCTTCCTCAGAAACTCCCAAGCAGACAGGAGATCCTTAGGATCTGACCTTTACCTTGAGCTGGGCCACCACCCCAGGCCACAAGAATAGTTACCCAGACTCAGAAACATGAGGGATGTACCCCTAACCCAGCCCAGACACCCCAAAATGAGGATTCTGGGCCCCAGCACCATTTACCTCAAACAGTGTCCAGCACAAGACTGATAGGATAAGGGAGATGGGCCTTAGTCACCCCAAAGTAGGCACCCCAGACTTAGTCACCCCAAAATTAGGCACCTAAACTAGACCTTCCTCACTGAACCCTAAACAAACATCAGAACACTAAGATAAATCACCCATGACATAATCAAATGAGCCCTCAGCTGCTATAATCCCACTCAGCATGTGACCCCCATTCTCAATACAAACTAGGAATGGAACTGAAACTCAGTCACCCCTAAACTACACAACCCCAATCTTGATCCCAAATCAATCAAACTTAGAATCTGGGCTCCACCAGCTTAAGACTCCCCCAAACTAGACATCTGGCTCCCCAGACTCAGTTTCCACTAAACCAAGATCAGGACCCCCCAGTCACCCTGACATTAATAATCTAGGTTTCTACCATCACCCCCATACCTTGCATCTGGAACCCCAGTATCAGCTGCCCTTAAAATACACATCTGACCTTCCCCCTCAGTCACCCCCACTCACAAGAGTCACAAACTCCTCAATAAATGACACTGAAGCTGAACAGTGCCCAAACTATGCCTCTAGTCCAAGTTCAGTTACCCACACACCAACCATTAGGACCTCATAGGCTGTTACCCCCACTCTAAGTGAAGGGCAAATCAGGTGAAGAGCCCCCAAGTCAGGCATTAGGAGCTGACCCCCAAGGTCAGTCATCCTAAGCCAAACTCTCAGAACCCCACAGAGAAACTCAACCTCAGAATTTAGGGTGCCAGCCTCAAACACCCTGTAGTGTGTTAATGGTAGCCCCTAAAAGCCCATGTTCTAACCCTGGACTTGATTGGAAAGGGCCTTTGCAGGTGTAATGAAGTGAAGGGTCTCAGAATGAGCTCGCCCTGGATGCACTGGGTAGGCCCTAAATTCAAGCGTTCTCGTAAGAGACAGAGAAGAGAAGGCCATGCAAAGGCAGGCAGGGGTGCCGCAGCCACCAGAAGCTGGAAGAGGAGAGGAAGGAGCCTCCTCTGGAGCCTTCAGAGGGAGTGTGGCCTTGCTATCACCTTGATTTTGGACTTCTAGTCTCCAGAACTCTGAGAGAATACATTTCTGCTCCTTTAAGCAACCCAATTTGTTGCCAGCCACAGGAAACTAACAGCTTCCCGAACCAAGCCTGCGTGTCCCTAGACTCAGTGACCCCCAAAACTAGGATGTGGACTCCCACTGTCAAGTGCTTCAAACTAGCTTCTAATCCCCAGGCCAAGCTTCTGGATCTCAGTGCAGTTCCCCACCATCGCATCGGACCCACAGGCACCCCTACATTTGTTAACTAGGTCCTGAGTCTCAGCCAGCCCCGAAGTGTGTCTGTGAAGTCACAGCCACCATCATCATTAAAAGAGCCTTGGGGCCCGGCTGGTGTGGCTCAGTGGATTGAGCATCGTCCCATGGACTAAGAGATCCAGGTTTGATTCCCCGCCAGGGCACATGCCCAGCTTGCAGGCTCGGTGCCCAGTAGGGGGCATGCAGGAGGCAGCCGATCTATGTTTCTTTCTCACATTGATGTTTCTCTCTTTCTTCCTCTCTCTCTCTAAAGAGTCAATAAATACATATTTTTAAAAAAAGGCCTTGGGATCCTCCACAGGCAGTAACCTCTAACTTCTTCATGGCCACAACCTCACTGACAGCTGACATTGAGTCACCTCAAACTGAGGCACTTGGGCCCCTCGCCTTAGCATCCCTAAATAAAATAAGCATCAGAGCCCCACTAGTTGGTAAACCCTAAACTCAGCATGGGGCCCCCGAGGTGTAGTCCATCCCAAACTAGGTATCAGACCTCCAAATTAAGCCACCCCTAATCCAGTCATCTAGGCTCCCCAAGGTCTGAGCTTCCACATCAGCTGCCCCTAAGTACCTGGGAGACTAACCTCAGATACTCCCATACTAGGCAACAATACCCCAAACTCTATCACCCCAAGCCAGGTACAAGGAACCCCAGTGACAGTCACCTCTAACCTTGGCAACTAGGCTTTGAGGCTTAGTGAGCTCCAAATTATATGTAAGTATTAGGAACTCTTAATCAATAACCCCCAAATTAGGCAGCGAGTTCCCCTTCAAATGCCCCCCCCCCCCCCCGATCTAGGCTTCTTATACACAAGAATGACAACCTACCCCCAGGAGGCATCTGATGACATGGTCCACCACAGGTACTCCCAGTTGATCATCCCAGCCTCAACATCTGGGCAGCCCATAGGGGACACCCCTAAACTAGACATCTGAGTAGCTTGCCTCAGTTACCCCAAACTAGGGCTATGGGCCCTGACACCAGAACCTCCACCTAGACACCAGGGTAAGTCACCTCTAATTTGGCATTTAGGGCCCCAGCTTTGGTGCCCAAATTAGAATGTAGGCCGTAGTCTCACCACTAAATTAACATTCAGGTCTCCATAGTCAGTACAGCCACAGTGAGTCACTCTCAAAATAAGCATCTGAACCCCACAGCTAGTCACCCACAGGCTCGGCATCTGGCCTCCCAGAGTCAGATACCCCTGAAACCAGGGTGAGGGACCCCCAGGCTCAGTGACCCCCAAACTAGTCACCAGTAGGACTCCAAAATGAACATATGGGCTGCCAAATGTCACCACCGAACCCCAACCATCCCTCTCAACTGGATGGCTGAGTCTCCAGATCACTCACCCATACCTGACAGGTCCTTCCCCTCAGGTGTCAGTAGCCCCTTCCTGCTCCCACGTCAGTCCACACGACTGCAGATCTAGAGCTGGGCTCACAAATGCCCAGACTTTGGCAGGAGGGACCTCAGTCATCCCAAATTTATTATCTGAAATGCAGCCCATCTCCCCAAAGTAGGCATCTGGGTCCCCAGTTTTCATCTCAGCAGTGGTGCGTCTCTATCACTATAACCATTTGCCCCGAACCAGACTTTGACTCCTACAATCCTGTTGTGTCCAATAAAGGCATCTGAGCCCACCCTGCCTCGTGGGGCCAGAAAGCCCCCCAGCCTCAATCCTCCCCACGCCAGGCATCTCTGCCCCGGTATGTGTCACCTCCACACTCACATGCGGAGATGCTCCACCTTGAGAGCCACTGGCCTTCATGTCACACACATCCCCAAGCTCAAGTGGGTCTTGGGTCCTGGGGTCCTGTCCTCCTGACTCCCTGCTTCAGTAACCAACAGGGCTCCCCCCAGGTCACACTGCTTGGAAGTCCACATTCATCAAGGACACCATAGCTGGGTGCAGGACCCCCAACTCAGTCATCCCAGGAACAATGAGGTGTCAGCTGTCTCGGACTCAGGTGCATTTGGAAGGCACCTCCCTGGGCTCTGCACCTGAAATTAGGGGATTGCAATGACAGCTCCAGATACCTCAAACTAAGAAAGGTGATCCCGGTCCCAAGGCCTACAGCTGACAGCCCGTCTCTGTGCCCTGAGCCAGAGCTGCCATGTCGCCACACACTATAGTTGGATTCCTGACCTCATACCCCAAACTAGACCCTGGGCCCTGATCTCTGTCATATGAAGTTAGGTGCCCACAGCCCCAGTCACACCACCCCAAACAGAGCGCCAGACCCTCAGTATGAAAGCGTACGTGGTCTCCACAACATCATGTGTCTCACATTGAGCCACTGGACTCTCCCATTTGTGCCTCCCCAAAACAGACAACTGAATTAGGCTGTCACCCCAAAGTAGACTACTAGGACCCCTGTCTCTAATACCCCCAATAATTTACCCATAGGAGACAGGCCAATTCCCCCATCTCAATTCCTTCAAACCCACCAGAATCCCCAATCTTTGCTACACCATAACCCCCAAATAGATAGAGAATCCCAACTCTATCACACCAAGCTAGATGACTTGTCCCATAGTTTCTGAACCTAAACTGAATTATTGGTGAAACAAATCTACTCCAGGCCCAGAGACAAGCAGTGTCTCGGTCACCTGGAACTGAGAGACTGTATCCCCCACTTATGTGACCCCAAAGCAGGGCCTCTGACATCTGGTCTTATCACCTGATCCCAGTCTGTCTCCTCAACCAGGAGAAAGGGCCCCAGTCATTGTCACCCAAACTAGAGAATGATACCAAGTTTCTGTCACACCATCCAGATAACTAGACCTACAGTCTGTCACCCCAACCATGACAATGGATGAATAAACTGCCATATTCAACTACAAAACCAGAACTCAGTCTCCACAAGTCAGCAAGCTAAGCACCAGTCCCCCACCCAGACTCTACAGCCAAACCTCTGCTCTTAACCAGTCTGTCACCCCCAAAACATTCTGGGATGCCAGTCTCTGTCCCACAAAACTAGACAATCAGACCTTAATCTCTGCCACCCCAAACACACTCTGAGATCTCAGTCATTGTCCTAGTAAACTAGACCCACATTCTCTGATACCCCAAATAAATCCTGGGGCCCCAGCTTCTATCCCCCCAAATTAGACAACTAGACTCCCAGTTTGTCACTCTAAATACACCCTGGGACCTCAGTTTCTGTCCTATAAAAGTAGACAGCTAAACCTGTCTCTATGCCCCAAATGCTCTTTGGCCCCCATAGTTTGTTACTCAACACTTGACAAGCAGGCACCAGTCTGTTACCCCAAGTATACTCAGGGGCCCTCGTCTCTGTCCCACAAAACAAGGCAACCAGACCTCCACGGTCTTATCAACCCGAAGGTTGCTGGGACCCCAGATTCTTCCTCATAAGAGGATACAACCAAACTCTTGGTCGCTGTCACCCCAAATATGCCCAGCACCCAGTCCCATGATATTAGACATCCAACCTCCAGACTCTTCAAACAAGACAGTAGTACCTCTAGGCTCTGTCACTCCACATCGAGCAGCCGATGCATGACATGTCACCTCAAACTGGACCCACAGCCCCATTAACCTTCATCTCCTGGTCCCACTCATGCCAAACTAGACGAGCAAACTCCCATTCTGTCTCCCGAAACTAGACCCTGGAACCCCAGTCATTTCATCACAACTGGACAACTGATCCCTCATCTCTGTCATCAAAAATTAGGCAATTAGCCTCCTGGTCTCTGTCACCCCAGGCTCAACTTCCTAGCCTTTGTCATCACAAGCCAAGTCCTGGGATCCTGCAACTCCTGGTCTCTGCCAGTCCAATCTGGACAAACAACCCCCCAATTCTGATATCCCAAATTAGCCATCTGGACACCCTGCTTCTGGGACTCCACACTAGACAAAAGAGCCCATAGCCCTCTGAGATCTCAGTCACAACCACCACATTGGTAATCTCTGCTTCCACGCTCAACAACCGGTCTGGCACCCCAACCAGGAAACAAACCTGGAGTGTCTGTCACCTCAACCTAGACTGGTGGCCACCCATTGTCTCTCATCCCAAACCAAAGCTCTGAACCCTAGTGTCATTCATCACCTCAAACTAGATAACCAGTCCCTTGGTCTCCATAACCCCAAGCAAGACAATTGGCCTGTGTCTCTGGCATCCAAAATGAGACCACAAGTCTTAGACACCCACCAGACCCCCAATTTCTGCCACTCCAAACTAGCAATTGAATCTCAGTCTGGCCTCTCAACCCTTAAAATTTTGGTGTCTCAGCCAACAACCAGACTACCATTCAGTCACCCCAAAAGAGACTAGGCCCCAATTCTGATACCCCTAAAGAAGCTCCAGGAATACCAGTGTTGGTCACCCCAAACTAGACAATCAGACTCTCAGTCTGTCACCCCAAACTAGACCTTAGAATCCCAGCCCCCATCACCACAACCGTGACAAGAATCCAGGTCTCTGACACCTCGAACAACTCCAGCCCGTCACTCCCAACCAGAAAAAAGAGTCCCTAATCTGTCACTTAAACTTTGAGAACTAGACCCACTGGTGTTTTTAAGGCCAAACTAGACAAGCAGGTGTTCCCCAAACTGAACAACATGACCCCCAGTCACTGTCACTTCATAGTAAGCAATGAGACCCCCCATTCTGTTGTACCAAATGATACAACAGGCCCCCCAGGCTCTGTCACCACCCACTAGACAGCGTTGGTGCCTCAAATAAGCAACCAGACCCCAATCAGCTTGCCTCCAGCCAACAGGACACCCTACCATGTCATCCCAAACTAGGACCACAGACTCCCAGTGTCATCCTTCCAAATTTGCCACCTAGAAACCCAGGCCTCAAGAATTCCCTTCTCTGTCACCCCAAGCTAGATAAATGACCACTAGCCTGTCACCTCAAAGTTGGTCATAGAGCCCCAATTTTTTTTTTATCCTCACCCGAGAACATTTTTCCATTTTTTGATCAGTTAGAGTGGGAGGGAGGGAGAGGAAGAGAGAGAGAGAGAGAGAAACATTGATATGAAAGGGATACATCGAGTGGCTGCCACCCGCACAACCCAACCAGGGCCAGGGACAAACTGCAACTGATGTACATGCCCTTAGCAGGAACTGAACCCCGGTCTCTCTGGACCACAGGCTGAAGCTCTGACCGCTGAGCCAAACGGGCCAGGGCTAGATACCCAATTTCTATTACCTCAAAACAGAAACTGGATTCTCAACCCAAACAAGACAACCAGATGCCTAGTCTGACACCCACCAGTAGGCTCTGTCAGTCCACAATGGACAACTGGATCCCTTGTCCCGTTGCCTCAGACCTGGGCCCACAGGCTCTTTCTTTCTTTAATCCTCACATGAGGATAGAGTGGGGGGGGGGGAGAGAGAGAGAGAAACATCGATGAGAGAGAGACACATCGACTGGTTGCCTTTCGCATGACCCATCCAGGGCGGGGACTGAATGGAAACTAAGGTATGTGCCCTTGACCAAAATCTAACCTGTGACCCTTTGGTCTGCAGGCCGACACTCTAACCTTTGAGCCAAACCAGCCAGGGTGAGGCTTTTTTTTAATTACAATTTTTTTTTTCTTTATTGATTTTAGAAAGTGAAGAAGGGAGACGGAGAGGAAGAAACATCGATGAGAGAGAACAGTGATGGACTGTCCCCTGCATGCCCCCCACTGGGGTGGGGCCCACAACCTGGGCATGTGCCCTGACCAGTGGCAGCCACCAGAGGGCGGGAATGTGCTTCTATCAGACCTTCTCTGAGGAGGGAGCCAGAAATAAGACTTGTCCTGGGAGATGAGACCTGGGGTGCATGATGACCTCTTGGTGTATGGGTCGACGCTCAACCACTGAGCCACACCGGCAGGGCCAGGGTGAGGCTCTTTAATCACGAAGTCAACAACCAGTTCCCTAATCTGTCACTCCCAATCAGCCTCCATTATCAAAATTGACAACCAGACTTTTGGTCTCTGTCTCCTCGATGAGACACCAAGCCCCCAGTTTCTGTTACCCCAAAACAAACCTCTCAACCCCAATGTTGTTCAGGGAGGGATGGATGGGAAAAAAGACCCTGAGTCTTGACAGCCCTGTATGGAATCTTCTGGTCTCAGCATCTCAATAACTCAACATCAGAATTAGGGACCTGTAGTCAGTCACCCCTGGAATAGGCCTCTGGACTGAGTCTCAGCCCCCCGCTGCTTCCTAGCCCCAAGCTGCTGACCGCTTGTCTCAGTGATCTCAGCTCCAGGTCCCTGGGCCCCCAGGCTCAGTCCCCTCCAACAAGGTACTTGACCACATTCACTCCAGGCCCAGCAGCCTAAATTGGATGTAGTGACTAACCCTTCCATGCCTATGGGTATGGAAACTTGATCTCCCCCAGGAACACTGGTTATCTGAATCAACAAACAAAATGCTCCCTGATACCCCAACATTGGGATGGGGACGCTGGTCTCAGAGTAACCCAGGCACCTGACTCTGGGCATCATGCACCCCAGGTCTCCTCTCCCAGGACAAGTCTATTTCTGGCTCCCTCCTCGGAGAAGGTCTGATAGAAGCACGTTCCCGCCCTCTGGTGGCTGCCACTGGAAGCACGTCCCTGGTGACTAGGACCAGTGTGAACCCAGACACCCAGACACCCAGACACCCAGGCCACCCGGTGTTTACATCTTACAGGAGGCCTGAAACCTGGGGGGCCCATCCTTGCCTGGTCCCTCTCACTCAGCTCCCATGCAGCTCAGTTACCAAGTCCTGGCCCTTTTCCTCCTGAATCCTCATTCCCTGTCTCTCTCTCCATTCCATACCTGCCTCATCTTCCCAGCTTGGCTCATCCTCCCTGATCTCACTCCCTCCAGCCCAGCCCCGCAGCACCCCAAAGGGTTATTTCTAATGTTCACACTTGACCCTGTCCCTCCCTTGTTCAAAGCCCTTCCATAGTTCCACGTGACCTTAAACTAAAATTCAAAGATCTTACCATGGTTTGCAGGACCTGCGTGACCTGGCCCCCAATATCCTTCCCACCATTGTCTCCCAAGGCTGTCACCTCACTCCTAAGCACGGCGTTGTCATTGAGCAGGTCCAACCTCAGGGTCTTTGCACTTGCTGGTCCTTCGGGATGGAGTGCTCTTCCCCAAGACCTCCAGTCTTGTCACTGCCCAGCATGGCCCCACCTCGCCATTCTAAATGAGCTCCTGCCCTCGACCTTCCTCAACTGCTCTCTAGCCTCACCCAGTCCCGCTTTGTTGGCTTCAGAGTGCTCACAACTGAGACTTTTCTGTTGCTGGTGGTTTGGCTTGTGTATTCCGCCTTTCCCACCGAATGTGGGCTCTGAGCTGGCAGGGCCTCATCTGCTTGTGGCCCTGTTTCCCCAGCATCTTAGCCGGTGTGTCCAGTAGGAACAGAATACGAGCAACAAATGTACTTAATTATAAAAAGTAAATTAAAAAGGAGAAAACAGCCCGGCTGGTGTGGCTCAGTGGTTGAGCGTCGACCCATGCACCAAGAGGTCGCTGGTTCGATTCCCGGTCAGGGCACATGCCCAGGTTGTGAGCCAAATCCCCAGTGGGAGGTGTGCAGGAGGGGGCCAATCAATGTTCTCTTTCATTGATGTTTCTATCTCTCTCCCTCTCCCTTCCTCTCTCTCTAAAACCAATAAAGAAAAAAAAAATTTTTAAGGAGAAAACAATTTAAACTGGTATATCTAACACATTATCCTTCCAACATAAAAAAATTGAGACATTTTACACCCTTGTCCTACTGTCTTTGAAATCTGTTGTTTTACCCTCCTAACATGTCTCAATATGGACCAGCCATGTTTCAAGTGCTCAGCAGCCACATGTGGCTGATGGCCACCATATATGACAGGATTCCAGGACAACGCTGGGTCCTCAGCGAGCACTTGCTAAACATTTGCTGAGTGAATGATGAACCGTGAGTTAAGAGGTTAGAGAGGCTGTTCCTCTGCTTAGGACCCTTCCCCTGCAGCTCCTCCTGTGGCTGGCTCATGTCCCGCAGGGCTAACTGAAATGTCACCTCCTCAGAGAGCCCTCCAGGACCAGCCCCATCTGAAGCAGCTTTCCAGGCCCTCTGTCACCTTACTTTGCTGTCATATCTGCCTAATGCTTTCCCTACCAGGTGTTCCTCTTCTGTCAGCATTTCCCCAGACCGTCTTCACATTACAAAGAGAAGCAGTCCCTGTCCCTTTCGCCTCGGGGTAAAACCAGAGCTCGCACTGAAGCTGGCAAGTCTCCCAGTTCTCCCGGCTCATCCGCTCGGGCCACACTGCCTCCTTACCATTCCTCGGGCCTCCAGAAACTGTCGCCTCCGGGCTTTTGCACCCCCCACTGCTTCCTCTGCCCAGAACATTCTTCCTCCCAAGGGTCTGCAGCTGCTTCCGCACTCAATTTAGGTCTTCACTCAACGTCCCTCAGGGAGGCCTTCTTTAACCTGTAACTCACCCCCAGAACTTTCTCTGTGCAGTTAACACAGCAGGCCCGAGACTGCTGTCCTTAGAGAGGCCTGCCTGCATAGCCGGCCCGTGGCTGGCACCTGAGGACTTGGACTTCAGGGCAGTTCCCACCATTCCGATAGGAGGGGCTTGCGTGGCTCAACTGTGCAAATGGTATTGTTTACGCGGAACACCCTCGTTCCTTCTGGGAGCTGGAATTGTGGTCCGTGTCAGGTAGAGGGTACTCATGGGGCCAGGCCCTAACAGAAAGCTGGGCACTGAGACGCCAAAGAGCTTCCCTGGCAGACATTTCACACGTCACAGTTCACTGCTGGAGGAAGCCAGCACGTCCTGTGTGACTCCGCTGGGAGAGGACGCTGGGACACTCGTGCCTGGTTTCCTCTCGACTTTGCCCCAAGTGCCTTTATCCTCGGCTGATTTTGCTTTGCGTCCTTCCACAATAAATCAGAGCTGTGAGCCAGCTGTGTATCAAGTCCCCCTAGCAAATCATCAAACATGAGGGCCCCTGGCACGGTCTCCCTTCCCAGTTCTTTTCTCCTTGCACTTACCACCACTGGCCACTCTTTCATGTTTTTATTATTTATCTTGCCTGTTGTCTTCCCCCACGGCAGGCCCCCTCTGCCTCGGTCTCGGTACTATCCCAGCATCACCCCACACAGACCCACAAACGATCCTGGGAGAGTATGGTATATGCTGAACGACAACTACAGCAGCTTTATTTCCAAAGCTGGTTCCCTGGACTTATGAGGGAAGGGGGCCTTCGGCTGCAGCAGAGCTGTGCAGGACAGGGGTGGGGCCGCTGGCTCTGGAGGCCGGCAGATTCCTCACACCGGCTCCATCTGCAGCTCTTCCCCGTCGATGGCCTCAATCTGGTGGAAGGCCGCATGGGAGCCAATGACCACGAGGGTGGCTCCTGAAGGAAAACAGACAGTTCAGGGCCTTGCCCCCTCACCTGGCCCCCACCACCCACACCTGCCACCCAGACCCTATACTCACCCAGAACCCAGAAGACAGCTGAGCCTGCACCAGCCAGCCAGAAGAAGGGAAAGGAGACTGCCCCAGCCATGGCGTACTGATGGACGGGGCTCACCTCTCGGCCTAGGGGACAGATGGCATTGGGGCAGCTGTTCAGATACACGTGCACTCTCCCAGGATAACGCTGCATGCCCCTCACCAGTCTGGTGCCACAAGCCTCATGATCACCCAAACTCCTCATGCCAAGGCCCTCCAAGTCCAGGCCCCACCCACTTCTCCTTACTGTCTGCCAGAATACAGCACACCTTCCTCAGCCCTCCCTCTGCCTTCAACCCCCCTTCCTCTAGGTAGCTCCCAAAGCCCCCATTCCTGAAGACTAGGGCTCTCCTCTTCACAAAGACCAGGAGTCTCAAACTAGTGGCCCAAGAGCCAAGTTTCTCTTACAAATGTGTTTCTTGAGTCTGCAAAACATTCCCCAAGAATGTGACTTGAGGCTGACAGAGCAACCAAATGATTTCACATAACAATACAGATTCTGGTTTCTCATGGCAGAAGGGAAGAACAAGTGTGCAGGCCCCTGGGGCAGTAGCAGCTGAAACCAGGTTGTGGCTGTGCTCCGGGTGCTCCCTCCATGCCCTCCCTCCAGCCCTGGGCTTGTCCACCATGCCTCTCCACCAGCCCACCGTTGTCATGTACATAACCTGCAGGCCTCTGAAGGGACTACCTACTTATCTGATCCCAACTTCTTGTCACCATTCCAAACCCTGAGCATCCCGAGTGGGGACTCAGGCCTCTCTTCCCAGTAGTGCTTGGTGGCAGTCTGGGACCACATGAGCCACAGGCCTCAGCTTCCCTCTCTGAGAAGTCCCAGGACCTTTCTAATCCCCCCCCCTCCGCCCCTCAGGAAGCGGGACAGGGATGGGGACAGATCGAGACCAGTGTAAGATTGCCACCTGGTGTCCAGTGTGGGTATCTGCAGCTGATGCTTTCCCCAAAGAGGTTAGGGATGAGGGAGAAGGAGAGTAGGATAAATGGACAGGACCTAGGTGGAGAATGAGTTCTGGGGTATCCC